>NC_091204.1:19287875-19660375 GCF_040958095.1 Procambarus clarkii
CTGTCACAACTCGCAGTCAGACAGGCAATAACAGTCACAATTTGATATTTTAAATGAGGTCATATTCCCAACGGGCTACTCAGTTTGGAGACGGGACGGAAAAATTAGGAAAGGCGGTGGTGTTGCTGTGCTGGTGAAAGAACACCTAAAGGTAAAGAAAATAATGATTGCCAATCCACGAGAAGTTGACAATAGCACTAGAGATCTGCAATCAGGTTGATAAACTAATGATCATAAATGCATATAGTCCACCGCCATGCAACACATGGTCAAAGGAGGAGCTGGATAATAAAGGTGAGGGGTCTTATAACAATAATAAGAGAGATTATAGTGAGAGCTGATTAAGATAGATCACAACTGTTGGTAGTCGGCAACTTCAACTTGAATTCCATAGACTGAGAAGCATATGAAGCTAGAACAGAGGATTTTTGGACTTGTAGGTTTGTAAATCTCATCCTGGAAACATTCATGTTTCAACATGTTAAACAAACTACGAGGATGAGGGAAGGGGATGTGCCCTCCATGCTAGATTTGATATTTGCCAGGAAAGAGGAAGAGATATTTGACATTCAGTACCTTCTTCCCTTGGGTAAAAGTGACCATGTTTTTTTGAGAATAAAGTATGTAATGCATTATAATCTGGAAGAAAATGAGGTTGAGGCAGTTGAAAAACCTGATTTCAGGAAACGACATTTCTTTAACCACTGCACTGAGCAACGTGCCTGTAGACGCTCGACGGGTGGTGCGCAACACGCCTCAGGGATCTTATAGGTATAGCGTACCATTCAAAACTGGTGCGCAATGAAGCGAGTACAAAATGGATGCCTGAGAGCCCCTCAGTGATCGTCTGCCATTTTTTTTTTAAATTTCGCTGCCCTAGGTCAACACTGCTAGAGACATCACCACCATGTGTATCCTCTGGTGCAAGTTTATTCAGTGACAGTACTTGTGATGAATCATTCTCAGGCTTCAGTGGCATAGGCTCTGAAACAAGTAGTGTTGACGACCCGAGTACGAGCAGGGAGGGAAGCAGGGAGGGAGGCAGGGAGGGAGGCAGGGAGGGAGGCAGGGAGGGAGGGAGGGAGGGAGGGAGGGAGGGAGGCAGGCAGGCAGGCAGGCAGGCAGGCAGGCAGGCAGGCAGGCAGGCAGGCAGGCAGGCAGGCAGGCAAGCAGGCAGGCAGGCAGGCAGGCAGGCAGGCAGGCAGGCAGGCAGGCAGGCAGGCAGGCAGGCAGGCAGGCAGGCAGGCAGGCAGGCAGGCAGGCAGGCAGGGAGGCAGGCAGGGAGGGAGGGAAGGAGGGAGGGAAGGAGGGAGGGAGGGAGGGAGGGAGGGAGGGAGGGAGGGAGGGAGGGAGGGAGGCAGGGAGGGAGGCAGGAAGGAAGGAAGGAAGGGAGGCACAAATGGAGGGAGGGAGGCAGGAAGGAGGCAAGGAGGGAGGGAGGGAGGCAGGAAGGAGGCAGGGAGGGAGGGAGGCAGGAAGGAGGCAGGGAGGGAGGGAGGCAGGAAGGAGGCAGGGAGGGAGGGAGGCAGGAAGGAGGCAGGGAGGGAGGGAGGCAGGAAGGAGGCAGGGAGGGAGGGAGGCAGGAAGGAGGCAGGGAGGGAGGGAGGCAGGAAGGAGGCAGGGAGGGAGGGAGGAGGCAGGGAGGAAGGGAGGCAGGAAGGAGGCAGGCAGGGAGGGAGGGAGGCAGGCAGACAGGGAGGAGGCAGGCAGGCAGGCAGACAGGGAGGAGGCAGGCAGACAGGGAGGCAGGCAGGCAGGCAGGGAGGCAGGCAGGCAGGCAGGCAGGCAGGCAGGCAGGCAGGCAGGGAGGCAGGCAGGCAGGCAGGCAGGGAGGCAGGCAGGCAGGCAGGCAGGCAGGCAGGCAGGGAGGGAGGCAGGCAGGCAGGGAGGCAGGCAGGCAGGCAGGGAGGGAGGGAGGGAGGGAGGCAGGGAGGGAGGGAGGGAGGGAGGGAGGCAGGGAGGGAGGGAGGCAGGGAGGGAGGGAGGCAGGCAGGCAGGGAGGGAGGGAGGCAGGGAGGGAGGCAGGCAGGCAGGGAGGGAGGGAGGGAGGCAGGGAGGGAGGGAGGGAGGCAGGCAGGGAGGGAGGGAGGCAGGGAGGGAGGCAGGGAGGGAGGCAGGCAGGCAGGGAGGGAGGCAGGCAGGGAGGGAGGGAGGCAGGCAGGGAGGGAGGCAGGCAGGGAGGGAGGCAGGCAGGGAGGGAGGCAGGCAGGGAGGGAGGGAGGCAGGCAGGGAGAGAGGGAGGCAGGGAGGGAGGGAGGCAGGCAGGGAGGCAGGCAGGGAGGGAGGAAGCAGGCAGGGAGGCAGGCAGGCAGGCAGTG
This sequence comes from Procambarus clarkii, assembly GCF_040958095.1. Classification (NCBI taxonomy): domain Eukaryota; kingdom Metazoa; phylum Arthropoda; class Malacostraca; order Decapoda; family Cambaridae; genus Procambarus; species Procambarus clarkii. Next base: position 19,290,194 of record NC_091204.1, read on the forward strand.
TTTACACCACAGCCAAGAGGCCTACCAGTGTATAGGACTTCCCTCAGTGATAACATACTGGCAATATATATATACTGTCATACAGGAATGTGGATTTAGGAACTAGTAATAGAGTAAGTGAATACCATTACAAGTTGGAAAGAAAACAGAAAATCCTTAGGATAATACAGGCAAATAATTCAGTGTTATAAATCAAGGAACTGGCAATGGGTGGCATCCCCCCACCCCGCGACCTGTGACACAAACAACGGTCAGCTGAAAACTAGGACCGTTTTCACCACCAGGCGATAAGTTACCCCCCTTCATAAAGTTGAACAAATAAACATATATAATATTATAAATATACTGTATACATATTATATATACATACATATAATACTTATCCTGGCAGTATGGGTTCGAGTCACTTCTGGGGTGTGAGTTTTCAGTTGCATATAGCCCTGGGGACCATTCAGGCTTGTTTGCATATAATACTATAAATATATTCATATAATATTATAAATAGTAAAATTACTGAAGTCAACAAAGGATAAATCGACAATAAATCACAAATAGGGGAACAGACAACCTCTACGCCACAAACCCAACATGGAGACGTGTGGAGGATGCTTTAAGCTACTTCGGAAGAGTGTTGTAGGGATTGTATTTAACATTTGTAACATAAGATTTTACCTGAGTTGTACAGGAATACCTACACAATATATAAACAGACAAGGTAACTACTGGATCTGTCACAAGGATAGACTGATGTGGGAAAACATCACCAAACTAATGAATGACATTCCTGAAGTACACAGGCTACAATTCACACAAAAGCTACCAGAAATGTATGCCGAGTATGTCAAACAGCAACAAACACTGAACACAACCCAGGGACTGAGAGCTTAGAGAGCCACATTGGCAACGTAGAAGGACATTGTGTTGAGGTCGAGAAAATGAAGGCAATATTGAAGAGCAAACTGGTAATAGGAGTAAGGAGAGAAACTATGGGAAGGATGAGAACACAAATGAGAAAGACGAAAGCAACAAGGAGAAAGATAAGGGCAATACTGAGAATGAATGCGGAAACGAGAAAGTTGGAACAAAAAACACAGAGGTAGCCAAGTCGTGCATGGGTACAAACAAGAATACAAGCACAGATGAAAATATTTGCAGGTATTATGCAAAAGGACAGTGCAGATATGGGACCAGAGGCACGGAATGCACATTCATGAACGAAACATGTTAGGGAAAGGCAGCTGTCGGTTTGGACCAGATTGTAGATATTTCCACCCTAAGTTATGCAAACTCTCAGTGAATGAGAGGAAATGCTATGATCTCCGTTGCCCTGATTTCCACATGACAGGTACACAGCGCTATATGAGAGAGGAAGTCCAATATAATAGCCTGGGAAATTTTTTAGAGGCAAGTAGAACCAGAAGGAGGAACAGACAAGCAGAAACGCTGCAGGAGTATGGATGGGGAGGGGGAACTGCCCAAGACTGGATTATGTTTCGTCACCAAGCCCACATATACTACATCCCCCAACTACACAGAAACTACCACACTCCACGTTGCAACCCATTCTCGCATTTGCTTATAGTCAATATTGGCTTATATAATAAGTGCATATGTGACATACTAATTGATTGTAAATATTTTAGTTTACCTTGAAAAGCTTCATAGAAAACAACGACCTCACCTAACCTTCTTAGTATGTTAAGATAAGCATCTTATTGCTTCTTATTTACAATTATTACTTAACCTATCAATGGTATAGGTTAAGTAATAATTGTAATTATTACTTAACCTATCAATGGTATAGGTTAAGTAATAATTGTAATTATTACTTAACCTATCAATGGTATAGGTTAAGTAATAATTGTAATTATTACTTAACCTTAATTATTACTTAACCCTTAATAAATAACATTACTTTGTAATGTATACTATCAATGGTATAGGTTAAGTAATAATTTACAATTATTACTATACCATTGATATACCTATATCAATGGTATAGGTTAAGTAATAATTGTAATTAAGAAGCAATAAGATGCTTATCTTAACATACTAAGAAGGTTAGGTGAGGTCAGTGTTTTCTATGAAGCTTTTCAAGGTAAACTAAAATATTTACAATCAATTAGTATGTCACATATGCACTTATTAAATAAGCCAATATTGACTATAAGCAAGTGCGAGAACGGGTTGCACAGTACCAACTCCAAAACTGGACACACCATTGCCAGACCAGCACACCCTGGGTCAGGGTAGAGAGGAGGGAGAACTACCAAAACCTTCCAGGGGCCAGATTCACGAAAGCACTTACGCAAGCACTTACGAACGTGTACATCTTTCCTCAATCTTTGATGGCTTTGGTTACATTTATTACACAGTTTACAAGCATGAAAACTTCCCATTCAACTGTTATTATTGTTATAAACAGCCTCCTGGTGCTTCGGAGCTCATTAACTGTTTAATAATTGGAAACAAAACTGCCAAAGATTGAGAAAAGATGTACACGTTCGTAAGTGCTTGCGTAAGTGCTTTCGTGAATCTGGCCCCAGAAGTGACACACCATATGGACAATCATTTATATTTGCAAACATTCAAGGTCTAAAGTCAAAGTCAAGAAATAAAGTTAAGTTCATAAATGGCCTCCTATTAGAGTCAAACTCAATATTTGGAGCATTCACGGAAACTCATACGAAAGATTACATGGATAGTGAAATCTAGATTCCAAATTATAGTTTATATAGATGTGATAGAGAAAATAGGTCAAATGGAGGAGTAGGTCTGTATATTAAAGAGGACCTGGTATGCACAGAGCAACTAAACTCAACTAATGAGGTGGTAGAAGTACTTGGAATTAAGGTAGAAAAAAATAAACCTAATTATTATTCTATTATAAACCGCCAGATACAACGGTTGAGAAATTCACAGAGCAGATGCACAAAATAGAGAACATCCTTGATAATCTAGCGAACCCAGAAGATATTATCTTCCTTGGAGATTTCAATTTACCAAGTCTAAGATGGAGAATGGCAAACACAAATATCTAGCAGTCGAGAGGTGGGCCGAAAGAGCAAAGCTCAACCCCCCGCAAAAACACAACTAGGTGAATACAATGGCCGCCCGTACCTTAATAGGCGTGATGCAGGAAGCCGAAAACCTCTGGAAGGATGGAGCTGAAGGACCCGCAGGGATATGGAACCGAACCCGAGGAGGAGCTGAACCCAAATCCAACTCGTACCCAAAGGGGGTTAAGGAAAAGTCCCCCAAATCAGCTCTTCCCCAACGCCGGGAATCTCCACATAAGGCCCCGGAGGCGAGTCACAAGAAAAAGCCGGGGCAGCCGGAAAGGCAGGAAGAGAAGGGGCCCACTGGTCAGACCCCGGTGCTACGGCAGGAGAAATGGACTTGAATGCCTTCGCCGTGACCCCAGAAGGGTAGCCCCCGAAACTGCCCGAGTCTCAGAAACCTCTAAACCCTGCCCCGACTCCAAAGCCCTCAGATGCTTTGGAGCTGGAAGCAAGAAGGGGAATGATAGAAGGAGCCACAGGAGGGGAAGAACGAAGGGGCACGGACAGACCAAGGCCTAAGCAACCAACACCTCCAAGTCCGGGTCCCTATAAGCAAAGCAGGGCAGCCTCATGGCACCCAGGGAAGCAACCAACCTAGCACGTTGCAGCAACCTATGAGTAACCTAGCATACAACGCCTGAGCCGCCTTCACCTGAATAATGTCATAAGGAGATTGGGTGAATTGAGTCACAGAGGCAATAACAATGAGCATTGCCCTGAGACAAGGGGGACAGAGCAACCCTCAAACTCGCAGAAAGTGAGAGGGGACCCAGGGGTCGCATCCATTAGACCCTGTGTGTCCCTGCAGGGATTTCCAGGGCTCTTAGACTGGTATCTCTAAGGGTAAGCCCAGGCAGGGTACTGTAACCGGCGCCCAAGTATACCAAACAAACATCTAAAAACTGAACCCTCTGGATGTGTCCACTCACCGGGGGGGGGGGGGCCAAGCAGGGTGTACCAACGAACACCGGAGGTCAAGACCCTAATATAACAGGGGGCAAGGGACACAAAGGCAGACCCCTTCCCTCCACCAGGCAAAAACAAAAATGAAAAGAACGCTGGAGGAACAGAGCCGGCTGCCGTTATAGGTGAAAACTAGCTGTGCAACTAGCACAGCTGGAAAACTAGCTGGAAACCGGAGCAACCCAAAGCGTGCCTCCGGACACAGAAGTCGTGGCGCGCAAATAATGGCGGAGGGTCGCAACCGGACAAAAATGATGCACCCCCGGCCTAACCAAGCATCAACAACCCAAGGACCCTTCCGGAAAGCTGCAGCCTCCTCTGCCAGGAAAGGAGACGGCTGCAGACGAATAAACTTATCGCCATGACCAAAGGAGCAGAAACCCCTGCGCTGGAGGCGAGCATGAAACTCACCAACTTGAACCCCAGAGGCTAAGGTCAACAGGAAAAAGAGCCTTCGAGAAACAAACCTGAAGAAAAGAGAGAAAAGGGGCCACAACAAACCGAGGAGAAGAGAGAAAAGAGCACCCGGTCCAATGACCAGGACGGCTCAGGAGGCGCATGAGCAGGCCGGAGGGGAACAAGGCATGAGACAGCTTGCTAAACGATGCAGAAGTTACAACAACACCGAAAGCAAGCTGAAGCAGCTCCGACAGCGCCGCAGAATACGAGGCGACAGTATGTGGCAAGATGACGGCCCCGAACCTCTATAAGAGAAGGACAAGCCAACGCCAACAAAACGCAGCCTCCTAAGAAGGGACAGAAGGAAAAGGAGGGACCGCCAAAAAACCCCACACCGCCGCCAAGAAGCAGAACGCAGATGGGACACCATCAACGAAGCCACATGAACATCAACTGAAGGTGAGAGACTAAGCAGGACCGAACCAGCCCTGCTATGGACCAATTGAGCCTAGGAAGAGGCAGGGCCATGGGAAGATCTCGGGTGCGACCACTGAGCAAGCAGAGCCAGAAACCCAAGCCGGCAAAGAAGGAGACGGAATGTCTGCCGAACAGAAAACTTCCCAATGCCAGCGAGCTCGCCAGGAGATCGGAGACTACGGGTCTGACACGAGACGCCAGAGAAGGGACGCTGCGAAACCCTGAAAACGCCAACAGGCAGGGTAAGCCAGGAAAACAGAAACCCAAACCTGGCAAAAGGGGCAAAAGGGCCAAAAGGCACAAACAAAACACACAACCGTGTGTAGGATAAAACGAGAAAAGACCAGAAGAACAGCCTCAGCACCAGCGGCTAGGGACAAGAGTGAAGCAGGAAGGCAGCAAACGGGAACGAAAGGGACACGACCAACACGCAGAGCTGCAGGCCATGTCCCAACAAAGCACGCTAACAACACACAGGTGTAGGTCCTGTTCCAACAAAGAAAACCGAAAAAGGTGCAAAGGTATGCCACCAGACTAGTACCCGAACCGAGGGGTCCGAGCAACGAGGAGAGACTACGGGAATGAAGCCACACGCCACTGGGAGACGGAAGAGCTAGAGGGGACAGAACCACCACATTCAAGACCCTCAGAGGAAAGGAAGGGGTAGAGAAAGACAGACTATGGAACACAAGGGGTACACACACCAGGAGACACAGGTGGAATTGAGTGCCTAAAGGAGCCATAGAAACCTAAAAAAGAAGCATTCCAGTGTCAGAGTAGTAGACAAATGGAATGCAGGAGGAAGGGAAGTGGTGGAGGCTGACCCCACATACAGCCGCAAGTGAAGACAAGACAGAGCCCAGGAGGCTCAGAAATCCGTGCACTAGTAAAATGACAGGTGAGAGGTAGTACCAAAAAGCCAGAGCACAACCCCCGTAAACACAACAAGGCAAGTACAACTAGGTAAGTAGAGGCCACGTAGATGTCAGGTGAGTGACAGGGGAGAGGCAGGACCAAAGAGCCAAAGCTCAACCCCAGCAAGCACAACTAGGTGAGGACAACTAGGTGAGTACAGAGAATCCAATGTGCATGGAAGGATTAAGCTAAGCACTGCAAGACGGGCAAGGAATGAGGGACCCAAGACAACGAAAAATGGGTCCGTGATCCCCCGCGTAACAAATAATACACACACAAGGAAGGCCCCAGGAAAAAGCACGCAAGGGCCAAACAAAACGCCACAAGCAAACCCCAACATGCTTCCCCAATCACAAAACTGCAGCAAAATGTCACCTCAGAACATCCTGACACAGTAACATTTACATCATAACCTGCACCTCCACCATTGTACCTCGTAGCATGGATGAGGTGGGGCCCCGTGATTGACTCAATCATGGGTTGGACATGCATATGAGTGGGACTGGATAAAAAGGAGCTGTCACGTATGGGCCAACAGGCCCTCTGCAATCACCTGTGTGCTGATGGCCTTAGATTCTCATCTGAAAACCACGAACCAGTGCCTGGCTGAAAGATACGCCAGACCGCAGAAACTCACCTGCAGAACGTAGGCACGAACATGTCACGAAACAACATAACCGAGAAGAGTTCAGGAGCACCGCCAGGAGAAGAAGGCCAGAGCCACACATGCAGAAGAGCAGGGTAGAGGCAAAGGAGGCACCCCACACCCATAACACAGGGAAAACCCCGGTGTCCTTCCCATAGCTGCAATCCAGAACACCCCCCCAGTAGCTACAGGGCACAGATTGGAGAATGGAGAAGAGCAAGAGGCGAAGCACCCTAGAGAAGCAGATGCACACACCTGTGCACACCGCCCAGACCAAAACAAACTCCCACAGCGCATGCGCAGGACACGAGGGCCGGTCGGTGGAACAGAGCCGGCCGCTATGATTGGTGAAAACAAGCTTCACAGTACCCTGCGCCCCTACCAGTGCAAACTGAATCCTACCCTAATGCGAACAAGGGAGACAGAACACCCTAGCACACAAAGGGCAGCCGAAAAGCAAGCAGTAAATGGCCTAGCAGAGGCAGAACCCAAGGAACTTGTGAAAAGTGGCCTCATGCCCCAAGGGCAGCACTTACAGGGCACCTAGGGAAGGAAACCCTAGGCACATGCAGCCCGAGTACTGGAGAGTACTGGAGGTGGCCTCACCACCTAAAAGACAGTCACCACACACTAGTTACAGTGCAGAAACAACCACCAGAGCACACGACCTCATCAGCCTTAGAACTGACGGTGGATAGCCGGTGCGGGGGTCTGGGGCTCCCCCTTCCCCCTCCTGGGGAAGCACATGCAGCCCAAGTACCTGTGAATATTACTCCCAGCTCACACGCCAACGTAAGAGTAGTACTGGACACAAGGCACAGCACAACACAGGGAGAATCTGGAGCTGGAGCCACACGAATGAGCTACAATCACATCACACAGAACTGCAGGGTAGAGTGCAGTCGCTGGGGTCTGGGGCTCCCCCTTTCCCCTCCCGGGGAGGGGATAGTTGTGCAGACATGCAGCGTGGCTCGTGTGACGTCATGCTAGTTTGTTCGTTTTCATTTGGGGAGTTCTATCTACTTGTTTGTCTATTTTAGTCATTTTAACCAGAATAGGGGTTTGTTTTGAAGCACATACCTTTTTAGGTGCCTGGCCTGGTCGATGGCAGGCAGAATGCTCCAAATCACATGTGCATTTCTGTAGGCCATTGCTCCTCATGTCTCTCTGAGGGGGCCAGGTTCTGGCTCGTGGGCCCTGGTAGGCCTAGACCTCCATTCACAGTGACTGATGCCAAAGTCTAATGATGTCAGCCTGGATAGCTCCGGGGAGCTGAAGGGGCTCCGGGGAGCTGAAGGGGCTCCGGGGAGCTGAAGGGGCTCCGGGGAGCTGAAGGGGCTCCGGGGAGCTGAAGGGGCTCCGGGGAGCTGAAGGGGCTCCGGGGAGCTGAAGGGGCTCCGGGGAGCTGAAGGGGCTCCGGGGAGCTGAAGGGGCTCCGGGGAGCTGAAGGGGCTCCGGGGAGCTGAAGGGGCTCCGGGGAGCTGAAGGGGCTCCGGGGAGCTCAAGGGGCTCCGGGGAGCTCAAGGGGCTCCGGGGAGCTGAAGGGGCTCCCCAGCAGAAAAAAACAAAACAAAGGCAACAGCATGAAGAATTCATAAGCATCAAAGCCCAGACTTACCTTATGCCACGTTATAATTTCGTCACGCATTATAGCTCGAAGAAGTGCATTAACTTTGAAAGATGGAGTAGCTAAGCATCGTGCAGTAGCAACCATAGATGCAGTGAATGGTCCAGATACTCCAATACTAGTTACGAGCTCAGCCAGGTTTGGTGTCAATCTAAATGGTACAGGACGGTTGACATCCAGTTCACCTGAGAATATTGATTAGCAATGCTAATTACTAAAATCATTCAAATTAAACAGACTTTTTAGCATAATATTAATACCATCTATACTCAACAAAAGTGTCATCCAACATTACTGAACATACATGTATTATACATATAACATTTTTATACACACGTTATGAAAAATATTAATACTGAACAAACCTTTTGCATCATCCATGCCGAATTTGAAATATGCAATATTGATAAGTCCCGAGTCTTGATGAACGTACATCATGTCTGGATAGAGCTTTGTCAGATGTAACAAATACTCCATTAAACCAATAAGAGCAAGCTGCACAGTGAGCTGTAAAAAATTAAAAATGATTTACAAATACTGTACAATATAACAGCTAATTGTGTAAAATCTAAAAAAAACAAAAACTAATTACAGCATTGAATATAATGAAATGTCTCTTCCTGGCAATGTGGGGGGGGGGGGTTGTCCTAGGTGGCTCCCTTTTGCCAGATGCACTGAAATTGAAATTTCTCCACACATACCCGCCAAACACACACAGAAACTACGACGTTGGTACAACGTTCGAACAAGTTTTAACACCTAACCAGTTATAACAACCAATATAGCAAGTTGTAGCAACATTCTAATACGTCATAAACACGTTAAGCCAAGATGTAACAACTTTATTACAAGTTGTAACAAGCGGAATATAGAGACAGTTTCGGTTTTTGTTTCCAGGGTACAAAGTTACATCAGTCATGAGTCCTTAATAGCCTACCGGAGACAGAGGCCAAAACCCTGTCCCCCTCAGAGGCTCAAAGGATTCATGATCACCTTCACTGAAAAGACAGACCCTAGAAAGGAAGCCAATTACAAAGTTTACAAACATAAGTAAACAACTAGTGCAGGAAACTACTTGACAAACAATCCACCCAGTGGTTAGGAGCCTAGTTACCCATGTTTGCCTCTTAGTTACTGCTGGCCACCACCAGATGGCAGCATCGTGAGAGCTGCCAAGTCCTCACGTCAACAATGATCAGTTCAGAGCCCAAGACAAGACCAACTGATGCAATTGGTTGGGAGGGAGGATAACCGGGATCATACCTGGAGTGGGTTTTGGCAGGGGTTTTGGAGGTCAAACACAGTCTTGGCTGCCAAGTATCTTGTTAACATCCCTAGTTGTCTACAGCCTTATGTTGCTTGGGTTATGTGCCATGGAGGTCGATCTCCCCTTCAATTTGATACCTGCGGTGCTGATGCCTCCGTGGTCAGTGCCCTGGTATGCAGTTTGAGCATATTTCTAATACCTCTACTACTAAGCTTATTTTCTTGGGGCACTGGTATAGGTTTGCATTTTCTAACTGTTCTTCCCAGCTTGTATCTGTGAGTGAAATCTGTTTATTTGTTCCCAGTTAATCTTTTTATTATTAAAATTAAATTAGCTGAATTCTCTTCCTCTAGAATTTGGGATTGGCTACATTCTGTGCAAATCTTTACTGTAGACATATTTAGTTAATATTCCTAAATAATGGTACGTGCTTGGTGACAATGGTGAAGGCAGTGGAGTTAGATGGTGTTGGCGATAGCTTTAGTAGTGGGTTCAAGTGTTGTGGTCTTAAATGTTATGGCTGGTTTTCCCACATAGTAAAATCTTAGGTGGTAGGTTCGTGGCGACCTCACTGCCACTGTCTTAGGTCACTACCTGCCATCACCCTCTCATATTGGTCACTCTCACCATAAGCTTCTGCACTATTTCCTTCGAAAAACACTATTTCTGTTTTGTTTCTTTAACTTTTCGTTTCAGGGTGTTTGCCAGACATTCATACACTATTATGCACTTTTCCACTGTGGCATTGTTTCTTTAACCATCCCTAATTGCAAAAAACACTGGACCACACATGTACACGCAGTCACATACTTTGGGAAGGGGTTACAACCAGAGTCAACATCTGCATCAGAGGAGCTCCAAGATATTTCAAATTCCTAAGTACAGTACAGTATTATGGAACAGGTTGATGACCATAAGTGGTGTCCCAGGAAACATAAAGGTGTAGTGTATTTGAAAAATAGGTGAGATAAAACAAATGTGCAAGAGGAAGTGAAATAATTGGATGAGAGGTGGTTTCCTGAGACCTGGAACTTCAAGAACAAGAGGTCATAGATTTAGGTACATTGAAAAATTGATTGATAGTAGACTGAAGAGATTGTATTAAAGTGAAATTGAGCGTAAAAGAGGAAGGTAGGCTGGTATAGTGTGTGTGTGTGAGGAGGCGAGAAGCACAAACAATATACAGGATATGGTAAGGAACAAAACTGGGTGAAAAAGTTTTTAAGAAGAGGGAATATACAGTACAAAATTGTTATACACTATATGCTAATCCAAAAGGAGCACTCTGCACCTGGTCTCATGAAATGATAGGTTGCTGCCAAGGATGACTGCTGAAGTATGGTGGTGCTTGTTCATCCATTGTTATATATTGTGAATGATATAATGAATAGATGAGACATACTGTATTTTACTTTTATATCTGTAATATCTAACCTTTTACTAGTTTATTTTCCCCCCCTTACTTACCTAGGATGATGCTTCCCCACTCCATGAAAGTGGGAATGGAGCAATGAAAATGTATGTACACATGAACAAATATTAACTTACTATTTTCCTGAAGGTCCAGTAATGGGTAGGATTAGGGTAGGTAGTTAATGCCCAGTCTCGCAGCATTGTTCTTGGAACCATGGCATTTTGCACCTCCTTTACAATGTCCCTCAACACCTGGTGAGATGCTTGAGACCCACGTGCCTGAAAATTTCCAAAGTATTAGAATTAATTTGACACACACTATACAGTAGTATACAGAGGTATTACACCCTTACACTGGTCCAATCCCTTGAGAGCGATTGGCACATCTGCTCAAACTGCCTGGGGATGATTTTACCCTTCAGCTGCACACAGCGAATAAGGTTGCTTTGTCGGTGGTGCTCACAGCAACCAGAGGTGCTTTTAGGTCTAACATAAGATTTGAAACTCCCGTAGGTACATGGGGCGAGTTTAATCCTCTTCCAAGGGTCTCCAGTAAACAGACACCATCTTGAAAAAATCATGGGTGTGAGGGCCTCAGTACAAACATAGCAACCATGTGTAGATGCTGTGTTGTGTCAACCTTGTGCAAGAGTGACAGAACCTTCACAGATGACAGAAAAGAAATGAGTGAAATATTAAAGGGTACAGAATGATTTTGTTTTCAGTGAACCCCTTAACACATTGCAGATCAATGATCGAAAAGAATTCTTTATGAATGTGACACCACCATCAAACCATATATCAGATATATGGGTTTGGTCAACATATATCGTATGTTATCCTATACGTTATCCTACACGAATGTTATCCCCATTTCAACTATGAAGTAGCCATAATCAACATACTATGCACCAGACACAGACTCATCATGATATTCAAGAATTGCAAAAAAACAGCGTTGAAGGTAATGAAACACCATTTTCTGGGTGAGACCCGGAGGCTCCCTAGAGCTTTCCAGGCTGATATGCTCATGTCAGACTTTGACATCAGTCATGTGTATGGAGTTCTGTGGGCCTACCGGGGACCATGAGCCACAACCTGGCCCCCTCAGAGAGGCATGGGGAGCAATGGCCTATAGAAACCCCCCGTGTGGTTAGAAGCATTCTGTCTGCCATTGACCAGGTCAGGCACCCAGTAAGGTAAGCAAAATAAACCCCCTATTCTGGTGAAAATTGCTACAAAAAGCCGAACAAGTGGATAGAACTCCCCAAAAAGAAACGAGCAAACGAGCATGAAGTCACACGTCACCGCGCCGTTGTCTGCACAGCTCCCCCCTCCCCGGGAGGGGGAACGGGGAGCCCCAGACCCCCGCGCCGGCCATCCACCCGTTAGTTCTGCGGCTGATGCTATAGGCAACGGTCGTGTGCATCAGCTCCAGTGGTTGTTTAGCACTGTACCTAGTGTGAGTTGACTGTCTTCAAGGTGGTGCGTGAGCCGGGAGTGTTTCCCCAGGACTCGGGCTGCATACGCCTAGGGTTTCCTTCCCTAGGTGCCCAGTAAGTACTGCCCTTGGGGCTTGGGGCCACCTTCCACAAATTCCTTGGGTTCTGCCTCTGCTAGGCCGTTTACTGCTTGGTTTTCGGCCGCCCTTTGTGTGCGAGGATGTTCTGTCTCCCTTGTTCACCTTAGGGTAAGTGGCAGTTTGCACTGGCAGGGTGCACAGCTTGTTTTCACCAATCATAGCGACCAGCTCTCTTCTGCCTGGGCACGCTGTCCTCTTGCGGGGTTTTCTTTTTCTTTTTGTTTGTCTGCCTGGTGGGGGGGTCTGCCTTGGTTCTTGCCCCCTGCGTACTGAGTACTCTTCCTTTTTCCGGTGGTTCCCCCTGCTAGGTCTCTGTGAGTGTACACGTCTCAGGGGTTCAGTTCTTAGAAAGTTGTTTGGTAGACTTGGGCGCTGGTTAGCAGTACCCTGCCTGAGTTGCTTGTACAGTATCCAGTCTTATGCTGACTATGCGGGTACAGGCAGTACGGGCATTGCACATTGAGTTTAGGTGGCGGCAACGCACTAGGTTGTTTGCTTCCCGGAAGCCCCGAGGCTGCCCGTTTTGGTTGGTGTGATGGGGCTTGGGGGTGTGGGTTGCTTCGGTTTTGTTTCCTTCCATACCCCCTTGTCTTTTCCCTGTTGTGGTCTAGTTTGCTCTGCATCTGGATCCTTACCGTCTGTGGGTTCGGTGTCTGGGCGGAGCTTCGATGGTATTGAGACTCGGGCGGTCTCGGGGAATTTCCCTTCCGGGTAGCGACGAAGGCATTCGAGCCTGTTCCTCCAGCTGTGTTGTATGAGTCTGCCAGTGGGCTCCCTTCTTTAGTACTTTTCCGGCTGCCCCGGCTTTTTCTTGTGAGACTGGGGCTGCTCGTTGTCTCATCCTCGTTCCTGGGCCTAGTCGGGCCTGTGTTGCCTTGGGTCAGCGGTTGCAGCCAGTTGTCTCAGTTTAGAGTTGCGGAGCGTGCAGCGATTGCCTCCCAGATGAGTCCCTCTACTTTCCTCTGCGGGTGGCTAGCTCCGGGAAGCCGACGGGGCTCCCCCCAGAAACCATCATTAAATGTAATGAAACGCCATTTTCTGGGTGTGACCTGGAGGCTCCCCGGCATCCCTCCCTCCCTCCCTCCCTCCCTCCCTCCCTCCCTCCGGACGGCGTTTTTTCGCGTTTTCTTGACATCCAGCCTCAGAACTTGGGTATGGATCCTCGGCATGGGGGTCTGGGGCTCCCCCTTCCCCCTCCCGGGGAGGGGGGAGCTGTGCAGACAGCGGCGCGGTGACGTGTGACATCATGCTAGTTTGCTCGTATCTTTTTGGGGAGTTCTATCCACTAGTTCAGCGTTAGGTAGCAATTTTAACCAGAATAGGGGTTTGTTTTGGAATGCTTACCTTTCTGGGTGCCCGACCCAGTCGATGGCAGACATAGAATGCTGCCAACCACATGGGGGTTTCTATAGGTCATTGCTTCCCTTGCCTCTCTGAGGGGGCCAGGTTCTGGCTCATGGTCTCCAGTAGACCCACAGAACTCCATACACATGACTGATGCCAAAGTCTGACATTAGCATATCAGCCTGTATAGCTCTGGGGAGCTGACGGGGCTCCCCCCAGAAAGACCACCACAAGCAAAGAAGTCCTTTAATGGGGAGTGAGTCCCCAATGCCCCAGGGAAGATAACCCTGGCCACACAAGGGCAGTACTTACGAGGCACCTAGGGAAGGCGCCCCTAGGTACATGCTGATCCAGTAATGGAAAACTCTGAACTACATGCACACCTCCGTTTATAACACCACCGTAAGAGTGAAAAAACCAATGAAAACAGGAACACGGAGCCAGAGCGACAGCGAGCACCTGGCACGGCATCAAAGAACTGACTGGAATTGGGCTGGGTCACCCAGACTGGCTCCCCCCCCCCCCATGGGGAAGGGGGCTAACGAGTGGTGGTTAGTTGGATGACATCTGGATTGTTTGTTTGCTTTCTGGGAGAGTTCTTTTGCTCTTTTGAGGACATATTTTGCAATTTTCAACCAGACAGTGGTCTGTTTTGTTTTAGCTACATTTCTGGGTGTCTTCCCTGGTCAATGGCAAGAATGATATACTTTAACACTTTAATGGGCTAACACTTCACTTTTCTCGTGATTCTACTCCGACGACGACATCCGGCGTCACTCATTAAAATATTTTTTAAAAAGTTAAATTTTATCCGATCAATCTAGGAGTGGTTTCAAAATGAGCGCCTTTAGACTGTGCACAATTTGATACCAAAATGAAAGATGTAACATGAAAATTGATGTCAGAACACTGGACAGATATAAATAATTTTGTGGTGATGAGCGTCGAAAAGTGTCCGTAAGTTAAAATATTTGTTAAAATTCTATTTATTGTTCTATTATTATGGGACTAGTTTTAAAATACGCTCCTTTTTATTGTGAACAATTTTATACCAAACTGAAGGACATAGCACGAAAATTTATGTTATCAAACTGAATGAGTATATACATTAGTCTGCAGGTGTGCCAATTGGTGCTCATTCACGAGTAACTTGGCCCACTTTAGGCTTTGCTATGTGACTCACTTTGGGCTTTTAGACATTATATGCATATACCACCATAGAGAATTCTATTGCAAACACAATGATACCAAAACAAATGTTGTAGCACGAGAAATAAGGTGAGAAAACTCAAACGAGTATATACATTTTACAGATTTTGCGCGCTCACAGGTAACTTTGCCGATTTTAGTCTTTATACTTTGTTATTGGTATTGCTTATATATATTACTGTTGTTATATTGTTATATTGCTTATATTGGTCTTTCTACTTAGAGCATTTTATTGTGAATATTTTGATACCACAATGAAAAATGTAGCAAAAAAAAACTTCTGTTAGCAAACTGTATGTGTTTGTCTGGTGTATTGGGTGTAGCGGGTGTGGCAATGAGTGTGTTCTAGCGGGTAAGGCCTCGTCGACTTTGGGGGTCATTGCGGGTGAGGCGCGCCCATGTTGTATAATTTATATGGATATGTCTGTGTAGGAAATTTTATTGCGATCACAGTGATACAAAAAAAAAAAAAAAAAAGATGTTGAGCAAGTTTTGACTTGATAAACCTGAACAGAGTAGCAACATACGCACGCTGTTTGGCGTGAATGGCTAACAAACGACTCAGTTCTTTATTTGGTGCCAGCCTCACGTTAGCTTTGGTGACATGTTATACATATGTTCCTATAGAACATTTCATTGGCAACACATTGATACCAAAATAAAACACGTACATCAAAAATGAAGGTCAGATACATGAGAAGAGTATAAACTTTTCAGTAGTGGTGTAGCGCATGTGCAGTTGGGCGTGCGGTAGCGGGTAACCCTTGGGCAACTTCCCACGGTCTTGCAGGTGGGACGCGCCCATGATTTGTATTTTATATTCATATGTCCATGCAGGGAATTTTATTGCGGTCACAGTGATACCAAAATTAACGACGTAGAACAATTCTGGGGTTGACAAACATGAAAAGATCATAAACATTTCAGCGCGGTTTGACGCTCACGGCTAAACGATCGCCATAGATTTTGATTTGGTGCGGGTCTCATGTCGGGTTTGGTAAAATTTTATATATATATTCCTCTAGAGCATTCTCTTGCGAACAAATTGATACCAAATTTAAATACATACATGGAATATTAAGGTGAGCAGACTGAAAAGATTATAAACATTTTAGTGTCGCTGTGCGGTCGCCAGAAACGAACGGCGCACAAAGGGAAAGTACACGGGCTACTGCCGGGAGCGTGAAAGTGTTAAATGTAGAGTTCATAGGCAATTGCTCCCTGCACCTCTCTGAGGGGGGCCAGGTTCTGGCTCTGGTCCCCTGTAGGCAATAAAGAACTCTGCAACTGATGACACTCGAGTACTATGGCACTTCATCAGTAAGATAGCTTCAGGGAGCTGACGAATAATAATTTGCCTGTACTAGCCTCATTCATTGTCAAGAGGAAATAGCGTTACTCTCAGCAAATGAACATTGTTCTACTCGAACTATTCAGGTAGCTGTTATTTTAACCCATTAATTTGTTTCACAAGGAATTAAGAAGCTTCATAATCAAACTTTAACTATACCACATAATGTTGCAATTTATAGTGCTTATTTATTTGACATGCTGCAATTTATCACCATTCAGATACAGTACAAGTAAAATAAATTATTTTAAATAAATATATATATAAGGTGAAGGAAAGTTAGTACCTGGACTGCAGCGAGCCGCTCATAGTATCTAGTGACAGGTGTGTCAGGCTCCAGCTGCCTCTTAGCACATCTTAGTTTATAAATGTCCAGCAAGGAGAGAGACGACACATTGTCTTCAACTAGCCTCATTTGCGGGGACACAGCAACAACTCTGCTCACACTCAAATTCACTAACCGACGACTTGTCTCCTGAAAATTTATATCACCATGATCATCAAATGACCATTACTCAAATTATTTTGATATGAAAAATACTTATGCTTGTCAACTAAGAATAGTATCATAATTTATACAACATTCACATTTCACAATATTGCTGTTTGTATGTTACATTTAATAAAACATTATATATTAAATTACATTTTCTGTACCTAATAGTTATTTTTACAATGTTGACCAACAAAACAAACTTTATTCAATAAAAGACAAACCTTTTGTTTGGCAAAGAAATGGTTTAACATTCTAAGCAACTGTAGAACCCGTTCTTCACGACGAGCATCACTTAAGGAGTAGTCATTCACCACCAGATACGGATAAACCCTGCCATTATGGCCTCGTATATGAAGGCGTCTCGCAGCAGTTCCATGCTTTTGTACAATATCAACACGTGGCATGAAGCGCGCAATACGTATGTAATAGTGAGAATGCTGCAAAGAACACAAAGGACAACTATTAAGACATTAAAATTGTTTACCAAAGTATATGCATTTTTTGGGGCCATTTTAATGAATTCTTGTAAACTTACTACTTGGCTATAAAAAATAAAGATTACTGACTTTAGACCCAATAAATAATTAAAATAATCTTACCTGGAGAGGGTTCCAAGAGTTCTACTCCTCAATCTTGAGGTTATCTTGAGATGATTTCGGGGCTTAGCGTCCCCGCGGCCCGGTTCTCGACCAGGCCTCCTTTTTGTTACACACTACCAGGAAGCAGCCTGTAGCAGCTGTCTAATTCCCAGGTACTTATTTACTACTAGGTAACAGGGGCATCAGGGTGAAAGAAACATTTTGCCCATTTGTCTCCGCCTCCACCGGAAATCGAACCCGGAACCTCAGGACTACGAATCCGAAGCGCTGTCCACTCAGCTGTCAGGTGCCAAGTCTAAGGCCAGGCTCAACTTGTAATAGCTTGATTCAACATGCTGGTGTTCGGAGTGGCCTGCAGGCCCACATATTAAGTACAACCCAGTTCAGCTGGCACTACTTAAAAGAACCTACAGTATTTGATTGCTTTTTGAAGAAATTCACCTTTGTGTTGGCAATATTTCTTATACTTGCTGGGAGAGTACTGAACAGCCATGGAACTCTGATCACAGCTGGGACACCATTAACAAAGCCACCTGATCACCACACAAGTGGTGATACACCCACATCAAAAAGACCAGACACGAAGCGGAGGAGTAGTTTGAACCAGCAAGGTGCTGAACTGGGTTCGGACACCGAGCAAGTAGCGACTGAAACCACAGCTAGGCCGGCCGCCAAGAAGCTACAGGGAGAACACTCATGAGATAGGATTCAAACCAAGCCAGAACCCGAAGCAACAGCTGGACCATGGGGAAGAGGTACAGGTAACCCCACCTCGACCAGTTGTGCCAAAAAGCGTCCACCACAAGGCACAGCAGCCAGGGAAGGGCGCCACAGATATTGGGAGACGCCTCGACCACGCTGACATGAAGAGGTCCACATCTGTGGGCTCAACATTTGACAATGTCAACTGAAAGAGTCGGCGTCGACTGTCCATTCTGTGAATAGAACTGAGACAGGCCGTCCGCCAGGACAATAGATACACCCCCCCGGACAAGAGTGTCCATCTTCTACATACTCTGAAAGTCAATCTGAAGACAGCTCCAGGACACTTAAGAAACACACAACAGATGCCAAGTGCATACGAGTCTAAAGGTCATCAGACACCAAGGCAGCTGAAAGAAAGGGCACCTGAGCATGCAGCACACACAAGACCCATGTCACAGGGGAACACCACCGAAAAGTGAGATTGAAGCCAGAGTGTTCCAATGACTGTCGGGCACAAACATCAGCCAAGAACTGACCAATATCGCCCCGGCTCCCCCCCTCCTTCCAACGAGATGGAGATGGAGCTAACTAGCAGAGGGCTGGTTTGACAAAGTTTTCGTTGTATGTTTTCTTGTTGATATTTCTAGGGTGCAGGTCTCAATTTTCAAATATGCAGTAGTCTGTTTTGATTCCCCTACCATCCTCGGTGCTTCCCTGGTTGGTGGCAAGTTGATAAATTTAAATGTAAATTATTCATGGACCATTGCTCCTGGACCTCTCTGAGGGAACCTGGTTCTGGCTCGTGATTCCCGGTAGGCAACAAGAACTCTGCGACTGATGACTCCAAGTTGTATGGCACTTAATCAGTATTATAACTTCAGGGAGCCGAGTGGGCTCCTCCCAGAAACGATGAACAGAATTAATTCAGGTTAGGGTGATAAAGGCAGTGAATAGGGAAGATGGTTAGTGATGAGGATAGTGAGTAGGGAAGATGGTTAGTGATGAGGATAGTGAGTAGGGAAGATGGTTAGTGATGAGGATAGTGAGTAGGGAAGATGGTTAATGATGAGGATAGTGAGTAGGGAAGATGGTTAGTGATGAGGATAGTGAGTAGGGAAGATGGTTGGTGATGGTCACCTTGAGATGATTTCGGGGCTTTGTGTCCCCGTGGCCCGGTCGTCGACCAGGCCTCCTCGTTGCTGGACTGGTCAACCAGGCTGTTGAATGTGGATGTTGGACGCGGCTGCTCGCAGCCTGAAGTACGATTCACAGCCTGGTTCACCAAATAATTCTTGGAGGGGCTTGTCAAGTTCTCTCTTGAACACTGAGGGGTCAGCCAGTTATGCCCCTTGTGTGTAGTGGAAGCGTGTTGAGCAGTCTCGGGCCTCTGATGTTGATAGAGTTCTTTCTCAGAGTACCTATTGCATCTCTGCTTTTCAACGGGGGTATTGTGCACATCCTGCTATGTCTTCTGGTCTCATGTGGTGTTATTTCTGTGAGCAGGTTTGGGACCAGCCCCTCTACTATTTTCCACGTGTAAATTATTATGTATCTCTCCCGCCTGCGCTCAAGAGAATACAGATTTAGGCATTTTAGTCGGTCCCAATAATTTAGATATTTTACTGAGTGGATTCTAGCAGTAAAGTTCTGCGTGCTCTCCAGGTCAGCAGTTTATTCAGCTTTGAAAGGGGCTGTCATTATGCAACAGTATTCCACTCTAGAGAGCACTAGCATCTTGAAAAGTATCATCATCGGTATAATATCTCTTAGTGTAAAAGGTTCTTGTTATCCAACCTCTCATTTCTGTGGAGAGCCCCTTTGTCTCCCAGGAGCTATACCGAGCTAATGTGTATATATTAGACCATGGCAACAGTCAATCAAAGAAGTTCTAAGCCTACCGGGGACCAGAGCCAGAACCTGGCCCCCCTCAAGAGAGCCACGAGGATCAATGGCCTAAAGACACCCCTGTGTAATTGGAAGCAGTCTTTGTCTGTCATCTACCAGGTCAGGCACCCAGAAAGGTAGGAATTCCAAAACAAACTACTGCTGGTCAAAAATTGTAAACCGAAAGCCGAACTAGCAAACAGACCTCCCCAATCAAAAACAAGAAAACAAACATGACGTCACCACAACCGCCGTGCATCCGTCTGCGCAACCTCCCCTACCCGGGAGGGGGACGGGGAGGTCTCAGACCTCCACACCGGCAACTCTTCCCCAGTTCACAGGCTGTTGTGATGGTGAATGGTCGATCACTCTGGCTCCACTCTTTGCGCAGTGCTGCTTAGCAGTGTTGTTGCTCTGTTTTGGTGGTGTGTGAGCCAGGAGTAACCCAAGAGTACTGGGGTTGCATGAGCCTAGGGCTAGGTAGGTGCCCCATAAGTGCTGCCCCTGCGGCCTCAGGGTAATCTTCCCAGAGCCGTTCGGGAACTTTCTCTGCATGGTTCTGTCGCTGCTAGGTGATTGCCTGCCCTTGGGGTTCAAGCTGGGGTGGTTTTTACTCCTGTTTGCCCTTGTGTAGGTGGTAGTTTCGTTGCTGGCTGGGGCGCAAGGTACTGTGTTGCTGTCTTAAATATGCATAGCGACTGGTTCTGTTCACCTGGAGATGTTGTGCTTTTGCGGGGTTTTCATTTGTTTTTGTTTTGAATTGCCTGGAGGGGGTCTGCCGTGTGTTGTAGTAGGTCCACTTGTAGGATTTTGGTGGTCCTCCACTAGGTCCCCGTGCTTGCACACGTCGCAGGGGTTCAGCTTTTAGTTTGTTGGCTTGGTAGCTCTGGGATAACCAGTTAGCAGTACCTCCCCTGGGCTTCCCTTAGCAGTCAGCCTAAGGGCCCTGGAAACCCCCATTGGGGCTCAGTGGTCCAGTGGAGGAGACCTCTGAGTCCCACCTCGTCTGGTGCGAGTTTGAAGGTTACTCTGTCTCCTTGTCTCAGGGTGACACTCACCGTCTGCCTCCGCCATGCTGCTTGTTGGGGTCAGTGACACCTATGACCCAGAGTCCTGCAAGTGGTGTTCTTTGCTTGTACTCCATTCACCCAGTCCACTGAGACTGATAATTGGGTGCAGGCAGCTTTAGCGTTGCATGCGAGGTTTAGGTTGCAGCAATGTGCGAGGTTGGTTGCCTTTCTGGATGCCCCACAGCTGCCCTGCTGTGATTATACTGGAAGTGAGACTCGGACGGTTTGGGGACTGCCCCTTCCGGATCGGCGGCAGAGGCATTCGAGCCTGTTCCTTCTGCCAGAGCTTTTGGGCCGTGCCAGTGGGTCCCCTTCATCCCTACTTTTCCAGTGGACTCTGCTTTTTCTCCTGAGGCAGAGGGTTTGGAGGACGGTTCAGCCCCGGTTCCTGATGTGTAGGATTCCAGGGCTGGGAAGGAGTTGACTTGGGGGAGCTTGGGCCCATATTGTCTCTGCTTGGGTGTTTGGTACACTTGGCACGGGGCTTGTTGTTACAGGGGGGAGGGGTTTTCCTATCTCCCTCCCTGTACGATTTTGTTATGATAACAATAGGCAACCACTGTTCGTCTCTTCAGATAGATAGTATAGAAGGCACAGAAAGTATTGAAGGATTTATTTCTTTACTAAGCGAGATGGATGTAATTGTAACAAACTCCAGGTGATGGAAGCTTCAACATTATTAATGACAAAATATATAAAGATGATGGGACACTACAAACATAGTCCTACATCTGTAAGTGCACAGGTAAATCATAGGTAATCAAAAATACATAAAAGGGGCACAGACAAACTGCCTGTCAAGTGAAGCATTGAAGACGTGCAAGATCAACGACTGAAGGTGCAAGGTTAACCTAAGGAATGTCAACAAGGAATCATTCACAATACTACAACTACACAAGACCAATATTGGAGCTCATTCCATGCAAAATATTAAGATTTCTATAGCATCAGGTCTTATCAGCATTAAGCGCATAGGGAGCTCTACCCTAAGTGATAAGTGCAAAACCAATTACTGGTCCTACTCTTACCACTTTATTTTTGGGAAGCTCACCTCACTGTTTGACATTTGTAATCATCTGCTTTGGTTATACAGTTTTTCATGGTAAGTTTTACTTTAGCCAATATTGCAAGCACTTGCCTTTGGTAACAGGAACTCTCCAGGAAGTTCAACCTCTGCAGTTTGCAGACTGAAGTTGCTGAGATAACGGCACTTTTCCTCAATTAGGAACCACCTTCAAAGAATAAAAATTGAATTGAAAACTGGCAATTTTAAATAACTTAAATATGAAATAACAGTTCATAACTTGATCTGACAAATAATATGACTCCATTTCAGGAGCTGCTTTTAGATGCATTAGTATAGTGTACTGTGCACATTTTCCTGTTGAGCAATTCATGATATATTAATGGCTAACATGGCAACCTCAAAACAAAAGAAATTCAGGTTCTGAGAGGACCTGGGGCCAGATTCACGAAAGCACTTACGCAAGTGTACATCTTTCCTCAATCTTTGACGGCTTTGATTACATTTATTAAACAGTTAACAAGCATGAAAACTTGCCAATCAACTGTTGTTATTGTTATAAACAGCCTCCTGGTGCTTCGGAGCTCATTAACGGTTTAATAAGTGGAAACAAAGCCGCCTAAGATTGAGAAAAGATGTACAGGTTCGTAAGTACTTGCATAAGTGCTTTCGTGAATCTGGCCCCTGGTGTGCCATGGGTGGTCCTCGCAATACACAATTTTTCCAACCTAATTTGGCTGCAGCTCAGGAAAAGATCACAATTCTAAAGTCTTCAACCATAATGTTAACAATGGAACAAGAGAGAGAGAGGTGATGGAAGACTACCCATACAGTACTCCCACCAGCCAATTTATAATTCTGAAACTGAAACCTCACAGTATTAAGAGGCTTAGCATTCCCTTCCCTTGCTACTGTAGATGCCTTTTCCATGACTATCAAGCATTTTTTTTTTAATGGCAGCTACAATAGCAGGTGAAGTGTGGATGGGCTAAACTCCAAATACTAAGAAATTTTGATCAGAGAAATAGATTGGTTGGTGGGAGAATGGGTGTATGAATAGAAATGTGGGAAGAGCACTTACACAGCTGTGTCTACAAAGCATAACATCCAGTTAGAAAACCTTGCCTCTAATGATCTCTCGTGATCTCTCATTAATCTAGTGCATTTATTATGTCATATTTACTCTTGAATCAAACTGTTAATGACAGCGAGTCCCACCACCTCGGATTTCAGCTAATTCCACTTTCACTGCATACAAGCATTTTTTTTAATTTTTTGGCTGATCCAAGTTTCCAACTTGCACCATTACAGTATGTATATGAGAGTACCGTATTGTAGGGTATGGTCACCTCCCTTCCTAGTCGGTTGCCAATGTACAGCCTGTTGTGCATATCAAGCATTGAATGTAATGAAATGCCTCTGTCTGGTAGAGCCCTGGTGGCTCCCAGTAGCTATCTTGCCGAGACTGCTCCATACTCCAAGTCACATCAGTCACACGAGTTCTGTTTGGCATAGTGGGGATCAGAACTTGGCCCCCTCACAGAGGCGAAGAGAGCAAATGACATTTCGCCATGTCACTGGGAAAGTATACAGAAAGTCAGCGAAGCCTTACTGGGTTTGTAAGACTTGAAGCCTTGAAACTACCAAACAACTCCCAAATGATTCAATCCCACAATATAATGCACTTGAAATGGGCTAGAACTTGTTAATAGAGAATGCCACTACTAGGCAGCCCAGGGCTCGGTCCTATCTCAGCTCACTACTCAGTTCTGAAGCAGATAAAACACCCCAATGAACCAACGGTCTGGAAGGAAGGGAGAGAGAGTCAATGAGCCAACGGGGCTCTACCAGAAAGATGCTGAGTTTTGTGGTGGGGGAGATGAAGATGCCTGAAGACAATGAAAATACCCACCAGGGCCAGAAGAGCAGAATCCCCACCTCTGGAGAAGAGCATGAAGCTCACCAACTCAACAATAAGAAACAAGAGCCAGCAAAAAAACAGTGTTGAATGTAATGAAATGCCATTTTCTGGGCGAGACCCGGAGGCTCTCTGGAGCTTTCTAGGCGGATATACTAATGTCAGACTTTGGCATCAGTCATGTGTATGGAGTTCTGTGGGCCTACCGGGAATCACGAGCCAGAACCTGGCCCCCCCTCAGAGAGGCATGGGAAGCAATGGCCTATACAAACCCCCGTGTGGTTGGAAGCATTCTGTCTGCCATCGACTGGGTCAGGCACCCAGAAAGTTAAGCATCCCAAAACAAACCCCTATTCTGGTGAAAATATTGCTACCAAAAGCTGAACAAGTGGATAGAACCCCCCGTAAAAGAAATGAGCAAACGAGCATAACGTCACACGTTAAGACGTTAAGACGAGATCTTTCAAAAGAAGATAGAGAGAAGCTGAAACTGAACCTCGCCGAGGCAAAACGTTTAAATGAGAGCAGGAATGAAGAAGGAATCAATTCTTTTTTCTACAAAGCGATAGGGGTAGGCAGACCAGTAAAGTGGTACATAAAGGCAAACCAACAAAATCATTAGAGAGGGGGGGGGGGAGTGAAAAATAAGAAGAGGGGAACAAGTTCCTGAAGATTGCATACACCAACATAGATGGAGTTAGATCGAAGATACTGGAGTTAAGTGATGTAATACAGCTGCAGACACCAGACATTGTTGCACTCACGGAGACAAAACTTGAAGATGTTATTTTAAATGAAGTCATATTCCCAAGGGGCTACTCAATTTGGAGACGGGACAGAAAAATTAGGAAAGGCGGTGACATTGCTGTGCTGGTGAAAGAACACCTAAAGGTGAACAAAATAATGACTGCCAATCCACAAGAAGTTGACATAATAGAACTAGAGATCTGCCATGAGGATGATAAACTAATGATCATAAATGCATACAGTCCACCGCTAAGCAGCACATGGTCAAAGGAGGAGCTAGATAGTAAAAGAGAAGGTCTTATAACAATAATGAGAGAGATCATAGCGAGAGCGGAAAACGATAGTTCACAACTGTTGATAGTCGGCGACTTCAACTTGAAAGCCATAGACTGGGAAGCAGATGAAGCTAAAACAGAAGATTTCTGGACCTGTAAATTTGTAGACCTCATCCTGGAAACATTCTTGTATCAACATGTTAAACAAGCTACGAGGATGAGGGAAGGGGACGTTCCCTCCATGCTAGATTTGATATTTACCAGGAAGGAGGAAGAAATATTTGACATTCAGTACCTTCCTCCCTTGGGTGAAAGTGACCATGTCTTTTTGGGAATAAAGTATGCAATGCGTTATAATCTGGAAGAAAATATGAAGGTTGATGCAATTGAAAAACTTGACTTTAGGAGAGGACATTATGGCAACCTTAGAAATTTTTTTAGTGGGTATAATTGGACAGACTTGTTGCTAGGCAAGGAAGTGAATGAGATGTATGTCAAGTTTTGTGAAATATATGATGAAGGCACAAAAAAATTTATACCAAAACAGAGAAGCAGAACTAGGAAACAGGATTGGTTCAACAGAAAGTGCAAGAGGGCCAGAGACCAAAAGACACAAAAATGGAATCAATACAGGAAGAGGCCAAACTCCCAAACATACCAGCGATACAAAGATGCGAGAAACAACTACACGGCAGTGAGGAGAGAGGCAGAAAGAAATTTTGAAAAAGGGATTGCAGACAAATGTAAAACAGAACTAGGTCTATTCTATAAATTCATAAACAACAAATTGCAGGTAAAGGATGATATACAGAGGTTGAAAATGGGAAATAGATTCACAGAAAATGAAAAGGAAATGTGTGAAACATTAAACGAAAAGTTCCAAAGTGTGTTTGTACAAAATGAAATCTTCAGGGAACCAGATACAATAAGAATTCCAGAGAACAACATAGAGCACATAGAGGTGTCTAGAGACGAAGTGGAAAAAATGCTCAAGGAGCTAAATAAGAACAAGGCAGTTGGTCCAGATGGAGTTTCACCATGGGTTCTGAGAGAATGTGCACCTGAGCTCAGCATTCCTCTTCAACTGATTTTTCAGGCATCCCTGTTTACAGGAGTTGTAGCTGATGTGTGGAAAAAGGCTAACACAGTTCCAATCTACAAAAGTGGAAGCAGGGAAGACCCCCTTCATTATAGACCGGTATCATTGACAAGTGTAATAGTCAAAATATTGGAAACAATAATTAAAACTAAATGGGTAGAACACCTGGAGAGAAATGATATAATATCAGACAGACAGTATGGTTTTCGATCTGGAAGATCCTGTGTATCAAATTTACTCAGTTTCTATGATTGAGCAACAGAGATATTACAGGAAAGAGATGGTTGGGTTGACTGCATCTATCTGGACCTAAAAAAGGCTTTTGACAGAGTTCCACATAAGAGGTTGTTCTGGAAACTGGAAAATATTGAAGGGGTGACAGGTACGCTTCTAACAAGGATGAAAAATTTTCTGACTGATAGAAAAATGAGGGCTGTGATCAGAGGCAATGTATCGGACTGGAGAAATGTCACAAGTGGAGTACCACAGGGTTCAGTTCTTGCACCAGTGATGTTTATTGTCTACATAAATGATCTACCAGTTGGTATACAGAATTATATGAACATGTTTGCTGATGATGCTAAGATAATAGGAAGGATAAGAAACTTAGATGATTGTCATGCCCTTCAAGATGACCCGGACAAAATAAGTATATGGAGCACCACTTGGCAAATGGAATTTAATGTTAATAAATGCCATGTTTTGGAATGTGGAATAGGAGAACATAGACCCCACACAACCTATATATTATGTGAGAAATCTTTAAAGAATTCTGATAAAGAAAGAGATCTAGGGGTAGTTCTAGATAGAAAACTATCACCTGAGGACCACATAAAGAATATTGTGCGAGGAGCCTATGCCACGCTTTCTAACTTCAGAATTGCTTTTAAATACATGGATGGCGATATACTAAAGAAATTGTTCACGACTTTTGTTAGGCCAAAGCTAGAATATGCAGCGGTTGTGTGGTGCCCATATCTTAAGAAGCACATCAACCAACTGGAAAAGGTGCAAAGACATGCTACTAAGTGGCTCCCAGAACTGAAGGGCAAGAGCTACGAGGAGAGGTTAGAGGCATTAAATATGCCAAAACTAGAAGACAGAAGAAAAGAAGGTGATATGATCACTACATATAAAATAGTAACAGGAATTGATAAAATCGATAGGGAAGATTTCCTGAGACCTGGAACTTTAAGAACAAGAGGTCATAGATATAAACTAGCTAAACACAGATGCCGAAGAAATATAAGAAAATTCACTTTCGCAAACAGAATGGTAGACGATTGGAACAAGTTAGGTGAGAAGGTGGTAGAGGCCAAGACCGTCAGTAGTTTCAAAGCGTTATATGACAAAGAGTGCTGGGAAGACGGGACACCACGAGCGTAGCTCTCATCCTGTAACTACACTTAGGTAATTACGTAGCCGCGCCGCTGTCTGCGCAGCTCCCCCACCCTGGGAGGGGGAAGGGGGGAGCTCCATACACTAAAAAGGAAGCCACCTGATCACCATAGAGATGATGATAAACTCGAGTCAAAAATACCATACGCAAAGACTCGAGGAGAAGATAGAACCAGCCACGTGACGTTCCAGTCCGATCTGCTGGAAGACGCGGAGTCGCAGGAAAACCTCCGGGTTCAGACACCGAGCAAGCAGCACCTGAAACCGCGGCTGGGTCGGCCACCATGGAGCCCAGAGGATAACTCTCCCGTGGTAAGTTTCCAAGCGAGTCAGGACCTGGAGCAACAGCTGAACCGGGAAAAAGACGTACAGGAACCTCCTCGACCAATCCTGCACCCCGACTGCCTCGCAGTCGAGGAAGAACGCCACATACAGGGGAGGTCCACCTCGGGGCGACCAAATGTCTGGCAAAGCCAACTGAAGGAGTCGGCGTCGACCGTCCATTCCGTGGTGAGGGGGGAACGAAATGAGACAGGCTGTTGGCTAATACACTGGACACTCCCCGCACGTGAACTGCCAGGAGAGCCAAACCCCGAGAACTTAGCAGATGAGTCACCCAAAGCGACCAGCGCCAAAGAGCCAAGGACCGCATCGAACCCCCCCCCCCCTCCGATTCAGACAATGAACCACCAGGGAGCAGTCCGAATGGAGCTGGATCGTCGATCAGCAAGAGACCCGAATCCTCCGAAGAGCAAACCACACCACCGCAAACTCCCGCACAGTGCTGTGGGCTCAACAGAAGCCCACCGTCCCTGGCCTGCCTGGTGAGCACTGGTCCACAAAGCCCCAGCCGAGAGATGACTTGTCCGTAAACACATCGAGCGAGGGGTTCGGGTAGGCACTAAGGCACTGAACCCCGAAAAACCTGAAGAGGAAGCCAGCGACGCAGCAGCCGACGCAAGGCTCCAGGGGTCCGAACCCAGCGATCGTGAGAGAGGGGGAAGGGATGTCCCCGAAGGAACCAGAAGAGCCGACGAAGCCAAACCCGACTCGGCGGGTAGACTAGCATCGCGAAGTTCAGGCTCATGCACAGACCCTCGAGCAAGTTCAGGCTCATGCACAGACCCTCGACCCGGGAGCCCCCCAGAAACAGGCGCAAGGACCTGTTTCCACAGGACGGGACTGCAGGAGAGACTCCGGAGGAAGAGACAAGGAAACGGTCTGAGTCCCACACAAGACCCAGCCATGTCTGAACCTGAGAGGGAACCAGATAGGACTTCCTCCAGTTCACCAAGAACCCGAACCCGGCGAGCTGGGAGCCCAAACCAGCCAGTCGTCGAGGTAGGCCAACTCCCCGAACACCTAAGAGACGCAGACGGGCCACATCGACCTGTGTAAGACATGTGAATACGCAAGGTGCCAGGTTCAACCTGAATGGGAAACAACGAAAGCGGTAACCCTGATGTCCCACAACAAACCAGAACCAGTCCCTGAACCCCGGATGAATCGGGACGTACCAATAAGCGTCCAGGAGGTCCAGGGACACCATCCAAGCGCCCAACTCCAACAGGAGGTAAACCTGGGATAGTGTAGTCATCTAAAAGGAGGGGCAATGAACCCAGGGGGTTCAGACGGGACAAGTCCAGAATGAACCGCAGGTTCGCACAGTCCCGTTTCGGTACTGGAAACAGACGGGAAACCTTTCTGAGGGACGTCGTCGTTTCGACCACGCCCAAGTGAACCGACTCCAAGACGACTCGACAGAGCGCAGGGAAAGAGGCCTGCCCCGCTAGCCCCGAACCTCCCGAAGGAGGAGGGGCCACCCAACGCCACCGCAGGCCAAGAGAAACGACCCGAAACGCCCACAAATCCTGGGACCAAGCGTGAGCAAACAGCGCAAGCCTCCCCCCTATCCGTGAAAGGGCCAGTGCCCCTTACGAGACCCAGAACCTCGCACAGAACGAACACTGTGCCAACCAGACGAAGGCGGGACTGAAGGCGGCGCCGAACTCGAACCCCTGGCATGCATTAACTTTTTAATGAAATGGATTTTAACAAAACCTTTTTAATCAAATGGTTATCAACAGATAAGAAATTCAAATCAATGAACTAAATGTAAATTGAATACCAATAAATATGCCAAAATGGAATACACGACCATCCTTGATTGTGTTGATGGAAGAACACATGACCATTCTAAATTGTGAAAAAGAAAAGAATACATGATCATTTTCATTCTTGAATGTGAAGAGAGAAGAATACAAACTGCTTGATTGTGAAGAGAAGAATATGTGACTCCTGTGTGCAAAGAGAATAATACATAACAATGCTTGATTGTGAAAGGATAAGAACATATAACCATTCTTGATTGTGAAAGAGAGAGGAATACATGCCCAGTCTTGATTTTGAATAAAGAAGAATGCATAACCAATCTTACCCTATGTGACTCCTGATTGCGAAGAGGGATAAGATACATAACAATGCTTAATTGTGAAAGGATAAGAACATATAACCGTTCTTGATTGTGAGAGAGACATAAATACATGACCATTCTTGATTATGAATAAAGAAGAATACATGACCAATCTTGATTGTGACAAGAGAAAAATACATGATTATCCTTGAGTGTAAAGAGTTAATACATGAACATGATTGTGAAGAAAGAAAAAAGGAATGCATGACCCCGCATGATTACTAAAAGAAAAGAATATATGACTATGATTTAATGTTAAAGGAAAGGACTATGTGACCGTGCCCGATTGTGAAGAAACTCAACATTCGGAAACACTCGACATGAATAAAATGTAAATAAATGTGAAGTATCTGGAAGAATGGACCTCTCATTAACTTGGATAAGATATGAGGTGCTCTAATTTGACTCATGCTGTTATTTAAAAATATATTAGTAGCTCTCCTATATATATTTATATTTTCCATTGATAAGTCATTTTGTATTATTTCTGTGTTTAGGGTATGCTGCCTTTCTATTTCATTTGGATAATCATAATCATTGGAAGACAAAAGCTATAGTAATTCACAAAATGCCAAGATCTGTACTACTTACTTGGGAAGAAGCTTTACTCTTGCTTCCAAAATCTTGATCCATTTCTTGAGTTTATGAATAAGATTGTGCAGTTTCATAGCTCCTAACTGTGAGAAATCAAAATCTGTTGTGAACTGCCCCTTCATCTTGTGGAACACTGGGTCCTGCACGGTTGCCTGGGCACGCCTGGCTAAGGATTCAGAAGCAGCACTTGCATATTGTCCTCCACCACTTACAGAGCTGCTGATATTTTCTGTTGGACCATGAAATTTAAAAAAAAAATGTCCAATTTCAAATGCAGCATTAAACATATACTATTATAATACTGTATGTATAATCATGACACTTACGCTAACCCTTTTTTACTCGTGCTAATTCAAATATTTGTTCACATATTAAATAAATGATTAATAGATGCAGTTTCAATTCTTTAGCTGAGTACATACATCTTTTAAGCTGAAGGCTACTACTGGACTTCATTACAAATCTCATGCCTACAAACTTACCAATGCCAATGCCAAATGTTGAAACAAGCTTTTTAACAAATGAGAGTGTGTGTGGCGTTATGTTTGCCTCGGATACAGCTGCAGAGTTTTCATATGCTACAGCATAACATTTTGCAAGGGCTTGTCGCAGTTGACGCAGGACGACCTCGTCCCAATATTCTCGGAAACACACCATCTGGTAAAATAAGTAGACTCTTGCAATTATACATGCTAACTAATAATGTGCAATTGTTTGAAAATTATGCAATGACAATAAATCATACATGCTATGTGCAAAATATATAAAACAAAAATTAATTTTTAAGTGATTTTATCCCTTTTTAGTGAATACTTTATTCATGACAATGAGCCAAGGCACTCATTTTTAATTATAATATCCACGTACTATTGACTAAATTACTCACAAGAGAAAATTCTTATATTTCAAGGTGCCCAACTAAAGGTTGGACTATAATAACAGCATTTTGAGGGAGTTGCATGACAAGCTCCAGAAGATGGAAAAGAATTTCAAATGGCTTGTGGGGCCAATGATCTTCGGAACCAGTACAAGGTATGCTAGGATTGTGGCCTTGCTTGCAGGTGGAAAATGATCACTAATGAGCAAACACGATACTGAAATATAGCTTCGTATTCAACAAAGATGGCATTTTTTCCATTTGTTTCATTTTGTGAAATAATATCTGATTGAGAAAACATATGCATTATTTACTGCCCAGCACTTATAACATAAAATGGTTGTGGATAAGGATACATAAAGATAAAACCTGCATTGAATGTAAAGAAATGCCAGTTTCTAGGTGAGCCCCGGAGGCTCCCTGAAGCTATTATCACTAATTATGTGCTATACTACTAGGTGTCATCAGTTGCAGAGTTCTTTTTGCTTACTGGGAACCATGCACCTCCCTGGCCCCCCTCAAAGAGGTGCAGAGAGGGGTTGTCTAATATCACTTTACATTTAAAGGATATCATCTTTGCCATCATCAGGGAGGGCACCCAGAAAGATAGGTGAATCAAAACAAAACACTGCCTCGCTTAAAAATGTGACCAAAGCACACAAAATGCCAAAAACTCTCTCCCAATAATAAAAGAAACAACGAAAACTTAGTGAAACTAGCCCCCCTGCTAGTTAACTCCACCTCTTCCCCTCGCTGGGGGAAGGTGGGAGCAGGCCCAGACTCCCCGTGCCGACTGGCTTCAGTTCTGTACTGAGAAACACACCACTGATCTGGGAAAGGAAGGGTGTCACGGAGCCTCCGGGGCTCAACCAGAAAATGCCGTTTCATTACATTCAACACTGGTTTTCGGTGGGAAGCCCCGTCGGCTCCCTGAAGCTAACCACCCACAGAGAAATTTAGGGACCTCGGATTTACCGTTCCGCCGATTCTAATGACCGAATTTTAGATTGTTAACTGGCATCTTATTTACAGAGTAATTGTCAGTTAAGTTCAGAATATGGTATTGAGTTTACAGAGTCCAGTTTGCATTAAACTGGAGGTCACTATTGTGTTTGTTGCGACAACTTTGCCCTTGCTAGACCAGCTGTTACATTTTCCCTTCACAGATTTCATTGCCTCTGTTATGCAGCATCTAGTCATAGCTAGTTACAGTTAGTCACAACCAGTCAGAGGCAGCCATGGTCAAATCACAGTTAGGCCAGCATTCACAATCACAAGTGAGTCAGGCATACCTTGCGATGATTGATGATTTCGGGGCTTAGCGTCCTGGTCCTCGACCAGGCCTCCTCATACCTACCTACCTTGTGTAGCTTCCAGGGATCAACAGCCCCACGGTAGGTCATCTAGGCTATTGGATGCAGCTGCTCGCTGCCTAATGTAGGATTCAGAGCCTGGTTGATCAGGTATTCTTCAGAGGGGTTTGTCGAAGTCTTTCTTGAACACTGTAAAAGGCTGGCCAAATATGCACTTTATGTGTATGAAAAGTCTTGGGCCCTTGATGTTGATGGAGTTCTCTCTCAGAGTACCTATTGCACCTCTGCTTTTCAATGGGGGTATTTTGTACATCCTGCCATGCCTACGGGTTTCATGTCATGTAATTTCATGAACATGTATAAATCCATGTTCAGATTTGGAACTAGTCACTCTAATATCTTCCACGTGTAGATTATTATGTATCTCTAGAGAATACAGATTTAGAACTTTTAATCGGTCCCAATAAGCAAGATAACTTATAGAGTGGATTCTAGCGGTGTTCAGTCACAAGTCACAATCAGTCATCACCAGTCGAAGGCCGTTAGGCATTCACAGTTGTGGCAGCAACCAGTTACAGTTTGTAAACAACATGAGTCTGATGATGTTTACAGAACACCAACATTATGTGCTCTCACAAACCCAATGTACCTATGTACCTTCTTGTATATAAATAAATAAATACCCGATAAATAAATAAATGCCACAGGATGCCAGAGTGTCACCCGCCCCCTGTGCCTCTGTGAAGGGATGCCAGGTTCTGGCTCTGGTTCCTGATAAGCCAAATGGAACTTATGCAACTGATGTGACCTTTTAGTATGGATCAATCTCAGCAAGATAGCCTTAGGGAGCCACTGTAGCTCCTACAGGAAGTAGCATTTCATTACATTCAAAGCAAGATTTCTGCTTGCAGATCTGGAAATTTCAATATTGCTCAGTTGATATCTGGTAGACTACTAACATTTCCCAGGCTTAGAACCCTTCATTTGTCAGCATTGAGTTGCATCTGCTAATCTTTAAACTGTTTTAAATGCCTATGTAATGCCTAAATCTATTTCCCACCCTCTTTTGTATGAATTTTGAATTTACTGATACTGCTCTTTAATTTTGTCTACTTTGCTTAAATAAATGGTAAACAACAGGGGTTCCAGGAGAGAGCTCATGATGCCTTTGAAATAACCCACGCCTTAATCCAACCTGAGATAACCCCTCACCCCCCAATACTATACTATGCACATCTGCCTTTCTCTTCAGTCCTTTATAAGGCAGAGTATCAAAAGCTTAGCTAAAGTCAAAACACATAATGTCACTGATCAGGTAAGTTCAGGGGACTGTTAGCATATACTCTGCCTGAAGTACTTGATGGATGAACTGAAAGGTAAAGTCGATGTGCATTTCCAAATCCAATGCTTGGAAGATCTTGTTTTATATCTGAACTCTGTAAGTTGGGTGGTTGTGACCCTCCACTGAGTTCAGGTGTAACCTATGCTCTATGGTTTGGCAGAGTGTCTGTTGACACTGCAGTTTCAAACCCTGCATTTTTCAATTGAGGGTATGATTGTTATATTCAAATTGCCATTTCTATTTTTGTTTTTGTTTTTGTTTTGAGGAGTGTTTTCTGTGAACATTTCAGATGAAGTGGTGGTGGACTTTCATTAACCCTTGAGTTGCTATTTGGCCTTTGTCACCCACAGGTGCATAACAAAAAAAAAAAAAAAAAAAAAAAAAAAAAAAAAAAAAAAATTCTCTTAACCTGTTAATTTGTGTTCCCCAATCACGGGAAAAATAATAAAAAAATCTAAAGTGGCATATTTTGGCAGCAATAGGTCGGGGAAGTCTGGCAAAAAAACCAGCGTTGAATGTAATGAAACGCCATTTTCTGGGTGAGACCCGGAGGCTCCCTGGAGCTTATCGGGCTAATGTATGTTATGTTAGACCGGGACATTAGCTAAGGAGTTCAGACCTACCAGGGACTAGCGCCAGAACCTGGCCCCTTCAGAGAGGTTTCAGGGAGCAATGGCCCTGGAAAACCCCTTTGTGATTGGGGTTTTCCTTATCTGCCATCGACCGGGGTTAGGCACCCAGAAAGGTAGGCATAACAAAACAAACCCCACATGGTAAAAAACTAAAACAAAAAACCGAACAGAGGTAGAAACTCCCTACAAGCTACTACCCTACCTACAAGTAGAAACAAGCAAACATCACACTTTACTGCCGCGCTGATCGTCCGCGTAGCCCTCCCCGCCCCGAGAGGGGGAGGGGGAAGCCCCGGACCTACCGCGCCGGCTGCCAAGCTTCAGTTCGGAAGCTAAGCTTCAACCAACACGAAAAAACCGCCGACCGGAGGGAGGGAGGGTTGCCAGGGAGCCTCCGGGGCTCACCCAGAAAATGGCGTTTCATTACATTCAACGCTGGTTTTCTGTGGGGAGCCCCTATGGCTCCCTGGAGCTTCATACCCAAAGAGAAGGAAAAGAAAGGGCTAACCCGGGAGGCGGCCGCCACAAACTCTGCAACGCAAAGCTGAGACAACAGGTCGCAACCTACAACCCAAGGCAACAAGAACGCACAGGAACAGATGCGCAGAAGGAATGGGCGGCCAAGAACCTGTGCAACCATCAAATCCCTGCGCCCGAAATGAGCCCTAGACGTCGCCAACACAGCAGCAAAAGCTGCAAACGTCAGAACAGCACGGGCGCAAAGACAGACCGCAGGCTGGAAGAATGAAAAACTCTGCGGAATACCTGGGAGACCCGAGCCCTGAAAACAGGGAACGAGGGGGAACCGGATCAACCACAGCGCATCCCCACACTGTATACCGGCAACGGCAAAAAGCACAATTGGACAACACAGGGCGCACCTTCGGCCAAACCAAACAAGCATCAATATCCCAAGAACCTCTCCGGAAAGCTGCCGTCTCGACCGTCGCCAGGACGGAGAAAGGCTGCACACGTACAAATCTACCACCAGTACCAAAGAGCAGAAACCTGAACCGAAGGGGCTACCACAAACTGAGGAGAAGATAAGAAGGCACTCTGAACAAGGACCAGGACGGCTCAGGCGACGCATGAGCAGACCGGAGATGAAACAAAACACGAGAAAGTGTACGAAACGTCATACAGTCACCAAGACGAAGCTCGCAGATGGGACACCATCAACAAAGCCACCCGAACACCATAGAGATGGTGATACCCGCGTCAATACCAGACACGAAGAGCCGAGGAGAAGGCCGAACCAGTCACGTACAGGACCGATTCGACCTGCCGAAAGAGGTGAAGCCGCTGGAAAAACGCCCCGGGTTTGGACACCTATCAAGCAGCGTATGAAAATAAGGCTGGGCCGGCCACCAAGGAACCATAAGGACTGCTCTCGTGGGAACGGGCTGCAACTGAGCCAGAACCCGAAGCAACAGCTGGACCGGGAGAAGAGGAACAGGTACCCCCATCTCGACCAGTCCTGCCGAAAAGCAACCACTGTGAATGCCTCGCAGGTGGGAAAGGGCGCCACATAAAATGGGCGACGCCTAGACCACGCTGACTCGAAGACTTCCATGGCCAGGAGTTCATACGTCCGACAGAGCCAACAACAAGGCGGCGATGACTGGCCAATCCGCGAAGAGGAATGAACCGAGACAGCTGTCCGCCAGGACGCAGGCCACACCCCGGACATGAACCTCACGAGTAGCCAAACCCCTGTAGTTCCAGCAAGAACCGCCAGAGAACAATCCGAACAGAGCTGAATGGTAGAGCACCGAGTGACCCGAACCCTCCGAAGCGCAAACCAGACAGCCACAAACTCCCGAACCGTGCTGTGAGCCCGACGGACGGCCAGACTCCACCAACCTTGGCCGACCTGGTGAGCACTGGTCACAAAGCCCCAGCCGAGAGAAGACCAGTCCGTGAACACATCGAGCGAAGGCTCGGGGAGGTGCCAAGGCACGGAACCCCGAAAACCCCAAAGAGAAAGCTGGTGACGCAGCACCAACACAAGATCCCCGGAGGACCGATCCCAACAAATGCAAGAGGCGGAAGGGGAGTCTCCAAAGGAACCAAATAGACGGCGAAGCCAAACCC
The DNA here is from genome assembly GCF_040958095.1 of Procambarus clarkii. Classification (NCBI taxonomy): domain Eukaryota; kingdom Metazoa; phylum Arthropoda; class Malacostraca; order Decapoda; family Cambaridae; genus Procambarus; species Procambarus clarkii. The sequence continues at coordinate 19,326,989 of NC_091204.1, forward strand.
GACTCCGCGGGCAGACCAGCAGGTCAAAGTTCAGACCCCCGCACAACCGCTCAAGCAACCGCTGAGCTACCCGGGACCCCTTCATGTACAGCCGAAGGTGGGACCACAACTGCAGTAACGCTTCTGGAGGGAAAGACAATGAGTGGCCCAATAGCCCTAAACAAGGCCCAGGCCCGAACCCGGGACGGAAACAGATGGAATAGCCTTCAGATCACCAGGAAACCAAACCCGGCGATCTGGAAAGAACCACACCCCTGGCGAGCAGACAAGAGGACTGACTGGGAGCCCACACCAGCCAGTCGTCGAGGTAGGCCAGACACCGAATCTCAGACTCAGACAGGGCACTAAGATCCGGCAAAGATGAAAAAAAAAAAAAAAAATTTATACCACGTGCCCATTACAAAATAGGGAAGGCAACAAAGGAGTAAGCCTGAAGCCCCACCACCAACTGTGCCAGTCCCAGAAAACTGGAGAGGAACATGCCAAGAAGGGACCTGGAGGTCCAGGGCCACCATCCAGGCACCCGGCCCCAACAGAAGCCGGACAGGAGACAATAGTCCTCCGAGGAGGGCATAGAATCCAAGGTGCAGACTGAAGTAGTCCAGAAGAACCGCAGACGTGAAAAACCCATGACCGCAAAGAGCAGATGGGAACCCAAGAAGGATGGGGCGGATTGACCACGTCCAACGCACCCACTAAGATGACATGACGAAGCGCAGGGGAAGAAGCCCACCCCGCCAGCTCTGAACCCCCCCCCAAAGGGGGAGAAGCCGTCCACCAATGCCACCAGAGGCCGGAAGACAACCCAAAGCGCCCACCAACAGCGGGACCATGCGAGAGGCAACAGAGCAAGCTGCTCCCCCAGCACCCCGTCAACAGAGAAGGGAACAGAAACCCTTCCGAAAGAAAAAGTACACACATATACACAGTATGTATATACACATACATATACATATACACAAACACACGTGTGTATACACATGTGCACACACTGCGTACACATGTACATGCATACACACATAATTCATGAGAGACTACGGGAATTAAACCGCACTTTGCTGTAAGACAAGAGTTAGGGGGGACATGATCACCACATTCAAGATTCTCAAGGGAATCGACAGGGTTAATAAAGACAGGCTATGTACCACAAGGGGCACACGCACTAGAGGACACAGGTGGAAACTGAGTGCCCAATGGAGTCACAGAGATATTAGAAAGAATTTTTTTAGTGTCAGAGTGGTTGACAAATGGAATGCATCAGGAAGTAATGTGGCAGAGGCTGACTCCATACACAGTTCCAAGTGCAGACATGATAGAGCCCAACAGGCCCAGGAACCCGCACACCCATTTCACTGACGGCTGAGAGGCGGGACCAAAGAGCCAGAGCCCAACCCCCGCAAGCACAACCAGGTGAGTACTTACATTGTAAAAGAAAAGTACAAGTCGCCGACTAGTGGGCAGAGAGCACCACGCCAGCCAGGCAAAGAAGGCACAAAACTGCATCAAAAGGCCCACCTCGAAAGCAAAAATTCAAAGTCCCAGCACGACCACAACATGTGCCAAAACCCAAAAAGATCAGTCTGCAAGCCAGGAAGACCCCGGAACCCCAGAAGGCTGAACCGGGTCACACGAGGAAACAACGTTCCCTGAACCCACAAAAGGGGGTCCAAGAGGAAGAAACCTCCGGAACGAAACCAAAGAACCAAAAGGAACCCAGAATCGAACCAGGGGGAGCCCAAACCACCACAATTGCCGGCAGAGAACACCACAAAGGCAAAGCACAGCCCCCAGACAGAACCCCCTGGGAAAATGGTCATAACAGACCGAAAACCGAGGGACGAGGTGTGGGAGCAAGCATACCAGCCAGGGACACTGAGCCCAAACCCAAAGGCCCAGACCCAAACAGACAAAACGGAAAACCCGGTATAAAATCAACACCCAAACGTTCCCAGAGGAACAGGCAACGAGCAGAAAACACCAGAAAAGCAAAGAAACGACAACAGGAGAATAAAAACACCTGAAAAAGGTGAAAACTCACCCGAGAAGCTCGCTCGCACACCCAGTCGCATGTAAACAAACCGCAACGCCGCCCTAGTGGCCATGCCGGGAAATCGGCAGACGAAAATGGCCGCCAGCAGGGGCTGTGACTGACGCTAAATATACAAAAACACGGCAGCAAAAGTGGGAAGCAAGCAGACTGGATGGGCGAAAAACGCCGCCCAACAGCAGACAACCCAGGCAGGGGCAAACCGCCCCAGAACTGCTAGCAGGCATCCCCCACAGCCCCGGGGCAAAGCCGTCCTCCAAGCCCTCCGCCCTTAAAGAAAAGCAAGAGTCCATGGGAAAGGCAGCAAGAAAGGGCCGCTGGTAAGACCCAGAAGCCTTGGCAGGAGGAACAGGCCCGAAAACCTCTGTCCCCCCAACCCGAACGGGGCAACCCCCGAAATCCGCCAGAGTCTCGGCCCCAACTAAACCCCGCCCCGACCCCGAAACCCGCAGACGGTCCGGAGCCGGAAATAGGGAGGGAAAGGGGCAAACAGCACCTATCCAAACGGGGCGGCTTCGGGGCATCCGAGTAGGAAACCAACCTAGCATGTTGCAGCAACCTAACCTACCTTGCAACACGGATGCCGCCTGTACTCTGAACAGTAATAACATCAGGAGAGTACTGGAGAACAAGCAGAGAATCACTCGCAAGACTCCGAGTCAAAGTGTCAGTGACCCAACAGGCAGCATGACGGAGGTAAAAATGGCGACTGTCACCCGGAGACAAGGGCACAGCAACCAACGATCCCGTACAAGACGGGTTGGATCCCGGAAGACACATACAATGGTCCCCCGAGCCCAGACAGGGGTTTCCAGGGCCCGTAGGGGTAACAACTACGGGAAGCCCGGGCAAGGTGTTGCTAACCGGTTAAGAAACCCAAACATACCAAGAGGGTAGAGGATAGCACTGAAAACCCCTGCGACGTGTACAATCACGGGGGCCTAGCAGAGGGCCGCTAAACACTACCAGTGGAACTATAGCCACACTGGGCAGACCCCCACCAGGCATGAAAATAAAAACAAAAGAAAAACCCCGCAAAAAGTACACCGTCACCAGAGGCAACAGGAACCGGCCGCCGCTTAGGTGGCAGGCTGCGCAACACCTTGACGCCCTAACCAGCACAATACCAATACCAATACCCAGGGCCAAACAAGGGCCCCAAGCCCCAGCTGGCCCCAAGGGCGAGGCAAATGCCGAGCAGCAAGAACCTCTACGAGAATGGTTCCCGAATGCCCCAGGGAAGATAACCCTGTTAAACATGGGCAGTACTCACAGGGTGCTTAGGGAAGTCAGCCACTAAGCACATGCAGCCCCGGCACTGATGAGGTACTCCTGGCCACCGCACAACACAACACACGGCAGTGAACGTTACACAAGGCAAACACCGCCTAGGAAACTGAGGCCAGAGAAGCGTCTATCCCGGTTGACATTAGTGAACGAACTGAAGCTTGGCAGCCGGCGCGGTACGTCCGGGGCTCCCCCCTCCCCCTCTCGGGGCGGGGAGGGCTGCGTGGACGATCCTTGCGGCAGTAAAGTGTGATGTTTGCTTGTTTCCTTGTGATTGTAGGAGTTTCTACCTCTCTGTTCAGTTTTTTGTTTTAGTTTTATACCATGTGGGGTTTGTTTTGTCATGCCTACCTTTCTGGGTGCCTAACCCCGGTCGATGGCAGATAAGGAAAACCCCAACCACAAAGGGGTTTTCCAGGGCCATTGCTCCCTGAAACCTCTCTGAAGGGGCCAGGTTCTGGCGCTGGTCCCTGGTAGGTCTGAACTCCTTAGCTAATGTCCCGGTCTAATATAACATACATTAGCCCGATAAGCTCCAGGGAGCCGTAGGGGCTCCCCACAGAATACCAGCGTTGAATGTAATGAAATGCCATTTTCTGGGCAAGACCTGGAGGCTCCCCGGTGCTATGCCGGGCTGATGTGTATATATTAGACCGTCGCAACAGTCAATCGAAGAAATTCAAAGCCTATCGGGGACCAGAGCCAGAACCTGGCTCCCTCAAGAGAAGCACGAGGAGCAATGGCCTAAAGACACCCCCGTATAAGTGGAAGCAGTCTTTGTCTGCCATCTACCAGGTCAGGCACCCAGAAAGATAGGAATTTCAAAACAAACTACTGCTGGTCAAAAATTGCAAACCGAACTCCCCAATTAAAAAACAAGGAAACAAACATAACGTCACCACAACCGCCACGCATCCGTTTGAGCAACCCACCCTTCCCCAGGAGGGGGATGGGGGGGGATGTTTCCCAGACCTCCACGCCGGCAACTCTTCTCAGTTCAGAGGCTGAGTATCAAAAAAGCGAAAAACTGTCGACCGGAGGGAGGCAAGGATGCTGGGGAGCCTCCGGGTCTCACCCAGAAAATGGCGTTTAATTGCATTTAACGCTGGTTTTCTGTGGAGACCACCTTTGGCTCCCCGGAGTTACCTAACCAAAGATAAGAAGAAAAAGGACTCGCCCGGGAGGCGGTCGTCACTTGCTCCTGAACTCAATGTCGAGACAACAGGCCACAACCTGCGACCCAAGGCTATACACGCACGAGAAGGACGAGGAACATTAACAAGGTAACGTGCAGCCAGGACCCTGTTTGACCTCCAATAGCCCCTGTGCCTAAAAAATAGGCCAGGACATTACCAAAACAACATCTGAATTCCGAACTTACGAACGACGTGGGCACGGGGAAAGACCGCAGACTGGCAGGACCGAATAATCCTGAGGACAACCTGGGAGACCCGCGCCCTGGAATAGGATAGAAGAGGGAAACCGAGTCAACCCAAAGCGAGTCCTCTGCCACGGAGGCCGTAACGCACAAATATCGGCGAAGAGAGACAGACACAAAACATGATGCACCCCCAGCCGTACGAACCAAGCATAATTGTAGACAACCCTAGGACCCCTCTGGAAAGCAGCAGACTAATTCTTAGCCAGAAAAGAAGAAGACAGCTGCAAGCGAAGAAAAGACCACCAGGACAGAAAGAGTAGAAACCCCTGCGCTGGAGGAGAGCACGAAACTCTCCGACCCGACCCCTAGAGGCCAACGCCAACAAGAAAAACAGCCGTAGAAAACAGTCCTGAACCGAGGGAGCCACCCCAAACTGAGGAGAAGGGAGCCGAAAGCACTTGGTGCAACGATCAGGACAGATCAGCTGGCGCATGAGCAGGTCGGAGGTGAACAACGCCCAAGAAAGCTTGCGGAACGGAGCAGAAGTGACATCCACCCCAAATGCAAGCTGCAACAGCTCTGCCAGTGCCACTCGAAACGAGGTGACAGTATCTGGCATATGAAGACGGTCCTGAAACAACCAAGAGAGAAAGGACAAAACCGACCAGAATCTAAGACAACCTATGTAGAGACAAGTGCCAAAAAGACCGCCAAGAAATTTCATATTGCCATCGAGACGAAACTTACAGGTGGGATACCAACTAAGCCACATGATCACCATACAAGTGATAAACCTGCGTCAAAAAGACCAGACGCGAGAGGCAGAGAATATCGAACCAGCCACGTACTGGAATGGTCCCATCTGCTGAAAGAGGCGGAGCTGCAGGAAGACCCTCAGGTTCGGACATCGAGCAAGAGGAACCTGAAACCAGGGCTGGGTCGGCCACCAAAGAGCCAACAGGACCACTCATCCCTTATAAGTCTCTCTAAGCTAACCAGGACCCAGAGCAACAACCAAACCTGTGGGAAGAGATACCGGTAACCCCAACTCGACCAGTCCAGCCGAAAGGCATCGACCCTGACGGCCACTCGGTCTGGGAAGGGCGCCACATAGGCGCCCATCCTTCTGGAAAATGCCTCGACCAAGTCGATGCGAAGAGGTTCACCACTAGATGCCCGTACGTCCGGCAGAGCCAACTGAAGGAGTCTGTGTCGACCATCCATGCCATGGATAGGGGAATGAACCAAGACAGGCCATCCGCCAGTACGTCTGACACCCCCTGAACGTGAACTGCCAGGAGAGTCAAACCCCGAGAACTCAGCAACGAGTCACCAGAAACGACCAGCCCCAAAGAGGCAAGGACCGCATCGAACCCCCGCGGTTCAGACAATGAACCACAGAACAGCAGTCCGAATGGAGCCGGGATCATTACTCCACGAGCAACACAAACCCTCTGAAGCGAATGTCACACCACCGCCAATTCCTGCGCCGTGCTGTGAGCCCGATGATTGGATAGATCCCACCGCCTCTGGCCAGTCTGGTGAGCACTGCTCACAAAACCCCAGCTGAGAGACGAGGCATCCGTGAATACATCGAGCGAGGACTCGGGGAGGCATCATGGGAGGCATCAGCAGCTGATGCAAGGCTCCCTGGATCCGAACACAGCGATCACAAGAGCGCGGAAGGGATGCCTCCAAAGAACTAGGACATCCGCTGAAGCCAGATCCGACTCGACGGGTAGACCAACACGGCCAAAATCAGGCTCCCGCACTGCCGCTCAAACAACCGATGTGTGACCTGGGTGCCCTCCAAAAACAGTCATAAGCAGGACCGCAGCCACAACAATGCCATCAGAGGGAGAGACAAGGAAGTGGTCCGAAAGTCCCACACAAGACCCAGCCCAGTCCCAACCTGAGAGGAAACCTATTGGGACTTCCAGTACACCAAGAACACGAACCCGGTGAGCTGGTAAGGAACCCAATCCCTGGTGAGCAGACACGAGGATTGGCTGAGAGCCCACTACAACCAATTGTCGAGGTAAGCCAAAAGCAACCGCGTCACCACGACCCGGTTAAGGCATGTGGACACGCGAGGTGCCAGATCCAACTAGAAGGAAGGCAAAGAAAGTGGTGTCACTCCATGACAAAACCGAGCCATTCCCTGAACACCGGATGAATTAGGACGTGCTAATATGCGTACCGGAGGTCCAGAGACACCATCTAGGTGCCAAAAGCAGCCGGACTCGAGACAGAGTGGTCATCTGAAAGGAGGGGCAAAAGACCCATAGGTTCATACAGGACAAGTTCAGTATGAATCGCAGATCTGCCCTGTCCTGTTTTGGAACTGAAGACAGGCAGGAAACTCACTCCAGGATGACCTGACAGAGCACAGTGGAAGAGGCCTGCCCTGCAAGCCCCAATCCCCCCAAAGAAGAAGGAAAGAAGCAACACCACCGCAGGCCGGAGGAAAAGGACCCGAATTGCCCACAAATCATGGGACCAGACGAGAACAAACAGCGTGAGCCTCTCCCCATCGCCCCGCCAATAGGGCAAACCATGAAAGGGCCGACGACCCCTACGAGAGCCCGACTGAAATTCAGAGCGATCACTGAGCCAACGACTCCGCAGGAGGGCCAGTCCTGAATCTGGCACTACTGGCTTACGACGACCAAAGGAACTGTAATACCTGGCGCGACACTTCCGGGCACTACCTCCACCCCCACCCCCCCCGGAGAACCTAAAAGTTCGATATAAGCCGTCAACTAGACGAAGCTGCCTGTAGAAAATGCACCACCGCAGAATCTGCAAGCAGCAACGGACAGAAGGGGATGAAAAACGAAGAGCCTGGGCCCTACACGATTCCAAAAATAAGGACGAGCACAGCCTGTCAGCACGCGAGACGAGAAGTGAAAAACAGACACCGCCTCCCTCAGAAACGGCGCGTACAACTTCAACAAGGCAGTCGGCGCCCAAGCTGCCGAAGCAAACACACTGGACACTGGCCTGGAACCCAGCTCCTCCACACCCACCACGAGCAAGATAGAAGACAGTACCCGCAAGGAAAAGAAGCACAAGACCGAAGCCAAGCGCACACGGGTGCCCAAATCCTCGGTCACCAGAGATGCCGAAGAGGAGGCAACCTGCACGTGAAGTCGCACCTGGCTGACATCAAAAGGAAGGACGGGAGCAAACAAGCACGCACTGAGGTGCTCCAACTCGTCCCCCAGGAAACCTAAACGACCGTAGTCAACTCTTGCCATCCAAGTGCGCAGTCAGACAGGAAGAATGACAAGCCACCAACGAAAGAAAAGGCAGTCTGCCACCCAGGAAGACTCCGGCACCTTGCAACGCACCCATTAAGGAAAAATAGGAGCCAAACTCAAAAGAAGAAGGCTTCATTATCAAGGCGTAATCCAGGTCTTGCAGGAGGTAAGCCACAAGGGCCTCCCACACCTTCCTTGGTGGGATACGGGAAGCCAAAAACCTCCAGAAGGAGGGAACCGGAGAACCCTAGGGAACTTGGAACAGAACCTGAGGGGGAGTCGAACTCGTAACAAAATCGTACAGGGAGGGGATAGGAAAACCTCTCCCCCTGTAATAACAAGCCCCGTGCCGAGGGTACCAAACATCCAAGCAGGGGACAAATGGGGCCAAGGCCCCCCCCCCCAACGACAACTCCTCCCCAGCCCCGGAATCCTCCACGTCAGGACCTGGGGCCAAGTCGTCCACCAAACCCTCTGCCTCTTGAGAAAAAGCAGAGTTCACCAAAAAAACAGGGATGAAGGGGGCCAGCTGGCATGGCCCAAAAGCTCAGGCAGGAGGACCAGGCTCGAATGCCTCCACCTCTGATCCAGAAGGGGCAATCCCCGAAGCCACCCGAGTCTCACTACCAGTATAATTCAGCGGGGCAGCTGCGGGGGCATCCAGAAAGGCAACCAACCTCGCATGTTGCTGCAACCTAAACCTCGCATGCAACGCTAAAGCTGCCTACACCCGAATATCACTCTCAGTTGACTGGGTGAATGGAGTACAAGGAAAGAACACCACTTGCAGGACTCCGGGTCATAGGTGTCACTGACACTAACAGGCAGCAAGGCGGAGGCAGACAGTGACTGTCACCCCTGAGACAAGGGAACAGAGCAACCTTCAAACTCGTACAAGGTGAGGTGGGACTCAGAGGTTTCATACATTGGACCACAGAGCCCCAAAGGGGGTGGGGGGGGGGGGGGGGGGTTCCAGAGCTCTTGGGCTGACTGCTACGGGAAGCCCAGGCGAGGTACTGCTAACGGGATATTCCAGAGCTACCAAGCAAACAACTAAAAGCTGAACCCCTGTGATGTGTGCAAGCACGGGGACCAAATGGAGGGCCACCTAAATCATACAAGTGGTCCTACTGCCACACCAGGCAGACCCCCGCCAGGCAAAACAAAACAAAATTAAGAAAAACCCCGCAAAAGCACAACGTCTCCAGGTGAACAGAACCGGACGCTATGCGTATATCAGACAGCTGCACAGTACCTTGCGCCCCAGCCAGTGATGAAACTACCTCCTACCCAAGGGAAACAGGAGTAAGAACCTCCCCAGCTGAACCCCCAAGGGCGGGCAATCACCGAGCAGCGACAGAACCACACGGAAGTAGGTGCTTCTGAACGGCTCATGGAAGATAACCCTGAGGCCGCAAAGGCAGTACTTACGGGGCACACAGGGAAGGTAGCCCTAGGTTATCTTGAGATGATTTCGGGGCTTTAGTGTCCCTGCGGCCCGGTCCTCGACCAGGCCTCCACCCCCAGGAAGCAGCCCGTGACAGCTGACTAACACCCAGGTACCTATTTTACTGCTAGGTAACATGGGCATAGGGTGAAAGAAACTCTGCCCATTGTTTCTCGCCGGCGCCTGGGATTGAACCCAGGACCACAGGATCACAAATCCCGTGTGCTGTCGGTTCGGCCGACCGGCTCCCTGCATGCAGCCCCAGTACTCTTGTATTACTTCTAGCCCATACATCACCAAAACAGAGCAACAACACCGCATTGCAGCACTGCGCAAAGTGTGGAGCCAGAGCGATCGACTGTCACCAACACAACAGCCTCTTGAACTGAGGAGAGTTGCCGGCGTGGAGGTCTGGGACCCACTGTCCCCCTCCTGGGGAGGGGGGGGGGGGGGTTGCGCAGACAGATGTGCGGCGGTTGTGGTGATGTCATGTTTGTTTCCTTGTTTTTAATTGGGGAGTTCTGTTTGCTAGTTCGGCTTTCGGTTTGCATTTTTTGACCAGCAGTAGTTTGTTTTGAGATTCCTATCTTTCTGGGTGCCTGACCTGGTAGATGGCAGACAAAGACTGCTTCCAATTATACGGGGGTGTCTTTAGGCCATTGCTCCTCATGCCTCTCTTGAGGGAGCCAGGTTCTGGCTCTGGTCCCCGGTAGGCTTAGAAGTCATTTGATTGACTGTTGCCACGGTCTAATATATACACATCAGCCCGACATAGCTCCGGGGAGCCGAAGGGGCTCTCCACAGAAAAAGACGCTGACTCAGCAAGCGCCGTGCAAGTTCTGCTTCGCCGAAGCTGTCAGGCAGGGGGTTGCCACAAAAATATAATTACCTAATTATGTCAATGTCCCTGATTGATTTTGTTTTGTTTTTTGCTGTAATATTATTCAATAGTGTGTAGTGTGATATATTTATATAATAAAATGTGTGAATCATTGCTGTGCTCAAAATTATGGTGTGCATATTATTGATTAAATTATTATGTTCATAAAAAAGTGAACAAATACTTTGTCGGTTATTACACTATATACAAGGGTTATATATAAGTATCTGCATGTTTTGTTCACCATAACGAACCACTAAGCTGATAATGTGAGTCAAAAAGCAATGAGAACTGGCCAGTCAGCCACTCGCTACTACTCCCTCCCTCAAAAATTCCTCACTCGCCAAATTCCTCATCTTAATATACAGTTTTTGCTTTTTTTGCCATATACAGATGTTTTATATATAAGTATCTACATGTTCTGTTAATCATAACTGTTCATCTAAGCTGGTATAGTGCACAAAGAGCATAGTGGCCACCCTTACCCAGCATGACAAGTCATGCAGATGTCACCACCTCCCTCACCAAAATGGCTTCTCCCAACACTCCTTTTGCTGTCATTACACTATATACACACGTTAGGAACTACACTTTATATACAAGTATCTACATTTGCGTTCCCCATACCGAACCACTAATCTTGTATGGTGACGGCAGACAGTAACAGTTGGCCACACACTACACATGCTCCCTCCCTCCCTCCAATCCACACTGGTTCAAGGCCAGATGCACTAACATTATTCAAATATACTGTTTGTGGTGTATATACATTGGCTATATACACACATTATATATAAGTATCTACATGTTTTGTTCACCATAACTGTTCAACTAAGCCGGTAAAGTGCCCAAAGAGCATAGTGGCCACCCTTACCCCAGCATGACAAGTCATGCAGATGTCGCTTGGTTGATACCTGGTTGATGGGGTTCTGGGAGTTCTTCTACTCCCCAAGCCTGGCCCGAGGCCAGGCTTGACTTGTGAGAGTCTGGTCCACCAGGCTGTTGCTTGGAGCGGCCCGCAGGCCCACATACCCACCACAGCCCGGTTGGTCCGGCACTCCTTGGAGGAATAAATCTAGTTTCCTCTTGAAGATGTCCACGGTTGTTCCGGCAATATTTCCTATGCTTGCTGGGAGGACGTTGAACAACCGCGGACCTCTGATGTTTATACAGTGTTCTCTGATTGTGCCTATGGCACCTCTGCTCTTCACTGGTTCTATTCTGCATTTTCTTCCATATTGTTCACTCCAGTACGTTGTTATTTTACTGTGTAGATTTGGTACTTAGCCCTCCAGTATCTTCCAGGTGTATATTATTTGATATCTCTCTCGTCTTCTTTCTAGTGAGTACATTTGGAGGGCTTTGAGACGATCCCAATAATTTAGGTGCTTTATTGCGTCTATGCGTGCCGTATATGTTCTCTGTATTCCCTCTATTACAGCAATCTCTCCTGCTCTGAAGGGGGAAGTGAGTACTGAGCAGTACTCAAGATGGGACAACATAAGTGACTTGAAGAGTACAACCATTGTGATGGGATCCCTGGATTTGAAAGTTCTCGTAATCCATCCTATCATTTTTCTGGCTGTCGCAATATTTGCTTGGTTATGCTCTTTAAACGTTAGGTCGTCAGACATCATTATTCCCAAATCCTTTACATGCTGTTTTCCTACTATGGGTACATTTGATTGTGTTTTGTACTCTGTATTATGTTCAAGGTCCTCATTTTTACCGTACCCGAGTACCTGGAATTTGTCACTGTTAAACATCATGTTATTTTCTGATGCCCAGTCGAAAACTTTATTAATATCAGCTTGAAGTTTTTCAATGTCTTCAGCCGAGGTAATTTTCATACTGATTTTTGTGTCATCTGCAAAGGATGATACGAAGCTGTGACTTGTATTTTTGTCTATATCTGATATGAAAATAAGGAAAAGCAGCGGTGCAAGGACTGTACCCTGAGGTACAGAGCTTTTAACTGCACTTGGACTAGATTTTATATGGTTGACCGTTACTCGCTGAGTCCTGTTTGACAGAAAACTAAGTATCCAGCGTCCTACTTTACCGGTTATTCCCATTGACTTCATTTTGTGTGCTATCACGCCATAGTCACATTTATCGAAAGCCTTTGCGAAGTCCGTGTATATCACATCAGCATTCTGTTTTTCTTCTAATGCCTCAGTGACTTTGTCGTAGTGCTCAAGTAGCTGTGAGAGGCACGATCTTCCCGCACGAAATCCATGTTGGCCTGGGTTGTGAAGGTCATTGGTCTCCATGAAATTGGTAACCTGACTCCTAATCACTCTCTCAAATACTTTTATGATGTGCGATGTTAGTGCAACTGGTCTATAATTCTTTGCCAATGCTTTGCTCCCTCCCTTGTGTAGAGGGGCTATGTCTGCTACTTTAAGTGCATCTGGTATCTCCCCCGTGTCCAAGCTCTTCCTCCACACTATACTGAGTGCCTGTGCTACCGGCACAGGCACTCGGCACTCGCCACCTCCCTGACCAAAATGGCTTCTCCCAACACTCCTTTTGCTGTCATTACACTATATATACAAGTTTTATATATAAGTATCTACATTTGTGTTCACCATAAGGAACCACTAAGTTGGTATTCTGAGTCAAACAGCAGCAAGGAGTGACCACCACACACCAGCTAACCCGCCACTGGCTGCCACTCCCTTTCCCCCTCACCTCACCTGACTCGCCAACATTCTCCTACCACCATACTGTTTTTTGCTTTTATTCACTATATACAGACGTTATATATAAGTATCTGCATATTTTGTTTACCATAGCGAATGACTAAGCTGGTATAGTGAGTCCAGACAGTAAAAGGTGGTCAGACAGAGTCAGTAGACAATGCTACCTCCCTCCCCACCAAGATTACTCCTCCCACTACAGAGCTAATTATCACAACATTCCTGCTATTATCAAAATCCTGAACATTTTTATCACAGTCAGGGGTCTTCTGTAATACTATCATCGCTAAATAATAGCACGTACATATTTATTTTGACATTTTTAGGCGATGCTGTGATCACAAGCTGAACAGCAGTGCTGTGAGCTCAAGCTGTGTGCGCCAGCCTTGGTGGCTCACACAGTACTGAGGCCCTAACACCCAGGAATGTTGTCCACGATTTGTTTAAATATGGTGTTTGTTTACAAGGGCCCTGATAAAAGTGAGGCTAACCCCGTGTATCCACGGGCCGTTTAAATCTTGCGTAGTACTCCAACACGTCATATGACGTTTTGCGCAGTTTAACCCTTAAAGTGCGCATCACTTCATATGAAGTGTAAATCGTTTTACCAGTCAACTGCGCTTCACTTCATATGAAGTGTATGGGTACCGCGCACGATTTGAATGGCCCGCGGTGTAGCTGGGGGTCCCATACGCTGCCCAGGGGCTCTAGTAAACAGCGGCCATTTTGAAAAAAAATCCAGCTCACGCTCCGATGGCATGGGAGGCCTCAGTTTAGCGAGAGTCACCATGGCGAGCGCACGGTCAAACGCCTCACGAGCACGCATCACTCAGTCCCTCACCCCAGAGCAAATAGCCCACGAATTATTCTCTGAAGGTGAAGAAAGTGTGTTTGACGATTCAGACAACGATGAGGATTATACACAGTTGTCGGGAGATAGTAGCAGCAGCAGTGAAAGTGAGAATGACCGCCATGCCATGGCGAGGCCTATACGCTCTCCCATGCCTCCTCGCCCATTTTCTACCCCAATTCTACCACGACCTCACAGTTCCTGTGGATATTTTCTGTTTGAGGGTGACGAGTCAGAGGGAGGTGACTCCTTTTCTGGGTTTAGTGACTCAGATCAAAGTTTTATTGAGCCTGTGGCTGGTACCAGTGGTGTAACTGGGCGAGAAATTGTCGCGTCAGCAGCATCTCGCCCAGCCAAGCGCCACCGCATGGCACCATATGAGGGACCAAGACCCTCGTGTTCACGTGCACCCACCTCACGTGCACGTAGCCGCCGTGCTTCTCGCAGACGGTATTCAGCTCCTGGTCGCCGGTATGCATCGCTTCCTCGCCGTCTTTCCTCTGCATCTCGCAGGACGCCTGGTGTACTTGAGTGGAGTGATGGTGACGATTTTATTCCTAATATTCCTCACTTTGACGATAAAGATGTAGGGATTACAAACCTTTTCCCTAATCAAGGTGAGGACATGGCTGAGATGGAATATTTTACAGCATTCTATGATGAACCACTCATGGAATACATTGTACACCAAACGAACCTGCATGCTGCTTACCTGATTGAGAGGGAAATCACAGAATTTTCACGACTGCAGCGTTGGAAAAATACCACAGTGGCGGAAATGTATGTGTTTTTGGCACTCTGTTTGTTGATGAAGCACTGTCACAAACATGCAATAAATGACTATTGGAGCAAGGACAAGACAATACCAACACCTTTATTCGGGAAATATATGTCACGAGACAGGTTTCAGATACTCCTCAGGTGTCTACATTTTGGAAGTGTTCAGGACCGAACACCTGATGATAGACTGTGGCGAGTGAGGCACTACATGAACGATGTTATTGGAAAATTCAGAGATTTTTACGTACCAGCACAGAAGCTGGTGGTTGATGAATCTCTCATACTTTTCAAGGGACGTGTTCCATTCAAACAGTACATTCCCTCAAAACGAAACCGATTTGGCCTGAAATTTTTTGTTCTTTGTGATTGTGAGACAGGATACGTGTTACACATGATTCTGTACTCGGCTAGTGATGTAGACATTCCCGGTAACGACGAACATGGATTCTCGGGGAGTGTAGTGAAGACCATCATGGCTCCGTGGATGAACAAGGGACACATTTTATACACAGATAATTACTATACAAGTCCCTTGCTAGCTCGGTTCTTGCTAGAAAATAGAACCGGATTGGTTGGTACAGTAAAGCCACAACGAAGGGAAATGCCTGTGTTTGACAACGACATTGCAGTTGGTGAGTGTCAGAGAAGGAAAAGTGATAACATTCTGTCAGTTCGGTGGAAAGACAAAAGAGAGGTGAACTTGTTGACAACAATTCATGATGGAACAATGGTGAACAGTGGGAAAGTGAGCCATAAAACAAACGCACCACTATATAAGCCAGACTGTGTTTTAGACTATAATATCAACATGCGGTTGATTGATAAATCAGACATGATGATTGGCACTGCAGAGTGTGTGCGGAAGACATGTAGGTGGACGAAAAAAGTGTTCTTCCATCTTGTGGACATGAGCATGCTGAACTGTTTCAACATGTACCTTGTGAGAACTGGACGTAAGCCCACTTTCCGTGACTTTGTATTTGATGCTGCAATACAGTTATTAGGAAAGTTTGCAAAAGATGTCCCAGGTATTCAGCGGCCCATCATAAACCCACTGTTGCAGCATGCTGGTACTCCACGCCTCGCTCACACTGAAGGCTTCCTAGCACACAAACTTAAGTATTTGCCACCTGGTGTGAAGCGTGTAATAGCCCAACGTGATTGCTTGGTGTGTAAAACAACGACACGTAGAGACAAGAAACGGAAGCTTGTGCAAACATGGTGTGAAACGTGTGGTATCCCATTATGTGCTGTCGACTGCTTCAATGACTACCACAGTCTAGAAATCTTCTAAGTGTGCTTCAAAGTGTGTATAGCGTGTGCGAGTGTGTAAATATGTAAACATATAAGCAGAACATATAATATAATAGACTGTAATGACATATTATATTGCCGTAATTGAAAACATTTGTGTGCGCCTGTGTATGCTCAAATATGCAACAATTATTGATACAAAATATGTTCAAACAGTATTTGAAACACAATTAGTGAAAAAAGATTAGATAAAATGCGCTTAGACATTGTAAATAAATAGCGCGAAAATATATTTGTGGCAACTCTGGCTGTTTGAGGACCGCGCGCAACATCTCCCGGGCGTGTACTGCATGAGCGACCATGCAGATTGTGACGTCATCGCAGAGCTTCTCGGCTCTATTGCAACAAAAGTAAGTACAATAGAATTTTTTTTTTATTTTTCCCGTGATCAGTGAACAGAACTTAACAGATTAGCAAAAAAAAAAAATTTTTTTTTTTTTCAAAATGACATGCGCCTGTGTGGATAGCAGGATATTAGACCCCGAGCATGTTAAGGGTTAAGGGTTAAGTTCATGACCAGCTGGTGTTGATAGCCGTGTTTTCTTTTCTTTCTACATGCTTGTGTTTGCAAGGAGCAAGTACCAAATCTTAGACCCATGCCTCTTGGCAATGTGTGTGTATATACTGTAGAATTATCTGTGAGGTTGTAGTTACTATTTCAACAGGAATAAACAGAGTACAGTACTGTACTGTATTTCCAACATAAGTCCAGAAGTACATTATATATGGTACAATGATGTAAAAGGATGATTGACAAGCATCAGCAAAGACAAGTTGATAACAATACACTAGGAATATTATCAAAGAAGATGGAGATAATACACAAAACAATTATAAGAGTAATGAAATCAAATTACCTGATCAACAATCCCTTCCAAAGATGCTAACACTGTAGGATGCAACTCCTTCTGCATGTGCATGATACGAGAACATCGCCACATGGGCTCTGTGGCCTTGATTGAGCCAGCTGTTTCTGTTGCCTGTTGCTGACTGCTCTGCTGTGCCTGCTGAGGCTGTGTTTGCTGTGCTTGTGACTGCTGTTGCTGTTGATTCTGCTGCTGAATTTTTTGGGAAGCTACAGCAGCTGGATCTACTATAAAACATAAAAATGATGTATGAAATTTTGCACTTACAACATAACAGTAATTATTGACATTTTTTTTAATTTTAGGAAAATCTTTAAACTCATTTTTTCTCTACAATACATAATTATGCATATTACCCTTCCATACAGGAGTACGCAAATTCTGATGCCTGTTAGCAGGCTTAGGGCTTTGCTTTCCCATTGCTCATAGTAAGCCAAGCCCTATTTGTTTCCTTGGAACATGACAACAATTGATTTACAACTAGGTCCCCAATTACTGTTGTGTGAATAGGGATAAACATTTAAAGATAAAGATAAGCAAGAGGTAAGATGCGCGAGCGTGTTTTTCTAGATGGGATCCAAGGAGGCTTCCTGTTGCTACCTGCTGTGATGGCTACATACCTATCAAATCACACCAAACTTTTGTGAATCATTAAGAGCTTACCGAAGACCAAAGAATAAATTCTCGTCCCTTCAAAGATGCAGAGAGAGCAGAGGATACTACATTTAAGGTTAAACACTCGTTAAACACTGTAAAACTAACTTAGGAAATAGCCACAAAGAAATAGTGAGATGAAAGAGACAACAGTAAGGCAAAAGTAAACAAAACAGAATACTATACCTTCAGTCAGGTAACATCAATGCTAGTTAAACTTCACTAATAGATGGCAGGTCATAGAACTAGTGGGTCAGGAGGTGACTGACCTCAGTCATTTGATTACCTGGTTGATACCTGGTTGATGGGGTTCTGGGAGTTCTTCTAATCCCCAAGCCCGGCCTGAGGCCAAGCTTGACTTGTGAGAGTTTGGTCCACCAGGCTGTTGCTTGGAGCGGCCCACAGGCCCACATACCCACCACAGCCCGGTTGGTCCGGCACTCCTTGGAGGAATAAATCTAGTTTCCTCTTGAAAATGTCCACGGTTGTTCCGGCAATATTTCTTATGCTTACTGGGAGGGTGTTGAACAACCGTGGACCTCTGATGTTTATACAGTGTTCTCTGACTGTGCCTATGGCACCCCTGCTCTTCACTGGTTCTATTCTGCATTTTCTTCCGTATCGTTCACTCCAGTACGTTGTTATTTTACTGTGTAGATTTGGTACTTGGCCCTCCAGTATCTTCCAGGTGTATATTATTTGATATCTCTCTCATCTTCTTTCTAGTAACAGTAACAGTTGGCCATTTGGAGGGCTTTGAGACGATCCCAATAATTTAGGTGCTTTATCGCGTCTATGCGTGCCGAATATGTTCTCTGTATTCCCTCTATTTCAGCAATCTCTCCTGCTCTGAAAGGGGAAGTGAGTACTGAGTAGTACTCAAGATGGGACAACACAAGTGACTTGAAGAGTACAACCATTGTGATGGGATCTCTGGATTTGAAAGTTCTCGTAATCCATCCTATCATTTTTCTGGCTGTCGCAATATTTGCTTGGTTATGCTCCCTAAACGTTAGATCATCAGACATCATTATTCCCAAATCCTTTACATGCTGTTTTTCTACTATGGGCACATTTGATTGTGTTTTGTACCTTGTATTATGTTTAAGGTCCTCATTTTTACCGTACCCGAGTACCTAGAATTTATCACTGTTAAACATCATGTTATTTTCTGATGCCCAGTCGAAAACTTTATTAATACAGTATCAGCTTGAAGTTTTTCAATGTCTTCAGCTAAGGAAATTTTCATACTGATTTTTGTGTCATCTGCAAAGGATGATATGAAGCTGTGACTTGTATTTTTGTCTATATCTGATATGAGAATAAGGAAAAGCAGCGGTGCAAGGACTGTACCCTGAGGTACAGAGCTTTTAACACTTTCGCGCTATCTGGACGCGCCGGCGCGTTCGGTTTCGTCTAACGTAAACGCATAGTGGACATAAAGTTATGTCAACTTTTAAAATATTTGTATAAAATTCAATTTTTATCCGATTTACTTTGGGTTTGTTTCAAACTGCGCGCTATGAGGCTCTCTTTCTCACCACTAGGCTGCATGGTACAATAAGTTCATGAAAGGTGTGGATAACTTCGATCAAATGGTATTTTGTCCCAAACGGGTTGCAGGTGGGTGACTTTAGCCGTTTATACTGGTAATTCTTCCCCCATATCATGTATTATATGCATATGTCTATTTAGGGAATTTTATTCCGATCAATATACAACCAAAAATAACTGTGTGCAACAAGTATAATCTTGACAAACATAACAAAAGTAAAAATATTTCGTGTGTGTTTGACGCTCACTGATATGTTCCAGCGTTGTTTTATATTTGGCGCTATTCTAACTTACGCTTTGTTGATATTTTTTACCTATGGGCACATAGAACATTCTATTGCGAACACATTGACATAAAAATGAATGACGTACATAGAAAATTAATGTCATGAGAGTGAAATAAGTATAAACTTTCAAAGCGCCGTGCGTCGTCCTGTCACCGATACCGGGTAACAATTTCACCACTTCCCACACTCTTGCGGGCGGGCTGCATCATTATTCTACGCTTATATTCATATCAACGTGTTGGGAATTTCATTGCGAGTCCATTGATACCAAAATTAACGCTGTAGAACAAGTGTGGAGGTGATTACAATCCCAAGAGTAAAAACATTTTGTTGCTGATGGGCGCTCACGGCGAGTCATCTACGTAGTTATTTATTTGGTGCTGGTATCCCTATATGTTTCGTGACTTATTTTACTAATGTTCTTCTAGAGAATTTTATTGCGAACACGTTGGTACCAAAATGAAATACGTAGCATGAGAACTAAGGTCAGAAGAGTAAAAAGAGTATACACATTTTTGTTTTTACACTTAAGCGATAAAAACGCAGCGCGCACATTCGGTTGGCTGAGTGACCTTTGCGGAGAGCGCGAAAGTGTTAACTGCACTCGGACTAGATTTTATATGGTTGACTATTACTCTCCGAGTCCTGTTTGACAGAAAACTGAGTATACAGCGTCCTACTTTACCGGTTATTCCCATTGACTTCATTTTGTGTGCTATCACGCCATGGTCACATTTATCGAAAGACTTTGCGAAGTCCATGTATATCACATCAGCATTCTGTTTTCCTTCTAATGCCTCAGTGACTTTGTCGTAGCGATCAAGTAGCTGTGAGAGGCACGATCTTCCCGCTCGAAATCCATGTTGGCCTGGGTTGTGAAGGTCATTGGTCTCCATGAAATTGGTGACCTGACTCCTAATCACTCTCTCAAATACTTTTATTATGTGCAATGTTAGTGCAACTGGTCTATAATCCTTTGCCAATGCTTTGCTCCCTCCCTTGTGTAGAGGGGCTATGTCTGCTACTTTAACCCTTAAACTGCGCAACGCGCCTGCAGGCTCACGTCTGGTTTGCGCAACGCGCCTCCGGGTATTTGTATTTTTCACGTTCCATTCAAAACTCCCGCGGCTACATGGGGTTCACATCAGCTTCCTCAGGGCTCTTGTAAACAGACGCCATCTTTAAAAAAAATCGTGGTCCACATTCCCGGGTGTGGAAGCCTCAGTAGTGTGTGAGCAACCAAGGCTGGCGCTCGCAGCATGAGCGCACAGCACTGCTGTTCAGCATGTGACCACAGCATCGCCTAATAATGTCAAAATATATATATAACTTGTATTATTTAGCTATGATAGTGTTATATTAGAGCCTGAGTGTGATAATGACTGGGTACAATGTTCAAATATCAGTGATTCAATGCTGTTCACGATGTTCACAGCGCTAGCCACAGCACCAGAGCATTATTTCGTTCATCTAGGAATCTTCAAATGATTTCTTAGGTTCTTTTTCAAAATAAACGTGTGGTCAATTATTCATTTACAGGAATTAGTGACCAGGATTGTGATAATAGCAGGAATGTGGTTATAATTAGCGTTGTGCGTACTATTGTGGAAGGAGGAATTTTGATGAGGGAGGGAGGGCGAGAATTGAGGTAGCCTCAATTGTGTGTGTGGCTGCCACTCTTGTTTTGCTCACCATACTAGCTTAGTGGTTCGCTATGGGCAACACATATGTACATGGGTATATATAGTGTGTGTATATAGTGTAAGAACAGCAACAGGAGAATGTTGAGAGGAGCTATTTTGGTGAGGGAGGTGACGTAATCGTAGCGTCGTCTGCTGTGTGATTTTTCATGCAGTGTATGGTGGCCACTGTACTGTTTGGACACAATACCGGCTTACTTGCATAGTTCTGGTAAATAAAACATGTAGATAGGTATATAGAACATGTGTAATAAGAACTATAGCAATATGGTGGGAGGAGCAATGTTGGCGAGTAAGATGTTGGAGTGAGGGAGACTGGCTGGGTGTGGCTGCTCTCACTCAAGGTGTTCTGAATGTGTTCATGGCCCATACGAGGCAGCTGCTATTGGCCCATACGAGGCAGCTGCTATTGACCCATACGAGGCAGCTGCTATTGACCCATACGAGGCAGCTGCTATTGGCCCATACGAGGCAGCTGCTATTGGCCCATACGCGGCAGCTGCTATTGGCCCATACACGGCAGCTGCTATTGGCCCATACGCGGCAGCTGCTATTGGCCCATACGCGGCAGCTGCTATTGGCCCATACGAGGCAGCTGCTATTGGCCCATACGAGGTAGCTGCTATTGGCCCATACGAGGCAGCTGCTATTGGCCCATACGAGGCAGCTGCTATTGGCCCATACGAGGCAGCTGCTATTGGCCCATACGAGGCAGCTGCTATTGGCCCATACGCGGCAGCTGCTATTGGCCCATACGAGGCAGCTGCTATTGCCTATACGAGGCAGCTGCTATTGGCCCATACGCGGCAGCTGCTATTGGCCCATACGAGGCAGCTGCTATTGCCTATACGAGGCAGCTGCTATTGGCCCATACGCGGCAGCTGCTATAGGCCCATGCGGGGCAGCTGCTATTGGCCCATGTGGGGCAGCTGCTATTGGCCCATGTGGGGCAGCTGCTATTGGCCCATGCGGGGCAGCTGCTATTGGCCCATGCGGGGCAGCTGCTATTGGCCTATACGAGGCAGCTGATATTGGCCCATACGAGGCAGCTGCTATTGGCCCATACGAAGCAGCTGCTATTGGCCCATACGAGGCAGCTGCTATTGGCCCATACGAAGCAGCTGCTACGCGGTGTTCTGAATGTGTTGATGGTGAATGTATATAGTGTGTGACAGTGTATAGTGTGTAAATAGATTGTATATATACACAAATTAGCATGATACATAGTAAATATGTGCTGCATATGTGTACACAAGTTTCATGCACGTAACACAGTGTCTACGGACAGTACGGATGTTGTACTGCGATATTATAGTGTACGTGTTCATTATACATTGGATTGGCACATAAAAACAATGAAAATGTATTTGGAAAGGTGCGCAAAAAATGAACGAAAATATATTCGCGGCAACTCGCGCGCCCCGCCCCGAGCGCCCCACCGCCCCCGAGAGCTTACGTTACGGGCGCACGGGGAATGATGACGTCACGCCCCAACTTCCGGACCCCATAGCAGCCAAAGTAAGTACAATTTCGACTTTTTTTTTGCATACCCATACTGAGGGAAGGGTTTTTGACACTTCAAAAAGAAAAAAGAATTTTTTCCAGAGAATTTATTTCCTGCGCACTGCGGGGGTGTCACATTTGGAGGCAACGCAGTTAAGGGGTTAAGTGCATCTGGTATTTCCCCCATGTCCAAGCTCTTCTTTCACACTACACTGAGTGCCTGTGCTACCGGCACTTTGCATTTCTTTATAAATATTGAATTCCATGAATCTGGACCCGGGGCCGAGTGCATGGGCATGTTTTCAATTTCTCTTTCAAAGTCTAGTACGCTCATGTTGATATCAGTTATATTTACAAGGGTTAATACAGGGGGACCGAGGTTAGGCACCCAGAAAGGTAGGCATAACAAAATAAACCCCACGTGGTAAAACACTAACAACAAAAACCGAACAGAGAGATAGAACTCCCTACAATCCCAAGGAAACAAGCAAACATAACACACTACTGCCTCCCCGCTCGTCCGCGTCTGAAAACCCGCAACCACGGGGGTTTTCCAGGGCCACTGCTCCTTGAAACCTCTCTGAAGGGACCAGGTTCTGGCTCATGGTCCCTGGTAGGTCTGAACTCCACAGCTAATGTCCTGGTCTAATATAACATACATTAGCCCGATAAGCTTCAGGGAGCCGTAAGGGCTTCCCTCAGAAAAGGTGTATAATGTTGGTAAAAGTGAAAGTACAATAAAACCCCCAAAACTCCATAACAGCAAACAAGCAGTCAGAGAGAAACATCGGCCCTCTGTCGACAGCTGAAAAGCAGGCTGCGCCAGCCGCAGTGCGCCTCATGAGCCAACAAACACACCTTTTCCCAGGGCAAGGCGAAAAGCCCCAAGGCCCCCGACGGACCACAAGAGAGGAGGTCCTCTAACAGGGAGTGATCCCTGAATACCCCAGGGAAGATAACCCTGAGACACAAGGGCAGTACTTCTGGAGAACCTTGGGAAGGTGGCCCCTAAATGCATGCTGCTCCAGTACTCAAAACTCTTGCCTACTCTCACACATCCATTTATAACATTGTCACAAGGGCAAAAACACCAAGGAAAACAACCCAATCCTCCTGTTTAGGTGGTACCTAGCTTCATGGAGCCACAAGGGGACTCTGCAAAAAATCAAGCTTATAAACACCAAGGCAATGGCCGCCACTGGATAAATTCCAAAGTTTACCAGAAGCAGCAGAACCTATGTGACTTGTTGACTACCCAGGAACCCTACAGTGAACATCCAATTGTGTCTAGTGACAGAACTCTCTTGGAAGACTAGAGGAGAGCCTGGAGCTTTACCCGTGCCCCCCCCTCTCCTTCCCCCTACTGACAGAGAGTTAGTGCTCACACCAGTATCAAGAGATTCTATCATTTGTTTGCATTGTTTGGGCGTTCGGTTATTTTGAGGCTTTGGTCTCTTTGAACCCAGCAGTTTTCTGTTTTGGTTTGTTGTTTCTTTGTATGTTTTCTAGAGGGGTGGCAGTGTCTCACCTATTCCCTGCACCTTTGAGAGGGGGCTTGGTTCTGTCTCAGGTCCCCAGTAGGCCAAATAGAACTCCGCAGTTGACGTGATCTAGTATTTGGGAGCCATCTAAGGAACATAATTTCAGAGGGCCACTGGGCTCATCCAGAAAGAGGCATTTCATTACATTCAACGCTGTTTTGTTTTTAGTATGTTTTTATGCACAATCTTATATTTAAATAACTGGCAAGTCAGAGTTTGGAGGATGCATAATTGCCAAATTTTGGTGCTACCGAAGAGGAAGTCAAATAATTCTGTTGCCATTAAAAGCATTAACTGGATCCAGGTACCTGTATTGAGGGTCAAAAGACATGGGCAAACATTATACGACTTGAAAAGTGTCATTAAAGGCATATGGACACAAGTCGCATATCATATCAAAAGCCCTATTTCCTTGATTCGATTGCTAACACATTAGGCAGCCAAAGAATTAAGGTATAAAAGCAGAGGGAAACAAATTTAAAGAGAAAGGCTGAGGGGCTGGAGGGAGATAGAAAACAAAAACACTGAATTATTGAATAATAAACATACCAGTTTTGATTCTTCCCCGCTGTTCTATTTTAAGAGTGAGGTACAATGTCCTTATTGGAAAATACACAGCTTGAGGGAACATTCGACCCACTTGGTTCAGGAGGTTGATGATCACCTGCAAAAAAATATACCATTTATTTCCTGAATATACAGCATATACTATAAGGTATACTTAAAATATTTTGTTGGAATAGCACAATACTAATCTATAAAGAATTTAAATGAAAACCAGAACACAGCAAATGTCAACAACTCAGTGTTGTTCACATATTAAAGTGGCTTCAATAGTCAATAAACAATTTTGGCAATAAAATCTTGACAAGTTGGGAAAACAATGCTGTTGCAAATTTAATAACTTATTCTGAAAGTACTGCAGTTTATCACAAATTATAATTTATACTTAGGATTCGGATTTACAGTACTTTAATTTCCCTTCATATTGTAAATCCCTTAACCCTTAACATGCTAGGGGTATAATAGCCTTTGTTCCCCACAGGTGCATGCAATTTTGAAAAAAAAAAAAAAAAAAAAAAATTATTTTTTCTTCCTAACCTGTTAATTTGTGTTCACTGATCACAGGAAAAATAATAAAAAAATCGTAAGTGGTATATATTGCCCGCTATAGGGCGGGGAAGTCTGGCAAAAAACAGGCGCTGACTCAGCGTGCGTCCCAGGCGGTCTGTTGATCGCCAGCTGTCAGGCCGGAGTTGCCACAAAGAGATAATTACCTAATTATTTCAATGTCTCTGATTGATTTTTCATAGTTTTTTTGCTGTAATATTATTCAATAGTGTGTAGTTTGATATATTTATATAATAAAATGAGTGAATCATCCCTGTACTCAAAAATATGGTGTGCATATTGTTGATTCAATTATGTTCATCAATCAGTGAACAAATACTTTGTCGGTTATTACACTATATACACAGGTTATATATAAGTATCTGCATGTTCTGTTCACCATAACGAACCACTAAGTAGCTATTATGAGTCAAAAAGTAACGAGGAGTGACCGCCGTGTACCAGCCAGCCACTCACGCCCTCCCTCAAGTCATCTGACTCACCCACATTCTCCTCCCACAATACTGTTTTTGCTTTTATTCACTATATACAGATGTTATTTATAAGTATCTACATTCGTGTTCACCATAACGAACCACTAAGTTGGCATGCTGAGTGGCAGTGCCAGTGGCAGCCTGCCACTGGTTGCTACTTCCTCCCTCCCTCAAGTCACCTGACTCACCCACATTCTCCTCCCACAATACTGTTTTTGCTTTTATTCACTATATACAGACGCTATATATAAGTATCTACATTCGTGTTCACCATAACGAGCCACTAAGTTGGTATGCTGAGTGGCAGTGACAGTGGCAGCCAGTGGCAGCCTGCCACTGGCTGCCACTCCCTCCCTCCCTCACCTCACCTGACTTGCCACCATTCTCCACCCACCATACTGTTTTTGCTTTTATATACAGATGTCATATATAAGTATTTACATGTTTTGTTCACCATAACTGTATATCTAAGCTTGTATGGTGAGTAAAGGCACAAAGACATAGCTACTCACACAGTCAGCTGATGGCTGCCGCCCTCAAGGCCAGACGCACTAATATTTCTCCTCCAACAATACTGTTTGTGGTGTTATTACGCTACATACACACATTATATATAAATATCTACCTATTTTATTCACCATACTTGTGCAAATAAACTGGTATGGTGCCCAAAGACCATCGTGGTAACCAGTAAACAACACCGTCGTCTGCACGACGCCACCGTGCAGACGACGGCACCGTCCTCACCAAAATGGCGGCTCCCAACCTTCTCCTCTTGCTGTTTATACCCTCTATACACACGTTATATATAAGTACTGTATCTACATTTGTGTTCACCATAGCGAACCACTAAGCTGGTATGGTGAGTGCAGTCAATAAAAGGTGGCCACACACAGTCAGAAGACATCGCCACCACCCTCCCTCCCACAGCATTACTCCTCCCTCCATGGCGCACAGCACTAAATATCACCACAATCCTGCTATTATCAGAACCCTGGTCAGTTTTATCACAGTCAGGGGTCTTCTGTAATAATATCTCTACATAATAGCATGCACAAGTATATTATGGCATTTTTAGGCGATGCTGTGGTCACAAGCTGAACAGCAGTGCTGTTAGCTCATGCTGCGTGCATCAGGCTTGGTTGCTCACTCAATACTAAGGCCCCTAACACCCGGGAGTTTGGCCCACGATTTTTTTTTAAAATAGTGTCTGTTTACAAGAGCCCTGATGAAGGTGTGGTGAACCCTGTGTATCCGCGGGCCGTTTAAATCTTGTGTGGTACTCCAACACGTCATATGACGTGATGCGCAGTTGACTGGAACAACTTCCAACACGTCATATGACGTGATGCGCACTTTAAGGGTTAAGGGGGTCGGAATCAAAAAAATATTCATCCAAAATAGAAATACAGTATACTGACAAATGTTAAACAAATCTCACGTTATTTGGCTTCAGCGTCGTGAAAATTTCATCCCAATATGTTAAGAAATAGATTTTATACGAATTATTTTAATAATAAATCCATGCGTGGCAGGCCACAATCGGTACTGATAATAACGATAACACCAACTATTTACTGGAACTCGGGGATAATGCAGGGATAAAGAGATGCACGCACCTGTCCAATGCGCAATGAAGAGTAGTAGTAGTATTAAGGAGGGTCTACAAAGTGGATCTGCAGCTGGTGCCTTATAGCATTTTTTAGTGCCACCTAGAGGGCCAAATTTCACACATAATAATGAGTAATTTCACATTATTTTGCTGTATTTTATTATATATCATATAAATGCATTTCCCAATGCCAATATTTCTTATGTCCCTTTGTATGAGAAGCTGTCAACCATTTTTTTTCATCTTTGTTTTTCAGCTGATTTTGTTGTGGCTTCTACATCTTGGAGAATGCATACCTGTCACTAAGGATGTGAAGTTGGAACTAAATTGATCTACATGTGAATCAGCCACAGGTAGCAGAACTTAAAGACTTTCTCTGTTTATTATGCAACTTACTTACAGATTTCAAACTATATTCTCTTTGTCTCTTTAGGTTGTTTTGCTGAATGCGGACCAGATGAAAGCCTTATCATGTATAGATGGGCAATAAAATTACTTAACACTTTGGCTTGGTAACGACTCAGCATTGCGTCGTTCGTTTACTAGAAGGTAGTCCGGTAACGACGCAGCATTGCGTCGTCGGTGGCGGCGGCTTCGGGAGGGGCGTGCCGCGGTTCTGGACATTACAGTATATGCATATACACCTGTAGGGAATTTCATTGCGAATACATTGATACCAAAATGAAAGACCTAGGACCAGAATTGAGGTAACAAAGTTGAAAAGAGTATACCAATTTTATTTCTCTTTATTAGCACTCACTGCTGTAACGCACTGTCACATTCTGTTTTTGCTGTGTGGGACGCCGGGCTTTTGGACTTTATATTTGCATATACTCCTGTAGGGAATTCTATTGCGAACATAGTGACACCAAAATGAAAGACCTAGGACGAGAATTGAGATGTCCAAAGTGAAGAGAGTGTACATATTTTATTGCTCTTGCGCGCTCCCAGGTAACACGCTCCCACTTTCTTGCCTGACTTTTGGGCTTTACTGTACAGTATCCACTCAATTTAACGGCCTCTTTTATACCGATCTGCCGGTATTAACGACCGGTTTGGGAGACCGGTATCTGGAGCCTGCTATACCGGTCTGCGGTCGATATTACTGACGGTCGGTATTGGGTTTGTTGTGGCATCAGCGTCCCCTCACATGGCGACCAGGCCACCGACCTGGATCGTCCAGAGTCATATATTACATCTTAATTTTCTTTTAAAATGATTCACTTTAATGAAGAAAATTGTAAATTATTATTAATAAAATATTTTGAAACAGTTTTTATTAAGCAAAAGTCTTTGTTTTCTTATTAAATACCTTTTATAGTATAGGCACTAGGTATTTTTTTTCCCACGGACCTAGAATGTACTCCGCCGGGCCATGTGTTTCCAGTGTTTACTGTGAACTCGCGCGGCTAGCTTCAATTGTGAAGGATATTACTGTACTGTAATTGTGATCTTCTTTTTAATTTACAAAATGCCAAAAGTTACCCAAAGGAAGCGCCTGACGGTTGCACAGAAGCTGGAGTTAATTAAGAAACTTGATAAAGGATATTCTCATGCACGAGCAGCAGCAGAGTTTAACATCGGGAAATGTACAGTAAGTGACATCAAGAAACAGAAGGATACTCTATTAAAATATGCCTGAAAATAAGTGTACATACAGTATGTACCCTGTATACAATATAAACAATATAAAACAAGCGCTGCAGAGGATGACGTAATCTTCACAGCTTCGTAATCTTCAGCTGCATTAAAAGTAAGTCAATTTACCAATTTTATTATAGTATTAAAAGATATTAATTGTTTTTTTTCAACAAAAGCTACATATTAGTCTCTGCAAATGTATATTCTATCGTCAGCAGAGAATAGGTGAGCTCAAAATATTTCGTCTTGGCTAGCTCTCAGTGACAAGGCTCGATCGCCATTGTTATGGCATGGCCGCCACAGCGTGTGTTGTAACATTAAAAATACATTACCTGCACTGTTCAGGGTAAATCAAAACACATCTCTATAATATTATTGAGAAAATATTAACTTGCTGATTAATACATGAAATATTTTGCAATACAAAGGAATGAATCAATTTTTTCCCACCCATCTGGGCTTGATCAGACCGTGTTCACACATCATCCATGCAGCAGCCAACAACTGGCTTAATCGTCGGTGTGGCACTAAATTGGAATGCAATTACACAATGAACTTTATTTAATTTTAGTTATACAGTATAAAATATATCCTACCTGAATGTTACTTGAAAAATTACCTGACCCGACTTAACTTCGGAAATAACGGAGCTCCGGAAAGAACGACTAGGGTACAGCCCCATATAGGGCGTTAAATTGAGTGGATACTCAATTGTATTGCGCGCTCTCTATTGTAATGAGAGGCGCCTTGGGGTGGCGCAGCGCTCTTTTACTGGTAACTTTCATCTTGTCGGCGGGTGAAGTGCACCACTGTTTTTGACATTATATGCATATACTCCTGTTAGGAATTCTATTGTGAACACATTGATACCAAAATGAAAGACCTAGGATGAGAATTGAGGTGACCAAAGTGAAAAGAATGTACACATTTTGTCTTGCGCGCTCCCGGGTAGCTCGCCCTCACTTTCTCTGTTTGTTGCGAATGGTACGCAGGGCTTTTGGACTTTATATGCCTTTAGTCCTGTAGAGGATTCTATTGCAAACACAATGATACCAAAATGAAAGACCTAGGACGAGAATTGAGGTAACCAAAGTGAAAAGAGTGTACACATTTTATCGCTCTTGCGCCGCGCTCCCGGGTAACAAGCTCTCACTTTCTCTGTTTGTTGCGGATGGTATGCTGGGCTTTTGGACTTTATATGCCTTTAGTCCTGTAGAGGATTCTATTGTGAAGACAATGATACCAAATTGAAAAACCTAGGACGTGAATTGAGGTAACAAAGTTGAAAAGAATATACACTTTTCAGAATTTACGCGCGTTCCCGTGGAATGCCCAAACCCACCATGAGTAGTAATTCCCTAAGTGTAATTACCTAAGTGTAGTTACAGGATGAGAGCTACGCTTGTGGTGTCCCATCTTCCCAGCACTCTGTGTCATATAATGCTTTGAAACTACTGACAGTCTTGGCCTCCACCACCTTCTTCCCTAACTTGTTTCAACCGTCTACCACTCTGTTTGTGAAAGTGAATTTTCTTATATTTCTTCGGCATCTGTGTTTAGCTAGTTTATATCTATGACCTCTTGTTCTTAAAGTTCCAGGTCTTAGGAAATCTTCCCTATCGATTTTATCAATTCCTATTACTATTTTGTATGTAGTGATCATATCACCTCTTTTTCTTCTGTTTTCTAGTTTTGGCATATTTAATGCCTCTAACCTCCTTGCCCTTCAGTTCTAGGAGCCACTTAGTAGCATGTCTTTGCACCTTTTCCAGTTTGTTGATGTGCTTCTTAAGATATGGGCACCACACAACTGCTGCATATTCTAGCTTTGGCCTAACAAAAGTCGTGAACAATTTCTTTAGTATATCGCCATCCATGTATATAAAAGCAATTCTGAAGTTAGAAAGCGTGGCATAGGCTCCTTGCACAATATTCTTTATGTGGTCCTCAGGTGATAGTTTTCTATCTAGAACCACCCCTAGATCTCTTTCTTTATCAGAATTCTTTAAAGATTTCTCACATAACATATAGGTTGTGTGGGGTCTGTGTTCTCCTATTCCACATTCCATAACATGGCATTTATTAACATTAAATTCCATTTGCCAAGTGGTGCTTCATATACTTATTTTGTCCAGGTCATCTTGAAGGGCATGACAATCATCAAAGTTTCTTATCCTTCCTATTATCTTAGCATCATCAGCAAACATGTTCATATAATTCTGTATACCAACTGGTAGATCATTTATGTAGACAATAAACATCACTGGTGCAAGAACTGAACCCTGTGGTACTCCACTTGTGACATTTCTCCAGTCCGATACATTGCCTCTGATCACAGCCCTCATTTTTCTATCAGTCAGAAAATTTTTCATCCATGTTAGAAGCGTACCTGTCACCCCTCCAATATTTTCCAGTTTCCAGAACAACCTCTTATGTGGAACTCTGTTGAAAGCCTTTTTCAGGTCCAGATAGATGCAGTCAACCCAACCATCTCTTTCCTATAATATCTCTGTTGCTCGATCATAGAAACTGAGTAAATTCGATACACAGGACCTTCCAGATCGAAAACCATACTGTCTGTCTGATATTATTTCATTTCTCTCCAGGTGTTCTACCCATTTAGATTTAATTATTTTTTCCAATATTTTGACTATTACACTTGTCAATGATACCGGTCTATAATTAACGGGGTCTTCCCTGCTTCCACTTTTGTAGATTGGAACTATGTTAGCCTTTTTCCACACATCAGCTACAACTCCTGTAAACAGAGATGCCTGAAAAATCAGTTGAAGAGGAATGCTGAGCTCAGGTGTACATTCTCTCAGAACACATGGTGAAACTCCATCTGGACCAACTGCTTTGTTCTTATGTAGCTCCTTGAGCATTTTTTTCACTTCGTCTCTAGACACCTCTATGTGCTCTATGTTGTTCTCTGGAATTCTTATTGTATCTGGTTCCCTTAAGATTTCATTTTGTACAAACACACTTTGGAACTTTTCGTTTAATGTTTCACACATTTCCTTTTCATTTTCCGTGAATCTATTTCCCATTTTCAACCTCTGAATATTATCCTTTACCTGCAATTTGTTGTTTATGAATTTATAGAATAGACCTGGTTCTGTTTTACATTTGTCTGCAATCCCTTTTTCAAAATTTCTTTCTGCCTCTCTCCTCACTGCCGTGTAGTTGTTTCTCGCATCTTTGTATCGCTGGTATGTTTATGGGTTTGGCCTCTTCCTGTATTGATTCCATTTTTGTGTCTTTTGGTCTCTGGCCATCTCGCACTTTCTGTTGAACTAATCCTGTTTCCTACTTCTGCTTCTCTGTTTTGGTATAAATTTTTTTGTGCCTTTATCATATATTTCACAAAACTTGACATACATCTCATTCACTTCCTTGCCTAGCAACAAGTCTGTCCAATTATACTCACTAAAAAATTTTCTAAGGTTGCCAGAACGTCAAAGTGTTATATATGCATGTTTGTTATCCCAAACCCATCATTCCTATTCCTATATATTTGTTTTTGAATGGGGGAATTTTTTGTTGAATTACTGTAATTGCAACACACATTGAACAACAACTTTCACATATTCGAGTACAAATGTCAAGCAATGTTTATTAAAACTTTAACCCTTAAAGTGCGCATCACGTCATATGAAGTGTAAATTGTTTTACCAGTCAACTGCGCTTCACGTCATATGACGATTATGGGGTACCACGCACGATTTGAATGGCCCGCGGTGTAGCTGGGGGTCCCATACGCTGCCCATGGGCTCTAGTAAACAGCGGCCATTTTGAAAAAAATTCCCGCTCACGAACCGAAGGCATGGGAGGCCTCAGTTTAGCGAGAGTCACCATGGCGAGCGCACGGTCAAACGCCTCCCGGGCACGCACCACTCAGTCCCTCACCCCAGAGCAAATAGCCCACGAATTATTCTCTGAAGGTGAAGAAAGTGTGTTTGATGATTCAGACAACGATGAGGATTATACACAGTTGTCGGGTGATAGTAGCAGCAGCAGTGAGAGTGAGAATGACCGCCATGCCATGGCGAGGCCTCTACGCTCAACCATGCCTCCTCGGCCAGTTTCTACCCCAATTCTACCACGACTTCACAGTTCCTGTGGATATTTTCTGCTTGAGGGTGACGAGTCAGAGGGAGGTGACTCCTTTTCTGGGTTTAGTGACTCAGATCAAAGTTTTATTGAGTCTGTGGCTGGTACCAGTGGTGTAACTGGGCGAGAAATTGTCGCGTCAGCAGCATCTCGCCCGGCCAAGCGCCACCGCATGGCACCGCATGAGGGACCAAGACCCTCGTGTTCACGTGCATCCACCTCACGTGCACCCACCTCACGTGCACCCACCTCACGTGCACCCACCTCACGTGCACCCACCTCACGTGCACGTAGCCGCCGTGCTTCTCGCAGACGGTATTCAGCTCCTGGTCGCCGGTATGCATCGCTTCCTCGCCGTCTTTCCTCTGCATCTCGCAGGACGCCTGGTGTACTTGAGTGGAGTGATGGTGACGATTTTATTCCTAATATTCCTCACTTTGACGATAAAGATGTAGGGATTACAAACCTTTTCCCTAATCAAGGTGAGGACATGGCTGAGATGGAATATTTTACAGCATTCTATGATGAACCACTCATGGAATACATTGTACACCAAACGAACCTGCATGCTGCTTACCTGATTGAGAGGGAAATCACAGAATCTTCACGACTGCAGCGTTGGAAAAATACCACAGTTGCGGAAATGTATGTGTTTTTGGCACTCTGTTTGTTGATGAAGCACTGTCACAAACATGCAATAAGTGACTATTGGAGCAAGGACAAGACAATACCAACACCTTTATTCGGGAAATATATGTCACGAGACAGGTTTCAGATACTCCTCAGGTGTCTACATTTTGGAAGTGTTCAGGACCGAACACCTGATGATAGACTGTGGCGAGTGAGGCACTACATGAACAATGTTATTGGAAAATTCAGAGATTTTTCATACCAGCACAGAAGCTGGTGGTTGATGAATCTCTCGTACTTTTCAAGGGACGTGTTCCATTCAAACAGTACATTCCCTCAAAACGAAACCGATTTGGCCTGAAATTTTTTGTTCTTTGTGATTGTGAGACAGGATACGTGTTACACATGATTCTGTACTCGGCTAGTGATGTAGACATTCCCGGTAACGACGAACATGGATTCTCGGGGAGTGTAGTGAAGACCATCATGGCTCCGTGGATGAACAAGGGACACATTTTATACACAGATAATTACTATACAAGTCCCTTGCTAGCTCGGTTCTTGCTAGAAAATAGAACCGGATTGGTTGGTACAGTAAAGCCACAACGAAGGGAAATGCCTGTGTTTGACAACGACATTGCAGTTGGTGAGTGTCAGAGAAGGAAAAGTGATAACATTCTGTCAGTTCGGTGGAAAGACAAAAGAGAGGTGAACTTGTTGACAACAATTCATGATGGAACAATGGTGAACAGTGGGAAAGTGAGCCATAAAACAAACGCACCACTATATAAGCCAGACTGTGTTTTAGACTATAATATCAACATGCGGTTGATTGATAAATCAGACATGATGATTGGCACTGCAGAGTGTGTGCGGAAGACATGTAGGTGGACGAAAAAAGTGTTCTTCCATCTTGTGGACATGAGCATGCTGAACTGTTTCAACATGTACCTTGTGAGAACTGGACGTAAGCCCACTTTCCGTGACTTTGTATTTGATGCTGCAATACAGTTATTAGGAAAGTTTGCAAAAGATGTCCCAGGTATTCAGTGGCCCATCATAAACCCACTGTTGCAGCATGCTGGTACTCCACGCCTCGCTCACACTGAAGGCTTCCTAGCACACAAACTTAAGTATTTGCCACCAGCTGGGAAGCGTGCAATAGCCCAACGTGATTGCTTGGTGTGTAAAACAACGACACGTAGAGACAAGAAACAGAAGCTTGTGCAAACATGGTGTGAAACGTGTGGTATCCCATTATGTGCTGTCGACTGCTTCAATGACTACCACAGTCTAGAAAACTTCTA
Source organism: Procambarus clarkii (assembly GCF_040958095.1). Classification (NCBI taxonomy): domain Eukaryota; kingdom Metazoa; phylum Arthropoda; class Malacostraca; order Decapoda; family Cambaridae; genus Procambarus; species Procambarus clarkii. The sequence continues at coordinate 19,361,952 of NC_091204.1, forward strand.
AGTGTGCTTCAAAGTGTGTATAGCGTGTGTGAGTGTGTAAATATGTAAACATATAAGCAGATAGCGTGTGCGTGTGTGTAAATATATACAAATATAAGCAGAACATACAATATAATAGACTGTAATGACATATTATATTGCCGTAATTGAAAACATTCGTGTGCGCCTGTGTATACTCAAATATGCAACAATTATTGATACAAAATATGTTCAAACAGTATTTGAAACCCAATTAGTGAAAAAAATTTAGATAAAATGCGCTTAGACATTGTAAATAAATAGCGCGAAAATATATTTGTGGCAACTCTGGCTGTTTGAGGACCGCACGCAACACCTCCCGGGCGCGTACTGCATGAGCGAACATGCAGATTGTGACGTCATCACCGAGCTTTTCGGCTCTATTGCAACAAAAGTAAGTACAATAGAATTTTTTTTTATTTTTCCCGTGATCAGTGAACAGAACTTAACAGATTAGCAAAAAAAAAAAAAAAAATTTTTTTTTTTTTTTCAAAATGACATGCGCCTGTGCGGATGGCAGGATATTAGACCCCGAGCATGTTAACACTTTCGCGCTCTCGGCGCTCAAAAAAAAAAATACCCCAGATGCTTTCGGCACTTCGCGCGCCTACGCGGTAAGACCGAAAAAGTGTACACTTTTTTGACTGTCCTGACAATAATTGAAGGCGCACGTATTTAAATTTGGTATCACTGTGTTCGCAATGAAATTGTCTATAAGAGCATACCTATAAAATGCCGCCCAAGCATAAGGAGTATCAACACCAAATAAAAAACTATGCAGATCACTCGCCGAGAGCGCCAAACAGCAACAAAATGTTTCCACTCTCTTAATGGTTGCGAAGCCTACAGTTGTCCTACATCGCTAATTTTGGTATCATTGGAATCGCAATAAAATTCTCTACATGGACATATGCATATGAATGTTTAATATAGGTAATTGCCCACCCGCAAGAGTGTGTGAAGTGGAGAGTAGTTAGCCGCGAGCGCACTGGCGAAAACACAGGTGGGAAATCATGCTTGGAAAGTTTATACGTTTCCTGACCCTACTTTTCTATGTACGTATTTCTTTTTTATACCAATGTGTTCGCAATAAAATTTTCTATAAGATGAACTGTATAACATTTGTACAAAGCATGTGTAAGAGAAGCGCCAAATATAGAACCACGTCGCTCAGTATGCGTTCGCGGCAGAAACGAACGCATTGTTTTCGTTCGTTTGATGTTTGTCATGTTTATACTTGTTGAAACATTTTATAATTTGTATGACAGTGATCGCAGTAAAATTCCCTACACAGACATATACATAACACATACAAATATTTCCCACGTGTTGGATATATCAACGGCTAAACGGAACCCACTGCCACACGCTCGCCACACCCCCAAACATACTTTGTGTATTTTTTTTTTTACTCATAGAAGTTTATGTGATATAATATTCATTCTGGTACCAAAAAATTCGCAAATAAATTCTCCACAAAACAAAAGTATCCCCATCCATTTCGGTTAAAAAATGGAATTTATAGAAATATTTCTTCGATTGACGAGAAAAGTAGGCAGTTATGCGGAATCGTAAGAAAAACCAGTGACGAGTTATCTCTAATATAAAGCGCGAAAGTGTTAAGGGTTAAAGGAAATCCATAATAATGTTGTTGATTTAGGGGTGACGAAGCTCGTAGGATCGGATGTGCCCCGGCGTACCCATATCTGGTTAATCGTAAAACCAAATGACAGGCAGATAATTGGGGAGCCCTAGGAGTCCCTCAGGGTGACGAGCACCGACCCACTCCACACAGAGAACACTGGGTGGCAAAACCAAATACTCAGCCCCCAACTAAAATGCAAAAGTCATCCAGTGCCACCCGGCAAAGCAGAAGCCAGCCGCACCCCGCAGCTGAAGGCACATCAGGAGCCCACCAAGACCCACCAACTCCTGGCATCTCTCGGCAAAACCTGCACCGGTCATTGTCACATTCGAATCGAAGCATATCCGACATCCTCGCCCAAGTCAAAGCATATCCGACATCCTTGCCCGAAGAACCAGCCAGAAAACATTAAAAATCTATCAACGATCCTGTGACCCAAGGCAATATGTGCGCCAGGCATCGTACAAACAGCACCGTTGAAAAGGGATGCTAAACAGCAGTATCAAATCCAAAATCACGAAAACAGAACGTGATCTGGTGGCTCCCAGGTGGAAGAGTTGTCCAGACGTCTGCTCGTCGTCAAGGTTGAACTAGGAGTTTGAAATCCAGAATGTAGAACGACCATATTCACTGTCATGAACTCCATCTTCAATTTTCTTTTGAGCCACAGAAAATAATGTGGTAGTAGATAAAGTAGATAAGTTTAAAGTAGATAAGTTCCAGCTCATAAGTTGATAGTTACTAGTCCTTCTCAATCAGTGCCTTTAGCTCAAGGAAGCCATTAAATGTTCGTATACCTACCAGTCGATGATTCCGGTTGTTGGTCTGGTTAACAAGGCTGTTCAATGCGGCTGTTTGCAGCCTGACATATGAGTCACAGCCTGGTTGATCAGATATCCTATGAAGGTGATTATCAAGTTCTCTTTTGAACACTGAAAGAGGTCAGCGAGCAAAAGAAATAGAAATATTTTTATGTAAAAGAAAGATTGTTACTTATTGGAGTACTCACCTTGCCTTCAGGACGTACCAAGCAGGTGAGCAGCTGTGGTATCCATGGAAGCCACTGTATGGCTGGCACTCCCACACAATACCGGTCCACAGCTTCACTCAAGCTTCCTGCATCATCATCGTAACTCAGCAGCCATAGTACCTAATGTAATATGAATGTAATTTTTAATAGGGAAGATAAATTACTACAATTATTAACACTTTCTGTTCCACCATGCAGTCTCGCCCTTTGATAAAATTTTTTTTTTTTTTAAACTCTCCCTACCGGCTCCCCTCTCCCTAGAGGGGAGCCGGTCGGCCGAGCGGACAGCACGCGGGACTTGTGATCCTGTGGTCCTGGGTTCGATCCCAGGCGCCGGCAAGAAACAATGGGCAGAGTTTCTTTCACCCTATGCCCCTGTTACCTAGCAGTAAATTAGGTACCTGGGTGTTAGTCAGCTATCACAGGCTGCTTCCTGGGGGTGGAGGCCTGGTCGAGGACCGGGCCGCGGGGACACTAAAAGCCCCGAAATCATCTCAAGATAACCTCAAGATAACCACTGTTATCAATAAATTTATGAATGTTTCTAGGCCACAATATTAATTGGAAACTCTTCATTTCACAGATTTAAAGCAGGGCTCCAATTGGCAATTGTTTGGTAGTGAGACTTTGTGTTAAATGCCCAAAGGTTCCTAAAACTATCATAATCCATCCCACTCAATAATTCTTGCAGAAAATTTTGAAGTTCCCTCTGGAAAGCTTCAACTTTTGTTTCAACAATGTTTCTTATGGTGGCAGGTCAAGACATGCCAATATATTGTCCACATGAGGTGAGATCTAGCTCTTTGGGTCATGCTTGATATTTGGGTCATGCTTGATAGCTAACTGTAAACTATTGTTAAATTTCATGGTATTCAATTTCTTCATCATGTTACCTATTTAATTTGTGGATGGAGCCGACTTCAACTACTTTTTACTCTCCATTTTACTTGCTTTCCATCTTCATCGTGTACATGTGTTTTTTCATATATCTCAAGCTCATTTAATTTTCCAACTCTTGCCTATCTATAGTCCAGCACATGATTTGCCCTATCAGCTATACTACGTAATCGAGTAATAAAACTAAATGGTTGCTGGCTCTTAAAGGCAACTCATTATGTATTTTCTTAATGTTAGCCTCACTTCGCATAAACACTAGGTCTGACATTGCTGATGGATCTATTCTTCATGTAGATTTCATAATACAATGGGGCCTCGACTTACGATGCTAATCCGTTCCCAGAGACGGATCGTAAGTCGAAATATCTTAAGTCGAAGCGATTTTTCCCATAAGAAATAAAGGGAATTGAATTAATCCGTTCCCCACCCTCCAAAATATTAACATACAAATACATTTTATACTGAATACAATGTTTTTTTCTAACTACAATACAGTACCAAAGTTTCTCTTACCTTTATGGAGGGCTCTTGATGGCTTATGGAAGATGGTGATGAGGGGGAGGAGAGTTGTTACTGTTTGGAAAGGGAGTCCCCTTCCATTATCACATCAGGCAGTGATGTTTTCTCTGGGGTACTCTCTCTCTCCTATGTTTTGCCTGAATACCACTAGGACCTGGTTGTGGTTCAGTGCTTGTTTGTCTCACTTCAAATTTGTCAGAAGACATTTGTTTTTCCCTTCGTTTTAACATTTGTCTGTAATGATGCATCACAATGTCATTGAATAGGTTAAGGCAACGACCTACTGCAGCTTGATTTGGGTGAGTCGTTTCAGCAAAGGTTTGCAATTCTTCCCATGCTGCACACATTTTCTTAATTGTTGAGGAAGAGACATTCTGTACTCTTGTTTCTGCTCTATGGTCATCCTTACATGGGTTTTCATATGTTGAGCCTTACCACTGACTTTCCTGGGACTCATGGCGTGATATATAATAATTACTTTAATGTTCAAAATGCAAAAAATCACCGCAGAAGCAGAATTTCTTATAGGCATGATCGTCACTAAACGGGCAGCTGTAGTAAACTGAAGCAGGTCGGCCGCGTGACCGGGAACCACGTCCTCGGTCGACCCGAACATGTACCAACAAATATTGGAAGTCGAAGACACCATCGGATGTCGAGTCACATTTTTCGATGAAATTTACATCGTAACTCGAAATTATCGTAAGTAGGGGCAATCGTATGTCGAGGTGCCACTGTATATGGTCTCAAGCAGAATTTCTTTGTCATTTACACTAGTTCTGCTCTCCAAATGTCATCACTAACCTACTGCATTAGAATCTTAGCCATCATTCCCCTTTCCTCTGTAAAACACATTTTTCATTATATTCAGGTAATTTCTTTTGCTTGTGTCATATTCCTACCTGATCATTCTGATATTTATAGATAATACATATCTACTTAATACCTTTATACATACCTACATAATACATATCTTGTAAGGTAGTTATCTCTGATAAAGTACATGGTATATACACTGTACTGTATATCCAAATATCCCAGTGTTGATTGTACCAAAATGCCTCTTTTTGTGGAGAGCCTTGTCAGCTTCCTGGAGCTATACCGAGTTGACGTGTATATATATTAGACTGTGGCAACAGTCAATCGAAGGAGTTCTAAGCCTATTGGGGACCAGACCCAGAACCTGGCCCCCCTCAAGAGAGGCACGAGGAGCAATGCCCTAAAGACACTCTCGTGTAATTGGAAACAGTGTTTGTCTGCAATCTACCAGGTCAGTTACCCAGAAAGGTAGGAATTTCAAAACAAACTACTGCTGGTCAAAAATTTCAAACCGAAAGCCGAAATAGCAAACAGAACTCCCCAATCAAAAACCAGGAAACAAACATGATGTTACCACAAACCGCCACGCATCCGTCTGTGCAACCCCCCCCCTCACCAGGAGGGGAACGGGGCGATCCCAGACCTCCACGCCGGCAACTCTCCTCAGTTCAAAGGCTGTTGTGATGGCGAACGGTTGATCGACTTTGTCTCCACTCTGTGCAGTCCTGCTTAGCGGTGTTGTTGCTCTGTATTGGTGGTGTGTGAGTCAGGAGTAATACAAGAGTACTAGGGCTGCATGCATCTAGGGCTACCTTCCCTAGATGTCCCGTAAGTACTGCCTTTGCGGCTTCAGGGTTATCTTCCCTGAGCTGTTCAGGAGAAGCTACCTACCTCCCTGTGGTTCTGTAGCTGCTCTGTGATTGCCCGCCCTTGGGGTTCAGCTGGGGCGGTTCTTACCCGTTTTCTCTTGGGTAGGAGGTAGTTTCGTCGCTGGCTGGGGCGCGAGGTACTGGGCAGCTGTCTGATATACACATAGCGACTGATTCTGTTCACCTGGAAACGTTGTACTTTTGCGGGGTTTTTCTTTTATTTTTGTTTTGATTTGCCCGGTGTGGCGATAGGACCGCTCGTAGGATTTTGGTGGCCCTCCACTAGGTCCCCGTGCTTGCACACATCGCAGGGGTTCAGCATTTAGTTTGTTTAGTTGGTATCTCTGGGATAACCGGTTAGCAGTACCTCGCCTGGGCTTCCCTTAGCAGTCAGCCTAAGGGCCCTGGAAACCCCCATTGGGGCTCAGTGGTCCTGTGGAGGAAACCTCTGAGTTCCACCTCGTCTTGTGCGAGTTTGAAGGTTGCTCTGTCTCCTTGTCTCAGGGTGACACTCACCGTCTGCCTCCACTTTGCTGCCTGTTGGGGTCAGTGACACCCATGACCCGGAGTCCTGCGAGTGGTGTTCTTTGCTTGTGCTCTATTCACACAGTCCACTGAGACTGATAATTGGGTGCAGGCAGCTTTAGCGTTGCATGCGAGGTTTAGGTTACAGCAACGTGCGAGGTTGGTTGCCTTTCCAGATGCCCCGCTGAATTATACTGGTAGTGAGACTCGGGCAGCTTCGGGGATTGCCCCTTACGGATCGGCGGTGGAGGCATTTGAGCCTGTTCCTCCTGCTGGAGCTTTTGGGTCATGCCAGAGGGCCCCCTTCATCCCCGCTTTTCCGGTGGACTCTGCTTTTTCTCCAGAGGAAGAGGGTTTGGAGGACGGCTCGGCCCCCGGGTCCTGATGTGGAGGATTCTGGGGCTGGGGAGGAGTTGACTTGGGGAGGCCTGGGCCCCACTTGTCCCTGCTTGGGTGTTTGGTACCCTCGGCATGGGGCTTGTTCTTACACGGGGGAGGGGTTTTCCTATCCCCTTCCCTGTACGATTTTGTTATCAGTTCAACTCCTCCTCGGGTTCGGTTCTAAGTTCCCTTGGGTTCTTCAGTTCCCTCCTTCCGGAGGTTTTTTGGCTTCCCGCATCCCACCGAGGAAGGTGTGGGAGGCCCTTGCGGCTTACCTACTGCGAGACCTGGATTATGCCTCGACAATGAAGCCTTCTTCTCTTGAGTTTGGCTCTTTTTTTTCCTTTTTGGGTGCGTTACAAGGTGCCGAGTCTTCCTGGCTGGCAGACTGCCTTTTATTTCGTTAGGACCTTGGCATTCGTTCTGTCGGACCACGCACATGAAAGGCGGGAGTTGACTGCGGTTGTTCAGGTTTACCTGGGGGGTGAGTTGGAGCACCTCAATGTGTGCTTGTTCGCTCCCGTACTTCCTCGTGATGTCTGTCAGGTGCAGGTTCCCTCTCTTTCGGTGTCCATGGTGGCTGAGGATTTGTGCACCCGTGGGCAGTCGGCTTCGGCCTTGCGTTTCTTTTCTCTGCTGGAGCTGTCTTCAGACTGGCTTGGCTAGGATGTACAGGCACTGGGATCTGGGCCGGTGTCCGGTATGTTTGCTTCGGTGGCTCGGGCGTTGGCTACCTTGTTGAAGTTGTTTGCGCCGATTCTGAGGGATGCAGTATCTCTGTTCTTTGCTTCTCGCCTCGTGTGCTGACAGGCGGTGCTCGTCCACTCTTTGGAATCGGTTTGAGCCCTAGCTCTTAAGATTGCTGTCCCCTTTTTTGTCCTTTGCTGTTTGCAGTCTGCGGTGGTACATTTTCTGCAAGTGGCTTCGTCTAGTTGCCGGCTTATGTCGGACTTGTTGGTTCTCTGGGGGGGCCGTGGTGGTACTATCCGGAAGGGTCGTGCCAGGTCTTGGGGTTCCCTCAGTTGTCATAAGTTAGTAGTGTCAGATTCGGGACTGGCACCTCCTGTGGAGCCATCGGCGTCTGGTCGGCGCAGAGATCGCTCTGTGAGTTGGTCGGGCTCTTGTAGGGGTCTTTGGCTGTTTTGCAGGTTGCCCCATTGACAGGGTGATGGGGGGAGGCTCGCGCTGTTTGCTCTCGCCTGGTCCCACGATTCATGGGCATTTCGGGTTGTTTCCTCCAGCCTGCGGTGGTGTTGGGTCACTCGTCCTCCTTCGGGGGAATTGGGGCTGGCAGGGCAGGCCTCTTCTCCTGTGCTCTGTCGGTCTGGTATGTGGCTGGTTTGATCTTCTCCTCCACTCTTCACGTCTGGTCTTTTGAAACTGACAGGAAACCTGTCAGTTTCATATAGATGACAGTATTAAAAATTTCCTGGCGGTCTTTTCAACAATTTTTGTCTCGTCGTAGGTTGTCTGGTTGTTTTCGATTTCTGATCGCGTATTTTTGTCCTTTTGCTCTCTTAGTTGTTCAGGACCATCATCTTATGTCAAATACTATCGCTTTGTATCGTGCGGCGCTGGCGGAGCAGCTGCAGCTTATATTTGGGGTGGATGTCACTTCTGCTCTGTTCCGCAAGCTTTCTCGGGCCTTGTTTCACCAACGGCCTGCTCATGCTCCGCCTGAACCGTCCTGGTCGTTGGACTGGGTGCTCTTTTTTCTCTCTTCTCCTTGCTTTGTGGTGGTCCCCTCGGTTAAGGACTGTTTTTATCTAGCTTTTTTCTTGTCAGCTTGGCCTCTGGGGGTCGGGTCGGGGAGCTTCATGCTCTCCTCCGACTAGGGGATTCTGCTCTTTCGGTCCTGGTGGTCTTTTCTTAGTTTGCAGCCGTCTCCTTCTTTTCTGGCGAAGAATGAGTCTGGTGCTTTCCAAAGGGGTCCTTGGGTTGTTGATGCTTGGTTGGTTCGGCCAGGGATGCATCATGTTTTGTCTGTGGCTCTTCACCGTTATTTGCGTGCCACAGCCTCTGTGGCAGAGGACATGCTTTGGGTTGACCCAGTCTCCCTTTTCCCAGGTTGTCCGCAGGATTATTTGGTCCAGCCAGCCTGCGGTCTTTTCCCGTGCCCACGTCGTTCGTAGTTCAGAGTTCGGCTGCTGTTTTAGTGATATGTTCTGGCCTATCTTCGGGCACAGGGCTTTTGGAGGTTGATTAGGGTCCTGGCTGCACGTTACCTTGTTAATGTTCTTCTCGGGCGTGTATAACCTTGGGAAGCAGGTTGCCGCCAGTTGTCTCGACTTTGAGTTGAGGAGCGAGTGACGACCGCCTACTGTGTGAGTCCCTCTTTTCCTTATCTTTGGTTAGGTAGCTTCGGGGAGCCAAAGATGCTCTCCACAGAAAACCAGCGTTGAATGTAATGAAACGCTATTTTCTGTGTGAGACCCGGAGGCTCCCCGGCATCCCTGCCTCCCTCCGGTCGGCATTTTTTTTGCATTTTTGATATTCAGCCTCTGAACTGGTGAAAGTTTCAGGCGTGGAGGTCTGGGACCCCCCATCCCCCTCCCAGGGAGGGGGGGGGGGGTTGCACAGACAGATGCACGGCGGTTTGTGGTGACATCACGTTTGTTTCCTGGTTTTTGATTGGTGAGTTCTGTTTGCTATTTCGGCTATCGGTTTGCAAGTTTTGACCAGCAGTAGTTTGTTTTAAAATTCCTTCCTTTCTAGGTGCCTGACCTGGTAGATGGCAGACAAAGACTGCTTTCAATTACACAGGGGGGGGGGGGTCTTTAGGCCATTGCTCCTCGTGCTTCTTTTGAGGGGGCCAGGTTCTGGCTCTGGTCCCTGGTAGGCATAGAACTCCTTCGATTGACTGTTGCCACGGTCTAATATATACACATCAGCCCGGTATAGCTTCGGGGAGCCTTTGTGTCTCACCCAGAAAATGGCGTTTAATTATATTCAACGCTGGTTTTCTGGAGGAGCCTCCATGGCTTCCTGTTGCTATCATACCAAGCTTCATACTAAAAGGTTGATTCAGTCATGGAAGTTCTGTATGGCCTACGGGAAGCCAGAGCCAGAACCTGGCCCTACCTCACAGAGGTGCAAGGAGAGGGTGGCAATCTGCTACCCCATGAGAAAGAGCCTCCAGAAAAAAACCAGCGTTGAATGTAATGAAACGCCATTTTCTGGGTGAGACCCGGATGATCCCCGGAGCTTACTAGGCTGATATGCTAATATCAGACTTTGGCATCAGTCATGTATGTGTATGGAGTTCTGTGGGCCTACCGGGGACCACGAGTCAGAACCTGGCCCCCCTTCAGAGAGGCATGGGGAGCAATGGCCTATAGAAACCCCAGTGTGGCTTGAAGCATTCTATGTCTGCTATCGACTGGGTCAGGCACCCAGGAAGGTAAGCATTCCAAAACAAACCTATATTCTGGTAAAGTATTGCTACCACAAGCTGAACAAGTGGATAGAACTCCCCTAAAAAAAACGATCAAACGACCATGACGTCACACGTCGCCGCGCCGCTCAGTTGTTCTTTTAATGCAGAAAAGGTTGTTCTTTTGATGCAGTCTCCTTCTTGGGTGATGTTTGTCACCCAAGCAACATGATGAATCATGTTGCTTTCCGGAGGAGTTCTTGGGATGCTGCTTGGTTGGTCAGACCGGGGGTGCTTCCTTTGCTGTTCGGTTGCAGCTCTTCGCTGTTCTGTGTGTGTCTTGGCCTCTGGGGCTGTGGATGCATTTTGGTTTGCCTGGGTTCCCTTAGTTCCCTCCTTCCTATTCTGGGGTTCGGGTCTCCCGGGTCGTTGGCAAGGTCCTTTCTTTTCATCTGTGATCTTGTTTTTATGTTAAAGTGCATGGTGTCCGCCTCCTGGATCCTTCCCTCTTTTTCTTATCTGTGGTGAGGTAGCTCCGGGTAGCCGACGGGGCTTCCCCCAGAAAACCAGCATTGAATGTAATGTAACGCCATTTTCTGGGTGATTCGCGGAGGCTCCCAGCATCCAGCCCTTCCTCCGGTCAGCGGTGTCTTTCGCGCTTTTTGACATCAAGCCAAAGAACTGAGGGTTTGGTTGCCGGCGGGTAGGTCTGGGGCTCCCCCTTTCCCCTCCCGGGAAGGGGTTGCGCAGACAGCGGCACGGCGACATGATGACGTCATGCTAGTTTGCTAATTTTCGATTGGAGAGTTCTGTCCACTTGTTTGGCCTTCGGTCGCAATAGTTTTACCAGAATAGGGGTTTGTTTTGGGGCGCCTACCTTTCTGGGTGTGTCCTGGTCAATGGCAGACATTGAATGCTCCCAACCACGCGGGGGGGGTCTCTATAGGCCATTGCTCCTCGTGCCTCTCTACAGGGGGCCAGGTTCTGGCTCGTGGTCCCCAGTAGGCAAGAACTCCATGTATTGACTGATGCCAGACAGATATACATATCCATTCAGCCTGGATAGCTCCTGGGAGCTGACGGGGCTCCTCCCAGAAACACTGCCTAAAATGAAAAAGATGCCAAGGAAAACAGGAAAGAGGAGCCAGAGCAATGCGACCACCAGGTAAACACATCAGTAAAGAACTGAACCTGATTAGCCTGGCCATTCCCCCAACGAGGGGGAAGTGGAGTTAACTAGTGGGGGGATCTAGTCTCACAATGTTTTGGTTGTTTCTTTTATTACTGGGGGTTCTTTTGGCATTTTTGGGACTTTGATCACATTTTTAAACCAGGCAGTGTTTTGTTTTGATTCACCTATCTTTCTGAGTGCCTTCTCTGGTGATGTCAAAGATGTGATATCCTTTAAATGTAAAGTGATCATAGGCAACTGCTCTCTACACCTGTCTGAGGGGGGCCAGGTTTTGGTGCGTGGTTCCCGGTAGGCAAAAAGAACTCTGCAACTGTTGACACTAGTTAGTATGGCACTTAATCAGTGATGGCAGCTTCAGGGAGCCGATGGGGCACCCTACAGAAATGCCACTGCTCCATATGTCTTCATGAGGAGGCTAGATTCTGATTCTTAGTCACTGGTAGGTCAGAGAACTCTGTGACTGATGGGATCTAGTAGTATGGCACACTATCAGAGACAGCAGCTTCAGGGAGCTGCAAGGCTCCCCACCCCCCTCAGAAAATTAGAAAACTAAATCAGACATTTATATAATTATGTAAAAATATCTTTGCAGTAACTCCCCCCACGCAGTTGCCGAGACAAGTGCCTCTAAGCGACAAATCACTAGGCGCCTGTAAATTATAAAACTTCATCGCACCATCACAGGCAGTCACATAATTTTTTTTTTCATGACCAGAGAATGCATTTTAACAGTACTAGAAAGAAAAAAGTTGGAGAGAATTCCTTTTCCATGCACTATGGGGTTGTCACATTAAATGGATGTGTAGTAGTACATGGGTTAGGTATCAAGAGTTTATACAATAATTGCTAGATATTACTATTTACATACAATTTTAAAAATAAACAAACCTTTGCAAGATATTTTCTGGACTTTGATTCATTTTGATGTCGTGATGCATGGAGGTAACATGTTATGGCAAACACCCCAAGGTTGGTGTGCGTTGGATCACGGGTAAACAAAGCTTCCAAATAGTCTCCCCAAAGAGCCCAGGCTTTCACCAATGTATCATGAAGCTGGACAGCTGCACTCAGTGCTTTGTTAGCTTCCTCACTGCGACCTGACCATGAATTATGAATGTTTTAGCATTGAAAAATAAATAAATAGTGAAATTTAATAGGCTTAATAACATGCATGTATGACCTGTATAACAGAACATTTTTTTACACCCAGAGTGATCTTTTAAAATAAATACTGTATATAACAATGAAAATTCATGACTTTTAAGAGTTTTTGTGTTGAATTGATGCCTGCAATGTGCCAGAAAGATTATTACAACAGGTCCTGTAGAACCAAAGTGCACATGCAGCAATGAGTTAATGTGAAATAAAGTGTAAAAATTTTTCAGCCCTCACTTACCTAGTTGAGATAAGAACATACCCTTAAGGGCATAAAATTCTGCTGTCATATCCTTGTTGAAAAATTTCAAATTAGTTGATTCAATCACCTCCAGTCCCTGTTGAAATAAATATGGATGGTTAATGACAAAATTAATATTTTTGAATTTTTATCAGAACTAATATAAACAACTAACTAGTTCATTTATTTAAGGTCAGGAAAGGAAGCAGAAACAAAAGGTGTTTTCCAACTCAACATATTTTATTCTATACTAATTTTCTAACTTTCCATGTCTCAGTCGTAGGACATGGTGCCATTAGTCACAGTTCTCATTGGCCTAGCAGGAACCACAAGTCAGAACCTGACCCCTATGAGAGGTGCAGAGAGTAGAGGCACTATGAATTTTTTTTTTTAAATTTATCCATGACTGCCACCACCACTACCAAGACAAGGCACCTATAAGGTCTGTGAAAATTGGTTAGAGATGAAACTGCAGGGTCAAAATAGCAAAAGGGCTCACCCAACAATGTAAACAAATGACCAGAAACTGAGAAACAATAATGAAAATACAGATAAGAGCAGAAGGCATACCATGACACCTCCTACTGTCGCTGGAAGGAAGACAACAGGTGGGACATCATTAAACCAGTCACCTGATCACCAAAGAGGTGATACATTCATATAAAAAAACAGCAAACACCAAGAGCAGAAAAGGTCCAACCAGCGAAGAATGTCACTGGTCTTACCCTCTGAAAGAGGCGGAGCCATGGAAAAATGCCCGGGTTCCAACATCAAACAAGCAGAGATTGAAATTAAGCCTGAGCCAGCCACCAAGGTGTCTGAAGGATCCCCCTTCCCCTGGAGGACTCCAAATGTGTCAGAACATGAAGCAAAAGATAACATGAGGGAAAGAGGTACTGATATATAACCCCATCTCGACCAGTCTAGCTGAAAGGCATCTACAACTAGGGCCTCACTGTTAGGGAATAGCACTGCATATAGAGGAAGACACCGAGACCATGCCGACATGAAGAGATCGATGAACAGGCCTCTGAGCGTTCAACAAAGCCACAGGAATGAGGAGGCATCAGCAGTCCATTCCGAGGAGACAGGAACAAACCAGGACAGGCCATCGGCCAGGAGGTCGGACACTCCCTGAACTTGAATGGTACAGAAAGCCAAACCCCGAGAACCCAGCAGACGAGCTATTTGAAGAGACCAGCTCTAAGAAGAGGAAAGGTAGGTATCAAGAGTTTATATAGTAATTGCTAGATATTACTATTTACATAATTTTTTTTTTAAATAAACCTTTGCAAGATATTTTCTGGACTTTTGATTCATTTTGATGTAATTACCTAAGTGTAATTACCTAAGTGTAGTTACAGGATGAGAGCTACGCTCGTGGTGTCCCGTCTTCCCAGCTCTCTTTGTCATATAACGCTTTGAAACTACTGACGGTCTTGGCCTCCACCACCTTCTCACCTAACTTGTTCTACCACTCTGTTTGCGAAAGTGAATTTTCTCATGTCGTGATGTATGGAGGTAACATGTTTGCCATAAGATGTTAAATATGGCATAACATGCCATATTTCTATTGAAATATTGAACCACTGGGGAATAGTCTAAATGGAACCGGATCACGATCAAAAATCAAATCAAGATGGATGAGGTGATCATCTTCATCATGAGATGAGGTGATCAAAAATCACCTCAAGGTAAGGTATTACAAAGCCCAGTGGAATCTAAACCTTCTGCAGCACCTGCCTCATAGCCTCCAACTTGCAAACCATAACATACTGTGAGCCAAACAAACGGTCGGAGACAATTGATCCTGGCAGGACTGGTGAGCGCTGGTTACAAAACCTCAGCAGATAGCCGAGACATCCATGAAGGTGTCAAGTGTGAGCGGAGGAAGGCGTCATCTTGAGGTTATCTTGAGATGATTTCGGGCTTTTTTTTTGTTTTGTGTCCCCACGGCCCGGTCCTTGACCAGGCCTCCACCCCAGGAAGCAGCCCGTGACAGCTGGCTAACACCCAGGTACCTATTTTACTGCTAGGTAACAGGGGCATAGGGTGAAAGAAACTCTGCCCATTGTTTCTCGTCGGCGCCCGGGATCGAACCCGGGACCACAGGATCACAAGTCCAGTGTGCTGTCCACTCGGCTGACCGGCTCCCCATGGAATCAAATCCTAAAAAAAACAGAAGGGGAAGCCGGTGACGCAGCAGCCAGGGATGGGATCCCCAGATTCCACACCCAGCGACTGTGAGAACAGCAAAAGAGGTTGTCCCCCCCCTCCAAAAAAAAAAAAAAACGAACAGCCTCCAAAGCCAAACTCTGCCCAGAAGAAAGCAAGAAGGGTGAGGTTCAGGCTCCTGCACATCTGCTCGAGCAACCGTCGAGACACCAAGTGCCTGCTCAATATCAAGAGATGGCCGCTTTGGGTGACTTGTCTGCTGAGTTCTCAGGGTTTGGCTCTCCTGGCCGTTCATGTTCGAGGGGTGTCCAACATCCTGGTAACAGCAATCAGGGAATGCATTTTAATACTTTAGCAGTCCAGCTTCACCGAGCACTCCAGACTGTAAACGTTCAGGGCTCCAGGCAGATTGTGGGTAACTCTGTGATGCAAATTTTGTTTACAATCATTTAACGTTTTCTAAATTTGTTGATTTATACTAAATTTAGTGTCAAGATGTTCGCAAATGAATAGGAAGTCTTGTGAATAGATATCAAACCAAAAGTATATTTATAATAGATTTTTATCCTCTCTGCATATTGCAGAACATAAACCATGTGCACTCAATAGTCACACTTAGTAATGCTTAAAATGTTTATAATCATTTGATGTTTTCTCTGTTATTTCTTGATATATAACTATGGTGTCAAAATGTCTGCAAGTGAATTCTCTAAAGAATAGATGCACAAATAAAATTGAATTGATAATAGATTTTGCATGACAGTGATGAATATATGAATGTTCACAAATAGCAATTGGATGATGTGTTTTAGCTTAATTGGAAAGTTTACTGTCAGAGTACAGATGATGTTAAAATCTATCATTGGAATGCGAAAGTGTTATATTAGAAAGAAAAATAATTTTCTGAACAAGGGCTATGAGGAGAGGCTAAAGGTACTATATATACCAAAGATATAGAAGAAATATACCAAAGATAGAAGAAAAAGAGGTGATATGATCACTACATACAAAATATTAACAGGAATCAACAATATTGGCAAAGAAGAATTCTGGAAACATGCATCTTCAAAAATAGGCGGGTCACAGACACGCTAAGGAAATAAAGTTGCTGAAACAAATTAGAAAATTCTCTTTGGGAAACAAAAGTGGTAGATGGTTGGAACAAGTGAGAAGGTGTGGATGCCAAAACTGTCAATAGTTTCAAAATGTCATATGACAGAGAACTGGGAAGGCATGACACCACAAGCATGGCGCTCACCTTGTTCAATCACACATACATTGAACAACTCTTGTTACATCACAGAACCTTGACGTAATGCAACATTTTATCCAAAGCATACCGCATCCCAAAATTTTTCAAATACAGTAACAATACAGTGATGATCAAACAAAATTATCTACTTACTCCCTGCAGTTCATTTTTGCCCATTCCTGTAGCTGTTGCCATTTGGTGATAACATTTGACTTGTTGACGGATCTTCTGGAAGCAATCCACAACTGGGACGGAGGGAATTGTGTGTATCCGTGAGAGGGATTCCAGACACACATTGCTAAGGTTGTGCTTACGAGCAATTTTACCAAAATGAATGATAGCCTGAGCTGATGCATGGACACCAAGCATACTCTGAAAATCAAGACAAATTATGATAAACTACTGTAAACGATATTACTAGGGGTATTAAATGTCTTCAGACTGCTAGTGGGTAAATATTAAACTTACTGTATTCACACATGAAAAAATTTAAATTTTCATACCAAGTCACAAAAATTTAAGCAAATAATAAGCTCGAGCGTGGATAAACCTCACTTAAAAAATGCTAGAAAGGTCCAATAAGCAACTTTTGAAGATTCAACCTCTAGTTTCTATATACTATACTGCCCCTATGATTGGACATTGTATATATTATAATATGAATAATATATTTCGCCAAATTCCTGCACTACAGTACACTATACAATGTATTACAGAGAATCAGTACCACCAAATGCCAGTCAATCATCCATAAACACCACATTACTACTTTATAACACTAACTACATTATGCTCATCCAAACCTGCCATCTTGAGGTTATCTTGAGATGATTTCGGGGCTTTTTAGTGTCCCCGCGGCTTGGTCCTTGACCAGGCCTCTACCCCCAGGAAGCAGCCCGTGACAGCTGACTAACACCCAGGTACCTATTTTACTGCTAGGTAACAGGGGCATAGGGTGAAAGAAACTCTGCCCATTGTTTCTCGCCGGCTCCTGGGATCGAACCCAGAACCACAGGATCACAAGTCCCGCGTGCTGTCCACTTGGCCGACCGGCACCCGCCATACATACACCATACATAGACCGCCATACACATATACATTTAATACATTCAGTCATTCTTTACACATTGAGGCCATCTAGCATTGTTGAGAGTTGCACATTTTGCTCTATTGGCACTTGATGCCCATGTGCACCCATCATCAGCTTTGCATTCTTCTTCTAGTCCTATCCTCAAATTCACTAAAGCACTAGTGACACTAAAGCACTGAAAGGTGGTGTCAGTGGTCAGGGAAGGCAGGTGGTGACAGTGGTGGAAGTTGTCAGGGAAGGCCATGGTGGAAGTTGTCAAGAAAGGCAGGTGGTGTCAGTGGTGGGAGATGTCAGGAAGCATGTGATGTCAGTGGTGGTGGAAGTTGTCAGGGTAGGCAGGTAGTGTTAATGGTGTCCAGGAAGGCAGGTAGTGTCAGTGGTGGAAGTTGTCAGGGTAGGCAGGTGGTGATAGTGGTGACAGGGGAAGGCAGGTGGTGTCAGTGGTAGAGGTTGTCAGGAGAGGCAGGTTGCATTAGTGGTATCCAGCACAAGGCTGCTCTGGCCTGTGTGATCAGCTGACTGGCAACATGTGGCTGGCACTGTTGCTGCCTCAATCTTTCACTCAATCGCTGCTTTTCACCAAATTAGTAGAGAGAAAATTTTACCATTTTGCTTGTTTGTAACACATTGCTCTATCACATTTTGTAGTCAAAATTAAGAATTCATAATAAAGGGAGAAGTCAGTGGTGAGGGGGATTTTATTGGGGGGGGGGGGGAGGAATGGGGAAGTGCTAGCCTCTACCCAGTCAACATTTATAATCATTAATACTGTACTTCTATGTACATTACTTTGTATAATCCTTATTCATATTAATAAACTTATTTATTATATTTTATTATTTACTGGATGTATCTGAGTATGTAATTGTTGATATGAAATAATGTCATGATACTAAAAGCCTGCAGTGAGGCTAGGATTGTTGGCAGACACATTCAAACTAACAGTGTATGCCTGACTTCGTCTGGCCTGAGGCCTGCCTGCTTGATACCTGCTTGATGGGGTTCTGGGAGTTCTTCTACTCCCAGAAACATGTGAGAGTCAAGCCTGACATCACCTGACACTGACTTCCCTGACAGCGCCAAGTCCACTCTGGTTCTTTCCCTATTGACGACCCCCTACAACACCCCCTCTACCTGACCATCAGAGGCCGGCCACCCCCACCCTCGGACCACCGGTGGACCACTAACAACCCACTCCTCTCATCAGTTTGTTGAGAAAATTATGTGATTTTGCTTGACTGGATTAAATAATTCATATATATGAAGTATTTTTATACAAAATTGTAAGTGATTGCTCTAACAAATGACATAGTGAAAAGGAAAAATTTATAATAAATAGATTTTTTCTGAATACTTATATCAAGACTGATACAGTTGACTTACTGAAATTCTGGCCATTACATCATATTTGCAGACACCAATAATAATCACATAGTTATGATTTTGATATGGCATTGTTCACCAATGATTATTCGATCATGTGTCAAGTTCAAAATAATAAATACTTAACAAATAGATTTTTTGTGATTGTTTGTTGTGTATAGAGTACATAGGACCTCTGTTCTTTTCACATTGAGGGGAGAGATAGCCTGGGGCTGAAGGGTAGAACGAATTCCGCGGTGGAACAAATTGGCCTCGCCTCATATAGCTCGTTCAAGCAAGGACACATTATATTACTTTAGAATATTTCAACTAGTTAAATTCAGTATTTAAAAAATCAGTAATAGATACTATAATAGAATTGTTAAAGTTGCCATTTTTTGGATTTTTAGTTTTTCATTTCCTTTTGGGTTTCAATGCTGAAATGTGAGTTGGAGATTCATCTTATAGGTCAAATTTCGTACATAAAGTTTCATAAGGCTCAGCTGTTTCTGAATATTACTGAAAAAAATCAATGTGACTCTGGCCCTTTAACCTTTAGACCGCTAAGGGTATTTTTACCTTCAACACCAACAGGCGCAAAAAAAAAAAAAAAAAACAATCCCAAAAAATTCTTTCGTCTTATAAAAGTGTTCATTTGTGTTCCCTGATCACGGGAAAAATAACAAAATAAATCGAAGGTGGCATATTTTGGCCACAATAGGGTGGGGAAGTCTGGCAAAAAACCAGCGTTGAATGTACAGTAATGAAACGCCATTTTCTGGGTGAGCCCCGGAGGCTCCCTGGAGCTTATCGGGCTAATGTATGTTATGTTAGACCGGGACATTAGCTAAGGAGTTCAGACCTACCAGGGACCAGCGCCAGAACCTGGCCCCTTCAGAGAGGTTTCAGGGAGCAATGGCCCTGGAAAACCCCATATGGTTGGGGGTTTTCCTTATCTGCCATCGACCGGGGTTAGGCACCCAGAAAGGTAGGCGTAACAAAACAAACCCCACATGGTAAGAAACTACAACAAAAACCTAACAGAGAGGTAGAAAACTCCCTACAATCCCAAGGAAACAAGCAAACAAGCAAACATCACACTTTACTGCCGCGCCGATCGTCCGCGCAGCCCTCCCCACCCCGGGAGGGGGAGGGGGGAGCCCCGGACCTACCGCGCCGGCTGCCAAGCTCCAGTTCGGAAGCTAAGCTTCAACCAACGCGAAAAAACCGCCGACCGGTGGGAGGGGGGTTTCCAGGGAGCCTCCGGGGCTCACCCAGAAAATGGCGTTTCATTACATTCAACGCTGGTTTTCTGTGGGGAGCCCCTACGGCTCCCTGGAGCTTCATACCCAAAGAGAAGGAAAAGAAAGGGCTAACCCGGGAGGCGGTCGCCACAAACTCTGCAACGCAAAGCCAAGACAACCGGTCGCAAACCTGCGACCCAAGGCAACAAGAACGCCCAAGAACAGACGCACATATGGATGGGCGGCCAAAAACCTGTGCGACCCACAAATCCCTGCGCCCGAAACGAGCCCGAGACGTCACCAACACAGCAGCAAATGCTGCAAACGTCTGAACAGCACGGCCGCAAAGACAGACCGCAGGAAGAAGGAAAACACTGCGGACGACCTGGGAGACCCGAGCCCTGAAAACAGGGAACGAAGGAACCGGATCAACCACAGTGCATCCCCAGGCATGGTACACCGGCAACAGCAAAAAGCACAACCGGACAACTCAGGACGCACCCCCCGGCCAAACCAAACAAGTACCAATACCCCAAGAACCCCTCCGGAAAGCAGCCGTCTCGACCGTCGCCAGGACAGAGAAAGGCTGCACACCAATAAAGCTACCACCAGTACCAAAGAGGAGGAAACTGAAACCGAAGGGGCTACCACAAACTGAGGGGAAGATAAGAAGGCACCCTGAACAAGGACCAGGATGGCTCAGGCGACTCATGAGCAGGCCGTAGGGGAAACAAAACGCGAGAAAACGTAATAAACGTCATACTGTCTCCAAGACGAAGCTCGCAGGTGGGACACCGTCAACAAAGCCACCAGAACACCATAGAGATGGTGATACCTGCGTCAAAATACCAGACGCGAAGAGCCAAAGAGAAGGCCGAACCAGTCACGGACAGGACCGATTCGGCCTGCTGAAAGAGGCGAAGCCTCAGGAAAAACGCCCCGGGTACGGACACCTATCAAGCAGCGTCTGAAAAGAAGGCCGGGCCGGCCACCATGGAACCATAAGGACTGTTCTCGTGGGAATGGGCTGCAACTGAGCCAGAACCCGAAGCAACAGCTGGACCGGGAGAAGAGGGACAGGTACCCCCCACCTCGACCAGGCCTGCCGAAAGCCTCCACCGTGAAGTCCTCGCAGGTGGGAAGGGCGCCACAAAACAGGCGACGCCTAGACCACGCCGACCCGAAGACGTCCATGGCCAGGAGTCCATAAGCCCAACAGAGCCAACAAAACGAATCGGCGACGACTGGCCAACCCACGAAGAGGAATGAACCGAGACAGCTGTCCACCAGGACGCAGGACACACCCCGGACACGAACCACACGGTTAACCAAACCCCCTGTGGTTCCGGCAAGAACCACCAGAGAACAGTCCAAACAGAGCTGAATGGTAGAGTACCTAGTGACCCAAACCCTCCGAAGCGCAAACCAGACAGCCATGAACACCTGAACCGGGCTGTGAGCCCGACGGACAGACAGACTCCATCAACCTCGGCCGACCTGGTGAGCACTGGTCACAAAGCCCCAGCCGAGAGACGACCCGTCCGTGAACACATCGAGCGAAGGCTCGGGGAGGTGCCAAGGCACGGAACCCGGAAAACCCCAAAGAGGAAGCTGGTGACGCAGCACCAACACCAGATCCCCAGAGGAACCCAAGGAATGCAAGAGGCGGAAGGGGAGTCTCCGTAGGAACCAACCGACGCCGTAGCCAAACCCGACTCCGCGGGCAGACAAGCACGCCGAAGTGCAAACTCCCGCACAACCGCCCAAGCAACCGCTGAGCAACCCGGGACCCCCTCCTGAACAGCCAAAGGCGGGACCACAGCCGCAGTAACACTTCTGGAGGGAAGACAATGAGGGGCCCAAGCGCCTGAAACAAGGCCCAGGTCCGAACCCGGGACGGAAACAGAAGGAAAAACCTCCAGATCACCAGGAAACCAAACCCAGCGATCTGGAAAGAACCATCCCTTGGCGAGCAGACAAGCGGACTGACTGGGAGCCCACTCCAGCCAGTCGTCGAGGTAGGCCAGACACCGAATCTCAGACGCAGACAGGGCACTAAGATCCGGTAAAGATGCAAAGAGTATACAAAGTGCCCTTAACAAAATAGGGACGGCAATAAAAACAGCAAACCTGAAGCCCCACCACCAAAGCATTATATGACAATCATATTAAGACATATTATGACATATGACAATCATTATATGACAACATGACAATCATAATCAAAGCATAATATGACAAAGAGTGCTGGGAAGACGGGACACCACGAGAGTAGCTCTCATCCTGTAATTACACTTAATTAAGTACACATAGGTAATTACCAACCGTGCTAGCCCCAGAAAAACTGGAGAGGAACGTGCCAAGAAGTGACCTGGAGGTCCAGGTCCACCATCTATGCACCCGGCCCTAACAGAATCCGAACAGGAGACAACAGTCCTCCGAGGAGGGCAGAGGATCCAGGGCGCAGACTGAAGTAGTCCAGAAGAACTGCAGACCGGAAAAGCTCATGACTGCAAAGAGCAGACGGGAAGCCCAGAAGGATGGGGCGGATCGACCACGCCCCACGCACCCACGAAGAGGAAATGACGAAGCGCAGGGGAAGAAGCCCACCCCGCCAGCTCTGAACCCCCCCCCAAGGGGGAGAAGCCGTCCTCCGACGCCAGCAGAGGCCGGAAGACAACCCAAAGCGCCCACCAACAGCGGGACCAAGCGAGAGGCAACAGAGCAAGCTGCTCCCCCAGCGCCCAGTCAACAGAGAAGGGAACAGAACCCCTCCCGAAAGAAAAGGACACTACCGAAGTCATGAGGAGAGACTACGGGAATGAAACCACACTACGCTGGAAGATGAAGTGAGGGGCGACCTGATCACCACATTCAAGATACCCAAGGGAATCGACAGGGCTGATAAGGACAGGCTATGTAACACAAGGGGCACACGCACTAGGGGACACAGGTGGAAACCAAGTACCCAAAAGAGCCACAGATAGAATTATTATTTTTTTTTTTTTTTTATAGTGTCAGAATGGGAACGGGAAAGCACTAGGAAGTAATGTGGCGACTCCTCACACAAGTAACGAGACTGACCCCCATACAATGTCACATGTAGACATGACCGAGCCCAAGAGGCACAGGAACCGATACACCTGTTGATGGACGGTTGAGAGGCAGGACCAAGGAGCCAGAGCTCAACCCCCACAAGCACAACTAGGTGAAGACATATATTGTAAAAGCACAAGCCGCCGACTAGTGGCAGAAAGCACTACGCCGGCCAGGCAAAGAAGGCACAAAACTGCATCAAAAGGCCCACCTCGACAGCAAAACCACAAAGTCCCAGCACAACCACAACATGTGCCAAGACCCAAAAAGCTCAGCCTGCAAGCCAGGAAGACCCCGGAACCCCAAAAGGCAGAACCGGGGCACACGAGGAAACAAAGTCCCCTGAACCCACAAAAGGGGGCCCAAGAGGAAGAAACCTCCAGAACGAAACCAAGGAACCCAAAGGAACCCAGAATCGAACCAGGGGGAGCCCAACCACCACATTTGCCGGCGGAGAACACCACTGAAAGGCAAAGCACAGACCCCAGCAGAACGCCCTGGGAAAACGGTCCCAACAGACCGAAAACCGAGGGGCAAGGTGTGGGAGCAAGCATACCAGCCAGGGGCACTGAGCCTAAACCCATAGGCTCAGACCCAAAATCAACACCCAAACGTTCCCAGAGGAACAGGCAACAGCAAGAAAACACCAGAAAAACAAAGAAACGACAATAGGAGAACAAAAACCCTGAAAATTTTTTGAAAACTCACCAGAGACGCTCGCTCGCACACCCAGACGCATGTAAACAAACCGCAACGCCGCCCTGGTGGCCACGCCGTGAAACCGGCAGACGAAAATGGCCGCCAGCAGGGGCTGTGACTGACGCTAAATACACAAAAACACGCCAGCAAATGTGGGAAGCTAGCAGACTGGAAGGGCGAAAAACGCCTCCCAACAGCAGAAAAACCCCTGAAGGGGCAAAACCACCCCAGAACTGCTAGCAGGCAACCCCCACAGCCCCGGGAACCAACAACAGAGGCCCCGGGGCAGAGCCGTCCTCCAAGCCCTCCGCCCTTAAAGAAAAGCAAGAGTCCATGGGAAAGGCAACAAGAAAGGGCCGCTGGTAAGACCCAGAAGCCTTGGCAGGAGGCACAGGCTCAAACCTCCGTCCCCAACCCGAACGGGGCAGCCCCCGAAAACCGCCCGAGTCTCTGCCGCAACTAAACCCCGCCCCGACCCCGAAACCCGCAGACGGTCCGGAGCCGGGAACATGGAGAGAAAGGGGCGAGCAGCACCTAACCAAACGGGGCGGCCACAGGGCATTCGAGTGGGAAACCAACCTAGCATGTTGCAGCAACCTAACCTAGCTTGCAACATGGATGCCACCTGGAGAGTACTGGAGATGCCATGATGGATGCCACCAGGAGAGTACTGGAGAACAAGCAGAGAATCACTCGCAAGACTCCGGGTCAAGGTGTCAGTGACCCAACAGGCAGCACGACGGAGGTAAAATTGGCGACTGTCACCCGGAGACAAGGGAACAGCAACCAATGATCCCGTACAAGACGGGTTGGAACCCGGAAGACACATGCAATGATCCCCCGAGCCCAGACAGGGGTTTCCAGGGCCCGTAGGGTAACAACTACGGGAAGCCCGGGCAAGGTGTTGCTAACCGGTGAAGAAACCCAAACATAACAAGAGGGTAGATTATAGCACTGAAAACCCCTGAGACGTGTACAAGCACGGGGGCCTAGCAGAGGGCCGCCAAACACTACCAGTGGAACTATAACCACCTTAGGCAGACCCCCACCAGGCAAGAAAAATGAAAAACAAAAGAAAAACCCCGCAAAAGTACACCGTCTCCAGAGGCAACAGAAACCGGCCGCCGCTTAGGTGGCAGGCTGCGCAACACCTTGACGCCCTAACCAGCACAATACCAATCCCTATCCAGGGCCAAACAAGGGCCCCAAGCCCCAGCTGGCCCCAAGGGCGAGGCAAATGCCGAGCAGCAAGAACCTCAACGGGAATGGTTCCCGAACGCCCCAGGGAAGATAACCCTGTTACGCAAGGGCAGTACTCACAGGGCGCTTAGGGAAGGCAGCCACTAAGCACATGCAGCCCCGGCACTGATGAAGTACTCCTGGCCACCGCACACCACAACACACAGCAGTGAACGCCACACAAGGCAAGCACCGCCTAGGAAACTGAGGCCAGAGAAGCGTCAATCCCGGTTGACATTAGCGAACGAACTGGAGCTTGGCAGCCGGCGCGGTAGGTCCGGGGCTCCCCCCTCCCCCTCCCGGGGTGGGGAGGGCTGCGCGGACGATCGGCGCGGTAGTAAAGTGTGATGTTTGCTTGTTTGCTTGTTTCCTTGGGATTGTAGGGAGTTTTCTACCTCTCTGTTAGGTTTTTGTTGTAGTTTCTTACCATGTGGGGTTTGTTTTGTTACGCCTACCTTTCTGGGTGCCTAACCCCGGTCGATGGCAGATAAGGAAAACCCCCAACCATATGGGGTTTTCCAGGGCCATTGCTCCCTGAAACCTCTCTGAAGGGGCCAGGTTCTGGCGCTGGTCCCTGGTAGGTCTGAACTCCTTAGCTAATGTCCCGGTCTAACATAACATACATTAGCCCGATAAGCTCCAGGGAGCCGTAGGGGCTCCCCACAGAAAACCAGCGTTGAATGTACTGTAATGAAACGCCATTTTCTGGGTGAGTCCCAGAGGCTTCCCAGAGCTATCCAGGCTGAATGGATATGTATAACTTTCTGGCATCAGTCAAGGTGCATGGAGTTCTTGCCTACCGGGGACCATGAGCCAGAATCTGGCCCCCCTCAGAGAGGTACGATGAGCAATGGCCTATAGAAACCCCCATTGTGGTTGGGAGCATTTTATGTCTGCCATCGACCAGGACAGGCACCTAGAAAGGTAGGTGCCCCAAAACAAACTGCTATTCTGGTGAAAGTATTGCTACCGAAAGCCAAACGAGTGGACAGAACTCCCCAAACAAAAGTAGCAAACTAGTATTACGTCATCACACCGCCGCGCCGAGGAAGGGGGAGCCCCAGATCCTCCACGCCGGCGATCCAACTGGCAGTTCTTAGGCTTGATGTCAAAATACGCAAAAAACACCATCAACCGGAGGGAGGAAGGGATGCCGGAGAGCCTCCGGGACTCACCGAGAAAATGGCGTTTCATTACATTCAATGCTGGTTTTCAAGGGGAAGCTTCTTCGGCTCCCCGGAGCTACCTCACTAAAGATAAGGAAAAAGAGGGAAGGAACCGGGAGGTGGCAACCCAAAAACAAAACCACACACAACATATGAAGCACCCCGGCCAGGCCAACCAAGCCGAAACCCAGGGGCCCCTCCGGAAAACAGCAGACTCAAACCTCACCTGAAAAGCAGGGGACTGCAGCAAACGAATAACCTACTATCAGGACGAAAGTAACAGAAAAACATACCAGAACCGAAGGGGCCACGACAACCGAGGAGAAGAAAATACCCTCCCCCCAGGACCAACGACCAGGACAGCACCAGAAGCGCAAGTAGGCCGGAGGTGAAAAAACAAACCAGACAGCTAGCGGAAAGGAGCAGAAGGAACGGCAATACCGAATGTAAGCGGGAGCGGTCCCGCCAGCGCCGCCCGAGACGAGGCGACAGCACGCGGCACCAATGAACAGTCCCGGAGCAACCCGGAAGGGAAGGATAGACAACCTTATCAGAGACCACAGTACACCCACGCAGTGATAGGAAAACTGGAAGGACCGCCAGGAACTACACACTGCTACCGAGACGAAGAACACAGATTCTTCATTGTTGTGGCACACTACAACGAAGCCACCAGCACCCACACAATTGATGAGAACCTGAGACAAAAAACTCCGAGACACGAAGACTCGAGGGGAAGAACGAGCCAGCCAGGTACAGGGCTATTCCGATTGGCCGATCGGCAAAAAGAGGCGGAGCCGTGGGAAAACCCGCAAGATCGGACACCGAGCAAGAAGCGCCCCGAAGCAAGGCCGGCAAAGGACCAGGTAACAGGAAGAGGCCAACAAGGAAATGAGGACCATGAACTGAAATGTGAGGCGAAAAACAGCAACTCTGCAACCCGCAGGAGCAGCGTAAGCAGTTCTAGCAGGGAAGAAAGACACAAGCGTCACCGAGGTATAGAAGAGGAGAACTATCCAGGACATGTACCGCACAAAAAAAAAAAAAAAAAAAAAGTCCCCGAAAGGAACAGAAAAACAGGAGCCAGGACCATAAACCCAGCTCCACCTGTCCCAACGAAAAGAAATATTAGGGGCAGGAGTGGGTGAACGGAAGCAACACCCACCCACAGACAGTGCAAGCACCTCATATACCACATAACTAAAGACTAAACCTGGAGTACGCAGCACCAGCATGGAGCGCGTACCCCGTCCAGAAAAACTGAGAGGCAAGCCACGAGGCAAGCCCCAGAGCAGAGAGTGCAAGCGACGAGGACAGGCTGCGGGAATGCAACACACAACACGAAGACAGAAGAAGGGGAGACAAGAACACCACAAACAAAATTCTCAGTGAATTTGAAAGGGTAGATAAAGATAAACTGGCGAACACAGGTGGCACACAAAGAAGGGGACACAGGTAGAAACTGAGTACCCAAATGAGCGACAGGGAGAGTAGAAAGAACCCTATCAGTGTCAGAGCAAGTAACAGATGGAAGGCAGGAGCCAGCGTTGTGGCAGAGGCAGACACCAGACACAGTGCCAAAGGGAGAGATGAAAGAGCCCAAAAGGCTCAGGAACCGGTACACCAGTCCAACAACAGCTGAAAGGCGGGACCAAAGAGCCAGAGCACAACCCCCGCAAGCACCACCAGGGGAGGACAACTAGGTGAGGACAAAAATTGGCAGGGAGAAGAGAGTACAAAGAATACCGAGAAAAGATTCAGGTGCCTAAAGACGAAACAAAAGGCACCGAAGACCGAGGCTGCCTCCCACAGAAGAACGAAGACCTAGATACACTGACCAAGGAAGGCCACAGCAAGACCCACGCAAAGTGGCCAAGCAAAACACACAACACCCCACACCCCGCACCCCCACCAAAATCGAAAAACACCACCCGGCCGACAGTGTTGCCAGACCACACAATCTCACCTGCAGAGCGGAGACATGACCATGGCACAACACAGTGGAGCCAAATAAGAAACCAGGAGCATCGCTAGTGGAGTACATCCAGAGATGCGTGCCCAGCAGAAGCTGAGGTGCAGGACAGAGGTGGAGGTGGCGCCACTCTGAGCCACCCCACACCCGTTATCAGGGAAAAGAATTGAGGTGAATTTCCCACACAGAAATCCACAACACCCCCAGCATCAAGGGGCAATGATTGGAGAGAAGACGATCGAGAAGGCATAGAAAATCGTTAGACAGGATGCGGAACACCAAAACACACACTGCCCAAAACAAAACGATCACCCAGGACCTTGCGCCCGAGGTGTGAACCGCACCACCAGCCCTCTGGTTGACGCGGTTCGTACACCAGCCGTATGTACACATATTGCACACACACCAACAAGGAGTATATAACAAATAAGAGGAACGTCGAGACAAGAAGGAGAGACAAAGGGAATACAAAAGAAGGTGAAAGAGAATCGAAAGAAAACAAGGACAACGGAAGAGGACCAACGAGTCCAAGACAGGACTAGAGGGAACCTCACCGGAAGTCAACAGATGTAACAATAATATCGGAAGTATCGAATAGTGTCGCGAACCCTCGAGAAACTTACGGAGGCACATACGGGCCCAAAGACACCCTTGACCAAGGGACATGCAGGGAACCTGATATGGTGGAGCCGAAGGGAACATTATCGCAACAGAACCGCTAAAATGTAAAGAAAAGGGTCAAAGCACCTCCAGGAACAATGGAACCGACGGACCAGAAAGTACAGTACACGGAACCAAACCCAGGGAGGGGTAGACCCAAACCAACAGGAAGGCAGAGGGGGGAAGGAATAAAACCCCCCTCTGAGGAACTGCCAGCCGTACTAGAGGGGTACAAAACCCCGAAGTGGGGCCAAACGGGGCCAAGGCCCTCCAGGAATCCCCTCCCCAACCCCAGAAACCTCCACGGCATGACCTGGGGTGGAGCCGTCCCCCCCAATCTTGAGGTTATCTTGAGATGATTTCGGGGCTTTTTAGTGTCCCCGCGGCCCGGTCCTCGACCAGGCCTCCACCCCCAGGAAGCAGCCCGTGACAGCTGACTAACACCCAGGTACCTATTTTACTGCTAGGTAACAGGGGCATAGGGTGAAAGAAACTCTGCCCATTGTTTCTCGCCGGCGCCTGGGATCGAACCCAGGACCACAGGATCACAAGCGGAGTCGGCCGCTATAAATGTAGAAGACTAGCTGTGCAGTACCACACACCCCCTACAAGTGACGAAAACGATCTCCTACCCAGAGACAAACAAGGGCAAAAAACTCTAGCTGACCCCAAGGGCGGCCCCAGTACCAAGCAGTAAAAGACACAGCGGAGGTAGATCCCAAGGAGACTTGTGGAAGTGGCCCCAAGCCCACAAAGGTAGTACAGGCATACCTCAGAATACGAGTTTAATCCGTTCCTGGAGACGCCTCGCCTTCCGAAAACTCGCATTCCGAAGTTAATTTCCCCATAAGAAATAAAGGGAAATGAATTAATCCGTTCCTGACTACCCCAAAAACCCCACATCAAACTAAATTTTTATACCTAATTTACCTAATTCATCTAAATAAACCTACAAAACTGTGTTCCAGTTATTACTTACCTTGCTGTCGAGTGCTGTAGGCGTATGGAAGATGGTGAGGAGGGGGGAGGAGGAGAGGAGTTACTGTTTGGAAGGGGAGTCCCCTTCCATAATCACATCACATAACCCCATGCCTTGTAACACTATGGATACCACTTCTCTTTCTAAATTTTTCAAACCAGCCCCTGCTTGCCTTAAACTCTTTCTTATCTGCATCACTCGTTGCAGGGGTATTCTTTAGAAGGTCTTTGTGCAACACCCTGGCTTTCTCACAAATAATGGCCTCCGAAACACTATCACCCCTCAACTCCTTGTCGTGTATCCAAATTAATAACAACTTTTCCACTTCTTCAAGTATTTGTGGTCTTTGTGCTGTTAATGTTCTTACTCCTTTTGCCACTTTAGCACCCATAATCTTATTTTTCTTCTTAAGTATAGTGCATATTGTTGATGTGGCTTTGTTGTACTGCCTACAAAGTTCAACAACACGTGTACCGTTCTCATGCTTCCGAATGATCTCTTGTTTCTCCTCTATTGTCATCCTCACATGAGCTTTCTGGCCTTTATCCTTACCACTGGCTTTCTTGGGACCCATGGTGAGATATATAATAACAAATTGTATAGACAAATCACCAAAAATCCAACAAAACACTGAAAATCCGCGAGAAGAATTGATGTGGGGGTAGTCACTGAGCGCGAGACAATGGTAAACTGAGGGGCGGCGGGGCGGAGGGGCGACGATCGCCGAACCACCACGCGCTAGGTCGGCCTGTACGCGTATCAACAAACTCGCGTCCCGAAGTAACCCTCGCCTTCTGAGACAAATTTTTGGAGTAAATACTGCTCGCCTTCCGAAAACCTCGTATACAGGGACAATCGCATTCCGAGGTACCACTGTACTCACAGGGCACCTAGGGAAGGAAACCCTAGGTGCATGCAACCTGAGTACTGTAGAATATCACTCCTGGCTCACACACCACCTGTAGAGACAGCCCACATGACAAGGCACAGAACTGAAACAAAAGTGGAGCCAGAGGCACCCGACTGACCAGTAAACCCATGAGCCAAGAACTGCCAGTTGGATCGCCGGCACGGAGGGTCTGGGGCTCCCCTCTTCCCCCTCCCGGGGAAGGGGGGGGGGATGCGCAGATGGCAGCGCGGCGACGTGAAGACGTCATGCTAGTTTGCTACTTTTGTTTGGGGAGCTCTGTCCACTCGTTCGGCTTTCGGTAGCAATATTTTCACCAGAATAGGGGTTTGTTTTGGGGCACCTACCTTTCTGGGTGGCTGTCTCGGTTGATGGCAGACATAGAATGCTCCCAACCACAAGGGGGTTTCTATAAGCCATTGCTCCTCGTGCCTATCTGAGCGGGCCAGGTTCTGGCTTGTGGTCCCCGGTAGGCAAGAACTCCATGCACCTTGACTGATACCAGAAAGTTATACATATGAATGGATATTCATATGTATCCATTCAGCCTGGATAGCTCCGGGGAGCTGAAGGGGGCTCCCCCCCCCCAGAAAAGATGCGTTGACAGAGCAGTCTCCAAAACGAGGTCTGCTCTGCCCCAGCTGTCAGGCGAGAGTTACCAAAAAGATATTATTACCTAATTATTTCAATGACTGATTTTTTTTCAGTAATATTATTCAATAGTTGTGATATATTTATATAATAAAATGTGTGAAAAATGGCTGAGCTCAAAATTACGGTGTGCATATTAGTGATTCAATTATTATGTTCATAAAACAATAAACAAATAGTTTTGCTATTATTACACTATATACACAGGTTATATATAAGTATCTGCATGTTTTGTTCACCATAACGAACCAATAAGTTGGTACTGTGAGTCAAAAAGCAATAAATAGTGGCCACCACTCACCAGCCAGCCAGCCAGCCACTCGCCACCACTCCCTCCCTCACCTCCTCATTCGCCTACATACTCCTACTACCATACTATTTTTTATTTTATTCACTATACACAGGCATTATATATAAGTATCTACATGTTTTGTTCACCATAACTGTACATCTAAGCTTGTATGGTGAGTTCAGGCAATAAGAGACGTAGCTACACACACAGTTAGCTGGTGGCTGCCGCCCTCACTGGTTCAAGGCCAGACACACTAAGATTTCTCCTTCAACAATACTGTTTGTCGTGTTATTACCCTATATAAACACATTATATATAAGTATTTACATGTTTTATTCACCATACCTGCACAAATAAGTTGGTATGGTACCCAAAGACCATAGTGGCCACCAGTACACAACATGACATGTCATGCAGACGACGCATCTCCCTCACCAAAATGGCGGCTCCCAACATACTCCTATTGCTGTTATTACACTCTATACACACGTTATATATAAGTATCTACATTTGTGTTCACCATAGCAAACCACTAAGCTGGTGTGGTAAATCCAGTCAATAAAAGGTGGCCAGACACAGAAGATGATGCCACCTCCCTCCCTTCATCAGCATTATTCCTCCCACCATGGACCACAGCGCTAAATATCACCACAATCCTGCTATTATCAGAATCCTGGTCAGTTTTATCACAGTCAGGAGTCTTCTGCAATACTATCATCGCTAAATAATAGCATGTACATATATATTTTTACATTTTTTGGCGATGCTGTGGTCACAAGCTGAACAGCGGTGCTGTGAGCTCATGCTGCGTGCTCCAGCCTTGGTGGCTCACTCAGTACTGAGGCTCTCACACCCGGGAATGTTGCCCATGATTTTTTTTCTAGGTGGCGTCTGATAACTATTGGTCGTGGCTGGACTATAGCTGCCCCTATCCCTCGCGGGGCATATAAAATCGTGCGCTAGAGCCTCAATCATCTATGAATGTATTGCGCGGTTTCGGTCAAGTTACTCCCATTGTCTATACAGGTATATGTATTGTGCGGTTTAAAGGTTAAGGGCCATGTAAACTTTATTAGATATTGCTGATACTCTACTACCACTTTCATATCACAAAGAAATCATAATGGAATGATATATCAATGAAAATCATTTGAGGCAATGGAGTGACTTGAACCCATTTTCTGGTGAATCCCAAACACCTGCCCTAACCGACCCGGCCATGATGGTACAAAAGTCGACCAACCTGGAACTCTACTGAATTTACTAGGAGGATCTGGAGGCCACAAACCGCAGCCCAACCGTGAAATCACAATGGCACAATATATCAATGATGTGATAATCCTGCATTCTGGTGAATCCCAGATGTCTGGGATTTACCAATATGCTGGTTCAAGTCACTACATTGCCTCAAAATGATTTTCAATGTCATATTCATATAACAAATGTTATTTATTGTTCATACTTTTGCATCTAAAAAAAAAAAATAGAAAATCTGCATAAACTGCAATTAACACTTTCGCGCTTTCGATTAGAGATAACTCGTCACTGGTTTTTCTTACGATTCCGCATAACTGCCTACTTTTCTCGTCAATCGAAAAAATATTTCTATAAATTCCATTTTTTAACCGAAATGGATGGGGATACCCTCATATTGTTCTCCGTGAAATTCCCGTTCTCCCTCACCGAACACATGGCATCTCGGCCTACCCAGTCACGTGGTCGGCCCATTGTTTTGTTGACACGCCAAGTGCCCACACTGCGCTCCCCTCTCGCGGCAAACGTGACCCGTTTTACGCATTTATTTCCGTTCCGTTTCCGTTCTCGTGTACCTAAAACCCATTCAATACATCCAACATGGATGCTGCACCAGGAACAAGCAGTGGAACGCAAAACAAAGGTAGGAAATCTAGGAAAGCAGAAGAGATCGCCAGGATTTTCGATCTATATTGTGGGGTCAATCTCACTCCATCCAAGATTCCCGACGTTGTTGAAGCCTTTTCAGGGTCTTCTGATGATGATTTGGAGGCTGACGAACCGGAAAATGATGTTCTTTATGAGGTTTCCTCAAGTGATGAAGATATTTCGAGTGAGAGTGAGGATGAGAGTGATGAAGAAGCCCCAGCCCCGCCACGCGGTAACCGCACGTGTCCGGTACCAAAGAGGGCTAGGCTGGGTGATGAGTGGAATCGTAGCAATACTCCTCCCATCGTTGATAACTTTACTGCAACCCCTGGCCTAACAATTCCACTACCTGCTACTCCATTGCAGTTTTTACAATTATTTTTCACTAGAGCAGTGGTTGAATACTTAGAGTATGAAACAAATTTGCATGCCACACACGTCATACATCTCATGGCTGAGTCAGCAAGAAAAACGTGGAAACCAGTGTCGGTGAAAGAAATGGCCCGATATTTGGCCCTGTGCATACTGATGGGCATAGTGAAGATGCCTACAATGAGGATGTACTGGCAGACGAATCAGATGTGGCATTGTCGATTCTTCAACTTGTTTATGTCGTCTGCTCGGTTCCAACACATTTCTAAGTTCTTCCACATGTTTACACATGTGGCACACTTAGACTACAACGTGGCGCCCCCAAGGATCTGCAACAAGTTGTAAAGGGTAAAATGGCAACCGACACGACCGTATACATGCGTAAGGATAACACCTTTGTTATAGTTTGGAAGGACAAGCGCCCCGTCTCTGTCATCACCAATATCCACAATGCCGACACTACTCTAGCACAGCGCAGGAAACGCGTTCGTAAAGGTGACGGGAGAACTGGAGTAGAAATTGTGAAAATGAACAAACCCAAGGCCATAGTGGATTACAATAAGTTCATGAAAGGTGTTGATCATTTTGATCAAATGGTCAAATATTATGAGTTTGCAAGAAAAACCCACAAATGGACCAAGAAGATCACTTTCTATTTTCTGCAAATGGCCATGCACAATGCATACGCATTGTATAACCACTACTCAACAGATACAAAAAAACTAACACTATTAGAGTTTCACGCAGTAGGAATAAAAGCCTTATTGGCGTGGAACAGCAAGGAATGGCCAACAACAACAAGTATACCACATGTTCCCGACATAGATGCCAGCGCAGCTCCTCCTGCTGACGCGGCAGTTTCAACACCCGGGCCATCTGGTGCTAGGCGTCCTCTGTTCACCTCAACACCTAAAGCCCACTCATCAACCACAAATTCTGAAATGGACATTGAGGACATAGAACCACTTGATGTTTCTGATTTCATAGAAGATTCTACTACAAGTTTGGTGGTTCCTGTAGAAGACAATATTCTTCCAGTGAATCCAAAAAATACAAGAATTATAGATTCAGAACAACGTCTCAACTACAAGTTGACGCATGAACTCGTGCACTTGGCTAAAAAAAAAAGATGCCGTGTTTGTTACAAGTCTGGCAAAAGGAGGGACGTGATATATGGATGTAAAACTTGTGATGTGGCACTGTGCGCTGCGCCTTGCTACACAAGGTACCACCGAAGAAAGATATTTTGGGTGGAGAAAAAATAACCACCGGCAACAGCTTCACTCCACCTAAGAAACATCAGATGAGCAACTTCAGGATCAGAAGCCTGAAGATGGTGGAGTGAAGAAAAAATGCTCAACTGTTGATCTTCAATCAACATAGACAGGGTAAGTACACCTATTTGGAATTTTTTATCATCTATAAGAAGTTATATTATATACGTTTTGTAGAGAATTTATTTGCGAATTTTTTGGTACCAGAATGAATATTATATCACATAAACTTCTATGAGTAAAAAAAAAAACACAAAGTATGTTTGGGGGTGTGGCAGGTGTGGCTCTGGGTGTGGTGGGCGTGTGGCAGTGGGTTCCCTTTAGCCGTTGATATATCCAACACGTGGGAAATATTTGTATGTGTTATGTATATGTCTGTGTAGGGAATTTTACTGCGATCACTGTCATACAAATTATAAAATGTTTCAACAAGTATAAACATGACAAACATCAAACGAACGAAAACAATGCGTTCGTTTCTGCCGCGAACGCATACTGAGCGACGTGGTTCTATATTTGGCGCTTCTCTTACACATGCTTTGTACAAATGATATACATTTCATCTTATAGAAAATTTTATTGCGAACACATTGGTATAAAAAAGCATGATTTCCCCCCTGTGTTTTCGCCAGTGCGCTCGCGGCTAACTACTCTCCACTTCCCACACTCTTGCGGGTGGGCAATTACCTATATTAAACATTCATATGCATATGTCCGTGTAGAGAATTTTATTGCGATTCCAACGATACCAAAATTAGCGATGTAGGACAACTGTAGGCTTCGCAACCATTAAGAGAGTGGAAACATTTTGTTGCTGTTTGGCGCTCTCGTCGAGTGATCTGCATAGTTTTTTATTTGGTGTTGATACTCCTTATGCTTGGGCGGCATTTTATAGGTATGCTCTTATAGACAATTTCATTGCGAACACAGTGATACCAAATTTAAATACGTGCGCCTTCAATTATTGTCAGGACAGTCAAAAGAGTGTACACTTTTTCGGTCTTACGCGTAGGGGCGCGAAGTGCCGAAAGCATCTAGGGTATTGATTTTTTTTGAGCGCCGAGAGCGCGAAAGTGTTAAGATTTGACAATAAAAGAAAATCTCACCTGATTTTCACCAGAATCCGTGTAATGATTAACAATGAACTGATAGTGATGTTGGCGCCATGTAAAGATATCTGACCAGTGAGACAGATCATCAGCAATAACTGGTAGACGATTTCTCCATGTTTTCACTATAGCTTTCATGTCATGTAATGAGTTTGTACGGCCGTGCACCAGGCCCTGGTGTATCTGGCAAGCTTCCTGAAGCTCCATCACCTGTTGATATTTAAATTTGCATATTTACAATAAAACCAGTGAAAATCTGAATATAGCCATACTACAATTTTATAACAAAATAATGATCACTTATTAATTAATATAATGTCAGCTATTAAGTACAAGAAAAAACAAAGGAGAGTTCTAATATTACCATACCTGCTGAGCTGCTTGTAAATATGGAAGGTGGATGTGAGAGACAATATGTGGAAGCCTCTTCCATTCACGTATACACAAGACAGTAGCTGCTTCCACTAATTTCTCTACAAGTTTTAAGTGTTCTTCTTCTGGATGGCAGATTGCTAAATATCCACGGTACAAGTTAATCTGTTAGATAAGCACCAAATTAATTTGAAGATCAAAATAAACAGCCCATCCTCCTGTTTAAGTAATACTTTTGTGATGATGAGGACCATAGTATATATACCGACATACAACGCAATCAGAAAGTAGAAATTGGTACTGTTGAATTTGGACAAAACGGAAATAATTTTTTATTAAGGTTTCAAAGACAAACTAAACTAACCTAATCTAACCTTCTTAGGCTTAATAGATGCTATCTGAGATCTAATACAGTGGTACCTCAGTTTACAAATGCCCCTTCTTACAAACTTTTCGGGTTACGAGCCCGATTTCTTCGGAAACTTTGTATCGGGTTACGAACTTTACCTCGGGATACGAGTTTGTTGATACACGTATGGCCGACCTAGCGTGTGGTGGCACGGCGATCGTGCCACTGTTTCCCAGTGCCTCCCGCCTAGTGACTATCCTGCCTGAATTCTTTGCTGGGATTTAGTTTTAGTTTTTTTGGATTTTTGGCTATTTGACCATAAAAGTTGTTATTATATATCTTGCCATGGGTCCAAGAAAGCCAGTGGTAAGGCTCAAGGCAAGAAAACACATGTGAGAATAACCATAGAGGAAAAACAAGAGATCATTCATAAACATGAAAATGGTACACGTGTTGTTGAACTAGCTAGGCAGTATAACAAATCTTCTGGGGGTGGAGGAGGAGGAGGCAGTAGAGGATGTCCCTTCCTCATTAATTAAGAAAATGTGTGCAGTATGGGAAGAACTGCAAAGTTTTGATGAAAAGAATCACCCAGATTCAATGCATTGATCTTATTAATGGCAATGTGATATCTCACTACAGAGAAGTGTTACAAAGGGAAAAACAATCCTCAAGAAAAACAATGAGAAAATCATGCAGTGAGCCAGAAGCAGGTCCTAGTGGTATGCAGGCAAAATGTGACAGTGTGTGTACCCCAGAGAAGTCATCACTGCCTGATGTTATAATGGAAGGGGACTTTCCTTCCAAACAGTAACACCTCTCCTCCTCCTCCCTCCTCACCGTCTTCCATATGCCAACAGGAGTCATCAGTAAAGGTAAGTAATAACTTGTACATACTTTTGTAGTGAAGATTTGGGTGAATTAGATATAAAATTTACTTTTAAGTGAATTTTTTTGGGAGTCAGAAACGGATTATTCATTTCCTTTTATTTCTTATGGGGAAATTCGCTTTGGTTTACAAATTTTCGGGTTACGTACCGTCTCCAGCAACAGATTAAATTTGTAAACCGAGGTGCCCCTGTATAGTACTTATGTGTGCTATACTAGGCTTAGGAATATTTAAGTTTATTTTTTAGCTTGATGTTTTCAAACTCTAAAGTGAATAGAACAAAATTATACTAATTGCTTAGTACATCAACCTTTGTACTATTGTACACATAATTACAAAAACTACTATCTAAATAGGAGAATAGATTGAAATAAATGATTACTCATACAAAATATATAACAATATTGGAAAGAATCATGAAAAACTAGCACTGAAAGTAATGAAATGCCTCTTTCTATTAGGGCTTAAATGGCGCTCTGTTCCAAGCCATATGGTTCGCTACACACAAAAAAAGTGAAAAATGAAAAGAGTGAAAAATAAGAAGAGGGGGAACAAGTTCCTCAAGATTGCATACACCAACATAGATGAAGTAAGATCAAAGATACTGGAGTTAAGTGATGTAATACAGCTGCAGACACCAGACATTGTTGCACTCACAGAGACAGAACTTGAAGATGCTATTTTAAATGAGGTCATATTCCCAAGGGGCTACTCAATTTGGAGACGGGACAGAAAAATCAGGAAAGGCGGTGGCGTTGCTGTACTGGTGAAAGAACACCTAAAGGTGAACGAAAAAGTGACTGCCAATCCACAAGAAGTTGACATAATAGCACTAGAGATCTGCCATGAGGATGATAAACTAATGATCATAAATGCATACAGTCCACCGCTAAGCAGCACGTGGTCAAAGGAGGAGCTAGATAGTAAACGAGAAGGTCTTATAACAATAATGAGAGAGATCATAGCGAGAGCGGATAATGATAGTTCACGACTGTTGATAGTCGGCGACTTCAACTTGAAATCCATAGACTGGGAAGCATGTGAAGCTAAAACAGAAGATTTCTGGACCTGTAAATTTGTAGACCTCATCCTGGAAACATTCTTGTATCAACATGTTAAACAAGCTACGAGGATGAGGGAAGGGGACGTCCCCTCCATGCTAGATTTGATATTTACCAGGAAAGAGGAAGAAATATTTGACATTTAGTACCTTCCTCCCTTGGGTAAAAGTGACCATGTCTTTTTGGGAATAAAGTATGCAATGCGTTATAATCTGGAAGAAAATATGATCGTCGATGCAAAAGAAAAACCTGACTTTAGGAGAGGACATTATGGCAACCTTAGAAAATTTTTTAGTGAGTATAATTGGACAGACTTGTTGCTCGGCAAGGAAGTAAATGAGATGTACAGTGGTACCTCGGAATGCGATTGTCCCTGTATGCGAGGTTTTCGGAAGGCGAGGTGTATTTACTCCAAAAATTTGTCTCAGAAGGCGAGGGTTACTTCGGGAGGCGAGTTTGGACGCGAGTTTGTTGATACGCGTACAGCCGACCTAGCACGTTTGTCGCCCCTCCGCCCCGCCGCCCCTCAGTGTATTATTGTCTCGCGCTCAGTGACTACCCCCACATCAATTCTTCTCGCGGATTTTCAGTGTTTTGTTGGATTTTTGGTGATTTGTCTATACAATTTGTTATTATATATCTCACCATGGGTCCCAAGAAAGCCAGTGGTAAGGATAAAGGCCAGAAAGCTCATGTGAGGATGACAATAGAGGAGAAACAAGAGATCATTCGGAAGCATGAGAACGGTACACGTGTTGTTGAACTTTGTAGGCAGTACAACAAAGCCACATCAACAATATGCACTATACTTAAGAAGAAAAATAAGATTATGGGTGCTAAAGTGGCAAAAGGAGTAAGAACATTAACGGCACAAAGACCACAAATACTTGAAGAAGTGGAAAAGTTGTTATTAATTTGGATACACGACAAGGAGTTGAGGGGTGATAGTGTTTCGGAGGCCATTATTTGTGAGAAAGCCAGGGTGTTGCACGAAGACCTTCTAAAGAATACCCCTGCAACGAGTGATGCAGATAAGAAAGAGTTTAAGGCAAGCAGGGGCTGGTTTGAAAAATTTAGAAAGAGAAGTGGTATCCATAGTGTTACAAGGCATGGGGTTATGTGATGTGATTATGGAAGGGGACTCCCCTTCCAAACAGTAACTCCTCTCCTCCTCCCCCCTCCTCACCATCTTCCATACGCCTACAGCACTCGACAGCAAGGTAAGTAATAACTGGAACACAGTTTTGTAGGTTTATTTAGATGAATTAGGTAAATTAGGTATAAAAATTTAGTTTGATGTGGGGTTTTTGGGGTAGTCAGGAACGGATTAATTCATTTCCCTTTATTTCTTATGGGGAAATTAACTTCGGAATGCGAGTTTTCGGAAGGCGAGGCGTCTCCAGGAACGGATTAAACTCTTATTCTGAGGTATGCCTGTATGTCAAGTTTTGTGAAATATGTGATAAAGGCACAAAAAAATTTATACCAAAACAGAGAAGCAGAACTAGGAAACAGGATTGGTTCAACAGAAAGTGCGAGAGGGCCAGAGACCAAAAGACACAAAAATGGAATCAATACAGGAAGAGGCCGAACCCCCAAACATACCAGCGATACAAAGATGCGAGAAACAACTACACGGCAGTGAGGAGAGAGGCAGAAAGAAATTTTGAAAAAGGGATTGCAGACAAATGTAAAACAGAACCAGGTCTGTTCTATAAATTCATAAACAACAAATTGCAGGTGAAGGATAATATTCAGAGGTTGAAAATGGGAAATAGATTCACGGAAAATGAAAATGAAATGTGTGAAACATTAAACGAAAAGTTCCAAAGTGTGTTTGTACAAAATGAAATCTTCAGGGAACCAGATACAATAAGAATTCCAGAGAACAACATAGAGCACATAGAGGTGTCTAGAGACGAAGTGGAAAAAATGCTCAAGGAGCTAAATAAGAACAAAGCAGTTGGTCCAGATGGAGTTTCACCATGGGTTCTGAGAGAATGTGCACCTGAGCTCAGCATTCCTCTTCAACTGATTTTTCAGGCATCCCTGTATACAGGAGTTGTAGCTGATGTGTGGAAAAAGGCTAACATAGTTCCAATCTACAAAAGTGGAAGCAGGGAAGACCCCCTTAATTAGACCGGTATCACTGACAAGTGTTATAGTCAAAATATTGGAAAAAATAATTAAAACTAAATGCGTAGAACACCTGGAGAGAAATGAAATAATATCAGACAGACAGTATGGTTTTCGATCTGGAAGATCCTGTGTATCAAATTTACTCAGTTTCTATGATCGAGCAACAGAGATATTACAGGAAAGAGATGGTTGGGTTGACTGCATCTATCTGGACCTAAAAAAGGCTTTCGACAGAGTTCCACATAAGAGGTTGTTCTGGAAACTGGAAAATATTGGTGGAGTGACAGGTACGCTTTTAACATGGATGAAAAATTTTCTGACTGATAGAAAAATGAGGGCTGTGATCAGAGACAATGTATCGGACTGGAGAAATGTCACAAGTGGAGTACCACAGGGTTCAGTTCTTGCACCAGTGATGTTTATTGTCTACATAAATGATCTACCAGTTGGTATACAGAATTATATAAACATGTTTGCTGATGATGCTAAGATAATAGGAAGGATAAGAAACTTAGATGATTGTCATGCCCTTCAAGAAGACCTGGACAAAATAAGTACATGGAGCGCCACTTGGCAGATGGAATTTAATGTTAATAAATGCCATGTTATGGAATGTGGAATAGGAGAACATAGACCCCACACAACCTATATATTATGTGAGAAATCTTTAAAGAATTCTGATAAAGAAAGAGATCTAGGGGTGGTTCTAGATAGAAAACTATCACCTGAGGACCACATAAAGAATATTGTGCGAGGAGCCTATGCCACGCTTTCTAACTTTAGAATTGCTTTTAAATACATGGATGGCGATATACTAAAGAAATTGTTCACGACTTTTGTTAGGCCAAAGCTAGAATATGCAGCAGTTGTGTGGTGCCCATATCTTAAGAAGCACATCAACAAACTGGAAAAGGTGCAAAGACATGCTACTAAGTGGCTCCCAGAACTGAAGGGGTAAGAGCTACGAGGAGAGGTTAGAGGCATTAAATATGCCAAAACTAGAAGACAGAAGAAAAAGAGGTGATATGATCACTACATACAAAATAGTAACAGGAATTGATAAAATCGATAGGGAAGATTTCCTGAGACCTGGAACGTTAAGAACAAGAGGTCATAGATATAAACTAGCTAAACACAGATGCCGAAGAAATATAAGAAAATTCACTTTCGCAAACAGAGTGGTAGACGGTTGGAACAAGTTAGGGGAGAAGGTGGTGGAGGCCAAGGCCGTCGGTAGTTTCAAAGCGTTATATGATAAAGAGTGCTGGGAAGACGGGACACCACGAGCGTAGCTCTCATCCTGTAACTACACTTAGGTAATTACACTTAGGTAATTACACATTTTAAGACCCACCAGGCCCTTGTGAGCATTTCAAAGCCTACTGGGGACCAGAGCCCAAAACTTGCTGGCCCAGGTGAGCTGGCAGCCCACCACCCCAGTTCTTGAACGATGAAGAACACCGACCGGAGGGAGGGAGAATGTCAGGGAGCCTTCGGGGCTCGCCCACAAAATGATGTTTCATTACATTCCTGGTTGATACCTGGTTGATGGGGTTCTGGGAGTTCTTCTACTCTCCAAGCTTGGCCCGAGGCCAGGCTTGACTTGCAAGAGTTTGGTCCACTAGGCTGTTGCTTGGAGCGGCCCCCAGGCCAACATACCCACCACATCCCGGTTGGTCCGGCACTCCTTGGAGGAATAAATCTAGTTTCCTCTTGAAAATGTCCACGGTTGTTCCGGCAATATTTCTTATGCTTGCTGGGAGGGTGTTGAACAACCGTGGACCTCTGATGTTTATACAGTGTTCTCTGATTGTGCCTATGGCACAATCCTGCTCTTCACTGGTTCTATTCTGCATTTTTTTCCATATCGTTCACTCCAGTACGTTGTTATTTTACTGTGTAGATTTGGTACTTGGCCCTCCAGTATCTTCCAGGTGTATATTATTTGATATCTCTCTCGTCTTCTCTCTAGTGAGTACATTTGGAGGGCTTTGAGACGATCCCAATAATTTAGGTGCTTTATCGCGTCTATGCGTGCTGTATATGTTCTCTGTATTCCCTCTATTTCAGCAATCTCTCCTGCTCTGAAGGGGGAAGTGAGTACTGAGCAGTACTCAAGACGGGGCAACACAAGTGACTTGAAGAGTACAACCATTGTGATGGGATCCCTGGATTTGAAAGTCGCAATATTTGCTTGGTTATGCTCCCTAAACGTTACGTCGTCAGACATTAATATTCCCAAATCCTTTACATGCTGTTTTCCTACTATGGGCACATTTGATTGTGTTTTATCAACCCGTTCTCGCAAATTCGTAAAGTCAATATTGACTTATTAACTACGTGCATAGGTGATATACTAAACATAATAGATACCCTTAAAAAGATTCATAGAAAACACCGACCTTACCTAACCTTGTTAGTATCTTAAGATAAGCATCTTATTGCTTCGTAATTACAATTATTACTTAACTTGTACCTATTATAGGTTAGGTAATAATTGTAATTACGAAGCAATAAGATGCTTATCTTAACATACTAAGTAGGTTAGGTAAGGTCGGTGTTTTCTATGAATCTTT
Organism: Procambarus clarkii; assembly: GCF_040958095.1. Classification (NCBI taxonomy): domain Eukaryota; kingdom Metazoa; phylum Arthropoda; class Malacostraca; order Decapoda; family Cambaridae; genus Procambarus; species Procambarus clarkii. The sequence continues at coordinate 19,405,443 of NC_091204.1, forward strand.
TTAAGGGTATCTATTATGTTAAGTATGTCACCTATGCACATATTTAATAAGTCAATATTGACTTATTAAATTTGCGAGAACGGGTTGGTTTTATACCCTGTATTCTGTTTAAGGTCCTCATTTTTACAGTACAGTACCTGAGTACCTGGAATTTATCACTGTTAAAACATCATGTTATTTTCTGATGCCCAGTCGAAAACTTTATTAACACTTTCGCCCGGGCATGACGCAGCATTGCGTCATCCGTTTACTGTCGGTAATTCCGGGGATGACGCAGCATTGCGTCATCCACTTTAAATAATCGCCAAAAATCAGGTTTTTATCCGATTTTTTGGGGACTGAGTTTTAAAATGCGCGCCGATGTCTTCCCATTTTCTTTGTTGAGCCTCGTGGCCCTCAGGCGGCTTGGTACACGCTGTGGGCCCATTGTTTTCGCTCCATTGTTGTGACCAATGTCGCCTCCCCTCGCATCTCAAACGTGTGAACATTTCGGATATTTTCCGTGGCTATATTACTTACTGCGGCTTTAGAAACTAACTACGCTTACTCCACGATGGATAGTGATCATGAACAAGGCCCTTCCAGGAAGAAAATTGCGAAAGAAAGGCTTGAAAAGGGCGGGAATTGGGAGTGTAGCTGGAAGGCGTCTGAGCGCTCACTCGCGGCTAACGCGTGGCCCGTCTTCAACTCGTCGGCGGTTGGAGCGTGACCAGGTTTTTTATTTTATATACTAATGTTCCTCTAGAAAATTCTATTGCGAACCCATTGAGACCAAAATGAAAGACCTAGGACAAAAATTGAGGTGACCAGAGTGAAAATAGTGAAAATATTTTATCGCGTTTGCGCGCTCCTGGGTAACTCGTTCGCACTTTCTCTGTTTGCTGCGGGTAATTAGCCGGGCTTTTGGAGTTTATATGCATTTAGTGCTGTAGAGAATTCTATTGCGAACACAATGATACCAAATTTAATCTCGTAGGACGAGAATTAAGGTGACAAAGTTGAAGAGAGTATACATTTTTCAGAATTTACGCGCGCTCCCATGACACCCTGGGTCCCATATCGCACTATTGAGAGGTGGCGCGCGGGGTACGCCAAAGTGTTAATATCAGCTTGAAGTTTTTCAATGTCTTCAGCCGAGATAATTTTCATTCTGATTTTTGTGTCATCTGCAAAGGATGATATGAAGCTGTGACTTGTATATTTGTCTATATCTGAGATGAGAATAAGGAAAAGCAGCGGTGCAAGGACTGTACCCTGAGGTACAGAGCTTTTAACTGCGCTTGGACTCGATTTTATATGATTGCCTGTTACTCATTGCGTCCTGTTTGACAGAAAACTGAGTATCCAGTGTCCTACTTTACTGGTTATTCCCATTGACCTCACTTTGTGTGCTATCACTCCATGGTCATATTTATTGAAAGCCTTTGCAAAGTCTGTGTGTACCACATCAGCATTCTGTTTTTCTTCTAATGCCTCAGTGACTTTGTCGTAGTGATCAAGTAGCTGTGAGAGGCACGATCTTCCCGCTAGAAATCCATGTTGGCCTGGGTTGTGAAGGTCATTGGTCTTCATGAAATTGGTGACTTGACTCCTAATCACTCTCTCAAATACTATTATGTGGGATGTTAGTGCAACTGGTCTATACTGTAATTCTTTGCCAATGCTTTGCTCCCTCCCTTGTGTAGAGGGGCTATGTCTGCTACTTTAAAATATTTCTTAAAATTCCATTTATTGTTCTATTATTATGGGACTTGTTTTAAAATACGCGCCTTTATATTGCAAACAATTTGACACCAAAATGAAAGATGTAACACGAAAATTGATCCAGTGTCAGTGTCAGAACACTGGAAAGATAATAAATACTTTTGTGGTCCAAACTTTAAAATATTTGCTAAAATTCCATTTATTGTTCTATTACTATGGGACTTGTTTTAAAATATGCGCCTTTATATTGCAAACAATTTGATACCAAAATGAAAGATGTAACACGAAAATTGGTGTGAGAACACTGGAAATATATCAATAATTTTGTGATGATGAGTATCCAAAAGTTAAAATATTTGTTAAAATTCCATTTATTGTTCTATTATTATGGGACTAGTTTTAAAATACGCACCTTTATTTTACGAACAATTTGATACCAAAATGAAACACGTAACACAAAAATTTATGTTATCAAACTTAACGAGTATATACATTAGTGTGCAGGTGTGCCAATTGGTGCTTGTTCACAGGTAATTTGGCCAACTTTAGGCTTTGCTGTGGGGAGTCACGCCAGGCTTTTAGACCTTATACTGTATGCATATATCCCTATAGAGAATTCTATTGTGAATACAATGATACTAAAATGAATGACGTAGCACGAGAAATAAGGTGAGAAAACTGAAACGAATATACACATTTTACTGATTTTGTGCGCCCACGCGTAACTTTGCCGTATTAAGGTTTGCTGTGGGGAGTCACGGCGGGCTTTTGGACTTAATATGCATAAACTCCTGAAGGGAATTCTATTGCAAGCACAATGATACCAAAACGAACAATGTAGCATGAGAATTAAGGTGGGAAAACTGAAACTAGTATACACATTTCGGTGTCACCTCACGCTCGCTCGCACCGTCGGGAGCATGACATCAGAGTCTGCGGCACACCCGAACTGCGCATGTTAGTGTTAAGTGCATCTGGTATCTCCCCCATGTCCAAGCTCTTCCTCCACACTATACTGAATGCCTGTGCTACTGGCACTTTGCATTTCTTTATAAATAACGAATTCCATGAATCTGGACCCGGAGCAGAGTGCATGGGCATGTTTTCAATCTCTCTTTCAAAGTCTAGTACGCTCATGTTGATATCAGTTATATTTACAGGGGTTTGGATATCCCGCATAAAGAAATTGTCTGGATCTTCCACTTTCATGTTGTTTATTGGAGTGCTAAACATGTCCTCATACTGCTTTTATAGGATTTCACTAATTTCTTTGTCATCCTCCATGTATGAACCGTCACTTGTACAAATAGGTCCAATACTGGCAGTGGTTTTCGCTTTTGATTTCGCATATGTGAAGAAGTATTTTGGATTTTTCTTTATTTCCTGAATTGCTTTCTGTTTTAACTGCCTTTCTTCAGTTTGATACGAGTGTTTCAATTTCCGCTTGATTTCTTCAATCTCACTTCAACCAACATACACGAAACCCTACGAAGGGAAAGGAAATGGCAGAAAGACCACCAAGAAATTTCATACTGTTGCCGAGACGAAGATTGCCGGTGGGGGACACCATCAAAGAAGCCACCTGATCATCTTACAAATGGTGACACACCTGTGTCGAAAAACCAGACACAGAGTGGAAGAATAAGAAAAACCAGCGAGGTACCTCACTGGCATGACCTGCTGAAAGAGGCGGAACGCAGAAAACTCCCGGGTTCGGACACCAAGTGAGCAGCACTTGAAACCAATGCTGGGGCGGCCACCATAGGGCCAGGAGAATCACCCTTCCCTGATAAGATTAAGCCAGAACCCAGAGCAACAACCGTAACAGGGGAAAGAGGTACAGGAACCCCCACAGCAACCAGTCCTGCCAAAAAGCATCCTCCGCGAGAGCCTCATAGTCAAGGCGCATGACATACAATGAAAGACGCCAAAACGACGCCAAAGCGAAGAGGACTACCCCCAGGTGCCTGTACATCTGACAAAGCCAATGGAAGGAGGCGGCATCGACCGTCCACTCCATGGAAAGAGGAATGAAGCACGACAGATCGTCTGCCAGGACATTGGACACTCCCAGCATGGGAATAGCGAAGAGAGCTAAACCCCGAGAACTCAGCAGAAGAACTACCACTGAAGCAACCAGCTCCAAAGAGCCGTGAACTGAAGAGACCCCCTTCCCTCCCCCCCTCCGGAGACAATGAACCACAGGAAAGCAGTTCGAATAGACCCTGATCACCGAGCCCCGAGGAAGTCAAATTAGTCCCAAACTTCAGAACAGACGCAAACAGCTTCAACAGACTGATGCTCGAGCTGCCGAGGGCAGCACACCAGATGAAGGCCCGGCACTCAATGCCTCCACATCCTCCTCAAGCTAGGCAGAAGACAGCTCGAGAGAGAAAAAGAAGTGCAAGACTGTGGCCAAATGCTCACAGGTTCACAAATCTGTACAACAAGGACGCCTAAAGGGAAGGAACCTGCACGTGCAGCTGCACAAGGCCAACATCCCGAGAAAGCACAGGGGTGAACAAGCATGCATTAAGGTGCTCAAACTCGCCCCCAGGTAAACCTGCAGAAAGGTAGACGTTTTTCCCTCACTCAAGCATGCAGGACCAACAGAACCCATGCCATGCTCCCAACGAAAAGGAAGGGCAGTCTGCCAACCAGGAAGATTCCGGAACCTCCAAACTCACCCAATACGGGGAAGAAGAACCAAACTCATATAAGGATGGATCCATAATGGAGGCGGAATCTGGGTCTCGCAGGAGGTATACAGCAAGAGTCTCCCAAACCTCCCGCGGGGAGATACGAGAGGCAGAAAACCTTCAGAAGGACAGGGCCAAGGAACCCAAGGGAGCCGAACCCAGAACCGAACTCAAATCATACTTATACAGAGAAGGGGGGGGGGGGGGTAAAAAAAACCTCTCCCCCTGCAGCAACAAGCCCTGTGAAAAGGGCACTAACACCCAAGCGGGATTAAAAGGGGGGCCCCAAGGCCCATAAGATCAACTCCTCCCCAGCCTCGGAATCCCCCCAAGTCGGGACTCGGGGCAGAGCAGTCCTCCATACCCCTCCACCCCTAAAGAAAGGGCAGAGTCCAGGGAAAAGGCAAAAAAAAAAGGGGGCCTGCTGGTGGGACCCAGAAACCTCAGTAGGAGGAACTGGCAGAAATACTTCCATCCTCAACCCTAATGGGGCAGCCCTTCGAAGCTGTCCGAAATTCATTACCAACTAAACCCTGCTCAGACCACGAAATCCTCAGACGTTTGGGAGCTGGAAGCAGGTGGGGAGGGAGGGGGGGATAGCAGGATGAATATCAGGGGAAGGACCCGAGAGGACGGACCGCACCAGTCGTAGAGACCAACTCCCCCAAGTCCAGGTCCCTATAACCAGAACGGGGCAGCTGTGAGGCATACGGCTGGGGAAGCCAGCCTAGCGTGTATCAGCAACCTAAACCTAGCATGCAACGTGGATGCTGCTTATACACTAACAGTACTATCATCAGAATAGCACTGGAGAACAAGCAGAGAACACAACTCGCAAGACTCCGGGTCAAGGGTGTGGTTGACCCAAACGGCAGCATGATGGAGGCAAAAGAGGTGACTGTCACCCTGAGACAGTCACTGGCCCCAAACCCCAGTTGGCCCCAAGGACTGGGTAAATGCTGAGCAGCAAGAATCTCTACAGAAATGGTTATTTTGAATGCACCAGGGAAGGTAACCCTAACACGCAAGGGCATTACTCACAGGGTGCCTAGGGAAGGAAGCCCTAAGCACATGCAGCCCCGGCACTGACAAGGAACACCTGGCCACCACACACAACAACACTGCAGAGGTCGCCTCAAAGGCAAAACACTGCCTTGGAAATTGAGGCCAGAGAAGACATCCGCACTGGACCACAATAGCTAACGAACTGGAGTGCTTGGGCAGCTGGCGCGGGGAAGTCCAGGGCTTCCCCCTCCCCCTCCCCCTCCCCCTCTCAGTGAGGGGAGGGCTGCGGGGACGAGCAGAGCGGCAGTGGAGTGCGATGTTTGTTTGTTTACTTGGGATTGGAGGAAGTTCTATCTCTCTTTTCGGTTTTCAGTTGTAATTTTCTTGGCATGTGGGGTTTGCTTTGTTATGCCTACCTTCCTGAGTGCCTAACCCTGGTCGATGGCAGATAAGGAAAACCCCAACCAGTCCAGGTGTATATTATTTGATATCTCTCTCGTCTTCTTTCTAGTGAGTACATTTGGAGGGCTTTGAGACGATCCCAATAATTTAGGTGCTTTATTGCATCTATGCGTGCCGTATATGTTCTCTGTATTCCCTCTATTTCAGCAATCTCTCCTGCTCTGAAGGGGGAAGTGAGTACTGAACCTCCCCCCCAGGGGGAGGGGGGGGTTTACAGGGTCATTGCTCCTTGCAACCTCTCTGAGGGGGGGGCCAGGTTCTGACTAGTAGTCCCTGGTAAGTCGAACTCCATAGACTAGTGCCCGATCTATTATATCACACATAAGCCCGATAGCTCAAGGGAGACGAAGGGGGTCCCCACAGAAAGAACAAAATATATGATTAACACTTTGGCGTACCCCGCGCGCCACCCCTCAACTGTGCGATATGGGACCCAGGGTGTCACGGGAGCACGCGTAAATTCTGAAAAGTGTATACTGTCTTCAACTTTGTCACCTTAATTCTCGTCCCACGAGATTAAATTTTGTATCATTGTGTTCGCAATAGAATTCTCTACATTATTAAATGCATATAAACTACAAAAGCCCGGCTAATTACCCGCAGCAAACAGAGAAAGTGCGAACGAGTTACCCAGGAGCGCGCAAACGCGATAAAATGTTTTCACTATTTTCACTCTGGTTACCTCAATTTTCGTCCTAGGTCTTTCATTTTGGTCTCAATGGGTTTGCAATAGAATTCTCTAGAGGAACATTAGCATATAAAATAAAAATCCTGGTCACGCTCCAACCGCCAACGAGTTGAAGACGGGCCACGCGTTAGCCGCAAGTGAGCACTCAGATGCCTTCCAGCTACACTCCCAATTCCTGGCCATTTCAAGCCTTTCTTTCGCAATTTTCTTCCTGGAAGGGCCTTGTTCATGATCACTATCCATTGTGGAGTAAGCGTTGATAGTTTCTAAAGCCGCAGTAAGAAATATAGCCACGGAAAATAGCCGAAATGTTCACACGTTTGAGATGCGATGGGAGGCGACATTGGTCACAACAGTGGAGCGAAAACAATTGTTATACTCAAAATTCTGTCAGTTGAAATGTAACCAATCACAGGCAAGTAGGCCTCTGACGTCATGCCAGACAGAGGAGCATCAAGCATGCTCCCAGCAGCCGCAGTTATCCTCACAGGCTCAGAGTAGAAGGACCTCGGCTAGGCAGATATATACCTTGCTATCTCAGTCAATAAATATATACAGAAGAGACTACTGTGTCTACCTTCTACCCGAACAAGGCAAACGAATACTGGTAGCAGCAGTGGGACCCAGAAATTTTTTTCTGGAAACAAAAGTTCAAGTACCCAGCATCGCCACGAGGCTCAACAAAGAAAATGGGAAGACATCGGCGCGCATTTTAAAACCAGTCCCCCAAAAATCGGATAAAAACCTGATTTTTGGCGATTATTTAAAATGGATGACGCAATGCTGCGTCATCCCCGGCATTACCGACAGTAAACGGATGACGCAATGCTGCGTCATGCTCGGGCTAAAGTGTTAAACAACTGCGCCACCTCCGACCCTCCCCCACCCTACCCTCCCCCTTGCTAGGGTTAACGCGAGTCACCTCTGGTACACACTCCTCGACATGCGCTACCTCCCACATGACAATCAAAGACCCACCACACCCACTCCTGACACCCACCACACCCACTCCTGATACCCACCATACCTACACCCCACTCCTGACACCCACCACACCCACTCCTGTCACCCACCACATCCACTTCTGTCAACTAGCACACCTACACCCACTCCTGACACACAGCACACCCACCATAATCATACCCACTCCTGACACTCACCACACCTGTACCCACTCTTGACACCCACCACTCATACTCACTCCTGACACCCACCACAACCATATCCACTCCTAATACCCACACACACTCCAGCCTCCCAGCTTGTCTGACCCTGCCTGACTCCCTCCATCCTGGTGGTGGTGTACAAAGAGTGTTAGGCTGGGTGTTTCACTTGTTTATCTCTCAGTGGTAAAGGAGAATCGTATATTTAGACCAAAATCGTATATAAATACAACTAGTGGCGTTCAAGGGTTAATGTGAGGACCACCCCAAGGAAGGAGGCCTCTCTAAAGAGAATGCTCTCTGAATGCCCCAGGGAAGAGAATCCTGACCATGCAAGGGCAGTACTCACAGAGCGCACAGGTGCAAGGGAAAGTACTCACAAAGCGCACAGGGAAGTCAACCCTGAGCACATGCAGTGCCAGCACACTAAAACTCCTGGACACACAAGAACACCAGAAAATGGGAAACAGTAGCCGGAGCAACTCGACTGCCAGGTAAGCACGTCAGGAGAGAACTGAAGCTGGTCAGCCCGAGCTCCATTGGCCAGCTTCCCTGTCCACCCAACGAAGGGGAGATGGAGTTAGCGAGCAGGGGGGCTAGTTTCACTAAGTTTTGGTTGCTTCTTTTATTATTGGTTTTCTTTGCCATTTTGGGGGCTTTGGTCATGTTTTTAAACCACACATTGGTTTATTTTGTTTTGCCTATCTTTCTGGGTGCCTTCCCAGGTGATGGCAATGATGATATCCTTTAAATGTAAAGTGATCATAGGCCATTGCTCTCTCTGCCTCTCTGAGGGGGGATTAGGTTTTGGCTTGTGGTCCCCGTTTGGCAAAAAGAACTCCACAATTGATGACACTAGGTAGTATGGCACATAATCAGTGATAACAGCTTCAGGGAGTCGACAAAGCTCCCCACAGAAATAATTAATGAGATTACAGCCACATTTCTATTAAAAACAGAATGAATATACAAGCTGTCCTCAGTTTACATGGAATTGGAAAACAGGGATCACATCCCCACCATTTTAGTCTTTATTATGTGATATATTTGAGTCTGAAAAGGTAAGGGAGAATTAAATATTCATATTTAAATGAGTCAAGAATTTAAAACATTAAACTTTTAGAGAACTCTGGTACCTAATATTTATCTTCCCATACACATTTAAGTTTGATTTGGCAGGATTTTTTTGTTTAATTATTTTTCAGACATGTAAACCACATGCAAATTAAGTGCCAAGTATAATAAAAATTATTTTACAACAGCATATTCTATATAAAACATTACCTTCCAAGCCAGCTCTTTGGGGTATGACTGCTCCACATGTGCCAAAGCTTCCTTCATGCGAGCCCAGTTTGGAACACGCCATGCACTCTCTAGAACTAGGAGTGGGTTACCAGAAGCCTCACTGCTACCATACTCCTGCACCAGATCCCATTGATTTAATTCCTTTGCACACCTAAGGATTATAATAAAAACCAGTGTTGAATGTAATGAAATGTCAATTTTTGGGCAAGCCCCAGTGGCTCCCATTAGCTACTATCTCTGATGAAGATGCCATCTACTAGGTGCCATCAGTTACAGAGTTATCTGGCCTAGAACTCCAGGGAACTCTAGGGAGGTCCAGGGAAGTGTCCAGGCACTCGGCTCAAAAGTGAGATGGACCCGGGACAGAAAGGTCATCCGAAATGAGGGCGAGGAATAACCAGTTCAACAGAGAGATTGAGAAGGAACCAGAGATCTAGAGAAGACCCAACAAGACACAAGGAGAAAGCCTGCCCAGGCAGATCCGAACCCCTGGAAGGAGGAATGACTAACCAACTGCACCAAAGGCCGACAGAAACGACCCGAAAAACCAACTTAGCGTGGGACCAGTCTTCGGAAAACTAGAATAGCCGATCCCCCCCACTGCCTCATCAATGGAGCAAACCACAAAAGGGCAAGTTTAAAACCTGTGAGTCTGCCTTGCAAGCAGAGAGAGCACAACGCTGACAAGACACGGATGAAGCAGACACAAGTAGCGTCCACAACCAGGCCATTGGCTCCACAGATAGTCCATCTAAATCAACATCAGCAGGTGCAACCCCTACCACCCAGACCACCTTGAGGAGTAGATACACAGGTCCTGAATAGGACTAAGCCACTACACCCATTACGAAGATAAGTGGAGAAGGAGAGGCGGAAGAGGGTGAGGGGCCCAAGCTAAACGCAAATGCAGGCGATGAGTCACATCGATGAGTCACTCACATTAGATGAGTTTATTACCTGCATCTACTTCCTCATCACAATCGACTTGAGAATGGTCCAGGATGGACCGAAACGTTGTCGTCCCTTCACCTTCTAGTGTGTGGTCTGGTCAACTAAACCCAAAGAGCCAACACGGACAGCCAACACATGAACTGCGCAGAGCAGAACATGGCTACCGCATCCCACAGAAGAGGAGTTTACAGCTTTGGAAGAGCCCCCTGACAATATCACAGCCAAGGACAAAACCCCAGCAAGAGGACTACTCCTGAGCACACCCACAGCGTCCAAGAGCAAAGCAGAATATAGCTCAAGGAGACTCTGAAATGCATGACACAGACCAAGCTCTGAAGGGCATGGAAACCAAATGTCACAACCAATGCTGACAGCAAGGAAGATGTGCAGGCGATGAGTCACAATAACGTGGCTGAAGTATGTTGACCAGACCACTCACTAGAAGGTGAAGGGACGACGACGTTTCGGTCCGTCCTGGACCATTCTCAATCGACTTGAGAATGGTCCAGGACGGACCAAAACGTCATCGTCCCTTCACCTTCTAGTGTGTGGTCTGGTCAACAAGGAAGATGTGTATGAAGCCAAAATGCTCTGACAGACAGGAGAAGAGCGTGGGCAAAAATGCAGAATGAAGGGACTCAAAATAAAGGCACCCAAAACTCTAGAAACCCACTTACAATCTCGCGCCGCTCAAGTGAACAGGACTACCTGTTGACTACCTTTTGAAGGCTCTGGGGATCACTGTCCCTGTGACCCAGTCTCTGACCAGGCCTCCTAGTTGCTGGTTTGATCCACCAGACTGTTTAATGCAACTGCTCGCAGCCTGATGTATGTGTCACAGCCTGGTTTATCAGGTATCCTTTGAAAGTGTTTGTCAAGTTCTCTTTTAAACACTACAAGAGGTCAGCCAGTTATGCCCCTTATGTGTAGTGGAAGCGTGTTGAACAGTCTCGGACCTCTGATGTTGAAAGAATTCTCTCTCAGAGTACCTGTTGCACTTCTGCTTTTCAACGGGGGTATTCTGCACATCCTGCCATGCCTTCTGGTCTCATCTGATATTATTTCTGTGTGCAGGTTTGGGACCATCCCCTCTACTATTTTCCATGTGAAAATTATTATGTATCTCTCCCGAAGGATACATAATAGAGAATACAGATTTAGGCTCTTCAGTCGGTCCCAATAGTTTAGATGTTTTACTCAGTGGATTCTAGCAGTAAAGGATCTCTGCATGCTCGCCAGGTCAGCAATTTCTTCAGCTTTAAAAGGGGCTGTCATTGTGCAGCAGTATACAATTCTAGAGAGCACTAGCGTCTTGAAAAGTATCATCATTGGTATAGCATCTCTAGTGTGAAAGGTTCTTGTTATCCAACTTGTCATTTTTCTTGTAGTTGTGACGGCTACTTTATTGTGTTCTTTAACTGTAAGGTCTTCCGACATGAGTACACCGAACACCCAAATCCTTTACATTGCCTTTTCATTCTATGTTATGATTTGACTGCGTTTTGTCAGTGGGTTTCCGTTTTTATATTTTCATTTTTTCTGTAGCGCATGAGCTGGAACTTATCTTCGTTAAACACCATACTATTTTCTGTAGCCCATAGTAAAACCCGAATTACATCTGATTGGAGGTTTGCCGAGTCCTCTATGTTGTCTACTCTATAAAAATCATAGTGTCATCTGCAAAGGATGATACAGTACTATAGGTCCTTGTCTATGTCCGATATGATGATGAGCAAAAGTACTGGAGCAAGCACAGTACCCTGGGGAACTAAGCTCAACACTGTTGATGGACCGGATTTGATTTTGTTGACTATTACATTGTTAGTTAGGAAATTGTAAACCCATCTGCCTATTTTTCCGGTAATTCCTTTTGAACGCATTTTATGTGCAATAACACCATGGTCACATTTGTCAAAGGCTTTTGTGAAATCTGTGTAAATTACATCAGCATTTTGTTTGTCTTCCATGGCATCTAGTGCCATGTCATAATGGTCCTTCAACTGTGATAGACAAGAGTGCCCTGTTCTGAAACCATGTTGTCCGGGGTTATGGAGATGCTGTGATTCCATGTATTTTGTGATCTTTTTTCTTAGCACTCTCTCAAAGATTTTTATGATGTGCGATGTTAGTGCTATCAGTCTGTAATTTTTTGCCTCTGCCTTATTTCCTCCTTTATGGAGTGGTGCTATCTCTGCTGTTTTTAATATGTCAGGAATAATGCCAGTATCTAGGCTTTGTATCCAAAGAATGTGAAGGGCCTGCGATAGTGTTTTTTTTACAGTTCTTGATGAATATAGAGTTCCAAGAATCAGGGCCTGGTGCAGAGTGCATAGGCATACTGTCTATGGCTTTTTCAAAATCCAGTGGGGATAGGGTGACATCTGATATATGATTTGATGTTGGCATCACATCCAAGAAAAATTCATTTGGGTTATCAATCTTTAGTGTGTTTAGTGGCTCACTGAAAACAGAATTGTACTGATTCCTCAGTATTTCGCTCATTTCTTTGTTGTCATCTGTGAAAGTTCCATCTCCCTTTCGCAGGGAACAAATACTAGATGTTTACCTGGTTGATACCTGGTTGATGGGGTTCTGGGAGTTCTTCTACTCCCCAAGCCCGGCCCGAGGCCAGGCTTGACTTGTGTGAGTTTGGTCCACCAGGCTGTTGCTTGGAGCGGCCCGCAGGCCCACATACCCACCACAGCCCGGTTGGTCCGGCACTCCTTGGAGGAATAAATCTAGTTTCCTCTTGAAAATGTCCACGGTTGTTCCGGCAATATTTCTTATGCTTGCTGGGAGGACGTTGAACAACCGAGGACCTCTGATGTTTATGTGGTTTTTGATCTTAATAAAGTATTGCATAGGAGAATAAAATATTTTGGATTTCTCTCTATTTCACTGCATATGCTCTGTGAATTCCTCAACCGTTTCATCTGGCAGTTACCTTATGGCACAGACGACGAACAACCCTCATCTTGCCAGAAGTGAAGGCAGGGTTGGGAGCACCCCATAACCCACAGAGGATTACCAAGACCTGAAGGGTACAATCTAAGCAGAGCACCCAGGCACTGGGAAACAACGTCTGTACTTTTAAAGTTGTATGCAATTAATCCAGCTTGGCTAAGATGGGTGGGAAAACCTACCTCGGTGAACTGAAGTTCAACATGCATATAACCAGTGCTCCCCACCAGCCAGTAGCTCCAACCAGGAAAAAGACGTAAGCTTGTTTTACATACCCCAGACTCACAAGTGAGGTGGACCACTAAAGGAATGCCACCTGAACACTCAAGGGAAAAGAACCCTGGCAGTGTAAGAGAAGCATTAGGGAGTGCCCTGGGAAGGTAACCCTGAACACTTGCAGCTCCAAGTGCATTAAATTCCTGGCCCATGTACACAAACGTGCAACAGCCACCAAGGCAAAAGAAGACCCAAGAAGCCACAGGGGCCAGAGCGACTGTAGTAAACCCGGCACACAACAAAGGAGAACGATGGCAGTGCAGCCGGGGAGCTATGGCCTGCCAAATCCTCCCCCAAACGATTGGGAGGGTGGGGCTAACGAGCGGTCGATGGGTTATAACATTTTCGGTCATTTGTTTACATAGTTTGGGGAGTTCTATGGCCGTTTTTGAGTCTGCTGGTATTGGAAGCAGCCAGCTGTGGTTTGTTTTGTCCTGCTGACTTTCTGGGTGCTTCCCTTGGTTGTTGTGGCATAAATGAATAGCTTAATATATGAGTGCCACAGCTCCCCGCACCCCTGTGAGGGGACCAGGTTCTGGCTGTAGGTCCATTGGAAGGCCAGAGAACTCTGCAACTGATAGCACCTTCAGGGAGTCACTGGGCCTTCCCCCAGAAAAGTTAGTCTAATGGAATATCACTAAGACAACACAGTATAAATAATGGACATTATACAAATATGAACTGTACAAATTCAATCTATAGTAACTATTATTATATAAAGCAAAAATATTAAACTTAAAATAAAATTATAATATCTTTTATAAAGATTCTCTCATTATTTGTATCACATTACTTCAACATAACTCTTAAACTTGTGTTCTAAGTTTAGACAGTAAAATTTTTAACTGAAAACAGCTACTCAAATGTTCTTTCTAATAAAGGATTTCTGCTGCTATGTTGCTAAAGTAACTTGAAATCTGTATCATAAATTATTATATTTTTAACCCAATCTATGTGTGGATGAACAAGACAGGATATGGGCCTTATGCCTACATCCCTGAAATCTGTCAGTTATTCAGAGAAAGATGTGTTATCTATTATAAATACTAAGTAACTACTTGAAGAGGAGGCACGGCCGAATTGGTATAAAGATTTATACAATTTAAAACAAAAAACCAGCGTTGAATGTAATGAAATGCCATTTTCTGGGTGAGCCCCGGAGGCGCCCTGGAGCTTATCGGGCTAATGTATGTTATGTTAGACCGGGACATTAGCTATGGAGTTCAGACCTACCAGGGACCAGCGCCAGAACCTGGCCCCTTCAGAGAGATTTCAGGGAGCAATGGCCCTGGAATACCCCATATGGTTGGGGGTTTTCCTTATCTGCCATCGACCGGGGTTAGGCACCCAGAAAGGTAGGCGTAACAAAACAAACCCCATATGGTAAGAAACTACAACAAAAACCGAACAGAGGTAAAAAACTCCCTACAATCCCAAGGAAACAATCAATCAACCAATTTACTGTCGCGCCGGTCGTCCGCGCAGCCCACCCCTCACCGGGAGGGGGAGGGGGGGCTGGACCTTACCACGCCTGCTGCCTTCAGTTCGGAAACTAGGCTTCAACCAATGCGAAAAATCCCGCCGACCGGATGGGAGGAAGGATAGCCAGGGAGCCTCCGCGGCTCACCCAGAAAATGGCGTTTCATTACATTCAACGCTGGTTTTCTGTGGGGAGCCTTTATGGTTCCTTGGAGCTACATACCCAAAGAGAAGAAAAAAGGGGACTTACCCGGGAGGTGGCGGCCACAAACTCCTCAACGCGAAGTCGAGACAACTGGCTGCAACCTGCGACCCAAAGCAACACAAGAACGCCGAGGAGCAGGGACGTTCACCAAATAACCGGCGGCCAGGATCCTGTTCGACTTCCAAAATCCACACGCCAGAATATGTGCCCAAGACATATTACCAAACACGGCAGCCAAAGCTGCAAACTTCCGAACGTCATGGGTGCGAGGATAGACCGCAGGCTGGCTAGACTTAATAACCCTGCGGACAACCTGGGAGACCCGAGCCCTGGAACAGGGAACGAGGGAAACCAGATCAACCCAAAGCGCATTGCCAGCCACTCCGGCTGAAGCGAGCAGGTAACAGCGAAGTGCTGCAACCAGACACAACACATCATGAACCCCCGGCCGAACCAACCAAGCATCAATGACCCACGGACCCCTCCGGAAAGCAGCCGTCTCGTTCTTCGCCAGAAAGGACGGAGAAGGCTGCAAACTGACAAACCTACCCCCAGGACCAAAAGAGCAGAAACCCCTGCGCCGGAGGAGAGCATGAAGCTCCCCTACCCGGCTCCCAGAGGCCAATGCCAACAAAAACAAAGCCTTGGAAAAACAATCCGGAACTGAAGGGGCCACCACAAACCGAGGAGAGGAGTGATAGGAGAGCACCCTGTCCAAGGGCCAGGACGGCTTAGAAGGCGCATGAGCAGGCCGGAGGTGAAACATAGAACGTGAAAGCTTACGAAACGGGGCGGATGTGACGTCCACCCCGAAAGCTAGCTTGAGCGGCTCCGCCAGCGCCGCACGATATGAGGCGACAGTATTAGGCATCAAATGACGGTCCTGAAAAAGCCAAGAAAGAAAGGACAAGACAACCCTATCCGAAAGAAAAGACAACCTACGAAGAGCCAGAAAATGGCGAAAAGAAAACCAGGAAACTTCATACTGTCGCCGAAACGAAGCTCTCAGGTGGGACACCATTAACGAAGCCACCTGATCACCATAGAAATGGTGATACACCCGTGTCAAAAAGACCAGACGTGAAGAGCAGAGGAGAAGGTCAAACCAGCCCCGTACCGGATCGGACCGACCTGCTGAAAGAGGCGGAGCTGAGGGAAACGTCCCGGGTTCGGGCACCAGGCCAATAGCACCGGAAACCAAGGCTGGGCCGGCCACCAAGGGGCCACAAGGACTACTCTCCCTGGGAATGTCTCCAACCGAACCAGAACCCGAAGCAACAGCTGAACCGGGGGGAAGAGGTACAGGTAACCCCACCTCGACCAGTCCTGCCAAAAGGGATCCACTGCGAACGCTTCGCAGTCGGGGAAGGGCGTCACATATGTAGGGAGACGCCGAGACCACGCCGACGCGAAGAGGTCTACAACTGGGAGACCGTACATCTGGCAGATCCAACGAAACGAGTCGTCGTCGACCGTCCACTCTGTGGACAGGGGATGGAAGCGAGGCAGACCGTCCGCCAGAACGTTGGACACTTCCCGGACATGAACCGCACGGAGAGCCAAATCCCAAGAATCCAGCAGACGAACCACTTGAAGGGACCAACCCCAAAGGAAAGTTTGATGTTTGCTTGTTTGCCTGTTTCCTTGGGATTATAGGGAGTTTTCTACCTATGTTCGTTTTTTTGTTTTAGTTTCTTACGATGTGGGGTTTGTTTTGTTATGCCTACCTTTCTGGGTGCCTAACCCCGGTCGATGGCAGATAAGGAAAACCCCCAAACACAGGGGGGTTTTCCAGGTCCATTGCTCCCTGAAACCTCTCTGAAAGGGCCAGGTTCCGGCTCTGGTCCCTGGTAGGTCTGAACTCCATAGCTAATGCCCCGGTCTAATATGAAGCACATTAGCCCGATGAGCTCCAGGGAGCCGTAGCGGCTCCCCACAGAAAACCAGCGTTGAATATAATGAAATGCCATTTTCTGGGCGAGTCCCAGAAGCTTCTGGGACTCGCTATCCAGGCTGATATGAATAGGAGCTATCCAGGCTGATATGGATATATTAGCTTTCTGGCATCAGTCAATGTGCATGGAGTTCTTGCCTACTGGGGACCATTAGCCAAAACCTGGCCCTGTCAAGAGAGGCACGAGGAGCAATGGCTTATGGAAACCCCCGTGTGGTTGGAGCATTCTGTAATTACCCAAGTGTAGTTACAGGAAGAGAGCTACGCTCGTGGTGTCCCATCTTCCCAGCACTCTTTGTCATATAACGCTTTGAAACTACTGACGGTCTTGGCCTCCACCACCTTCTCACCTAACTTGTTCCAACCGTCTACCACTCTGTTTGCGAAAGTGAATTTTCTTATATTTCTTCGGCATCTGTGTTTAGCTAGTTTATATCTATGACCTCTTGTTCTTAAAGTTCCAGGTCTCAGGAAATCTTCCCTATCGATTTTATCAATTCCTGTTACTATTTTGTATGTAGTGATCATATCACCTCTTTTTCTTCTGTCTTCTAGTTTTGGCATATTTAATGTCTCTAACCTCTCCTCGTAGCTCTTGCCCTTCAGTTTTGGGAGCCACTTAGTAGCATGTCTTTGCACCTTTTCCAGTTTGTTGATGTGCTTCTTAAGATATGGGCACCACACAACCGCTGCATATTCTAGCTTTGGCCTAACAAAAGTCATGAACAATTTCTTTAGTATATTGCCATCCATGTATTTAAAAGTAATTCTGAAGTTAGAAAGTGTGGCATAGGCTCCTCGCACAATATTCTTTATGTGGTCCTCAGGTGATAATTTTCTATCTAGAACCACCCCTAGATCTCTTTCTTTATCAGAATTCTTTAAAGATTTCTCACATAATATATAGGTTGTGTGGGGTCTATGTTCTCCTATTCCACATTCCATAACATGGCATTTATTAACATTAAATTCCATTTGCCAAGTGGTGCTCCATATACTTATTTTGTCCAGGTCATCTTGAAGGGCATGACAATCATGACTGTGTCTGCCATTGACCGGGTCTGGCACCCAGAAAGGTAGGTGCCCCAAAACAAACCCCTATTCAAGTGAAAATATTGCTACTGAAAGCCGAATGATTGGACAGAACTCCCTAAATGAAAATTAGCAAACGAGCATGACATCATCATACTGCAGCACCACTGACTGCACAACGACCCCCCCCCTCCCTTCCCTTTCACTCACCTTCCCCTTCATGACCCCCCCCTTCCCCTTCACTCACCGGCATGAGTGAAGGGAAAGCCCCAGACACTCATGCCGGTGATCCACCCATCAGTTCTTAGGCTGGATGTCAAAACTCGCAAAAAGCACTGCCGACCATAGGGAGGGAGGGAGGGAGGGATACAAAGGAGCCTCCAGGACTCACCAAGAAAATGGCGTTTCATTACATTCAACGCTGGTTTTCTGGGGAAAGCTCCGTCGGCTCCCCGGAGCTAACTACCCAAAGACAAGGAAAGACAAGGACTTACATGGGCAACGGTTAGTCCTCACTCCTTAAAGCAAAGTCGAGACAACTGGCTGCAACCGTCGACCCAATGCAACGCAGGCCCTACTCGGTCCAGGGACAATGACAAGGTAGCGAGCAGCCAGGACCCTGTTCGACTTCCAAAAACCCCATGTCCAAAAGTCAACCTAAGACATGTTGCCAAAGACGGCAGCGAAAGCAGCAAACTTACGAACAATGTGGGCTCAAGGATAGACTGCAGGCTGGCTAGACTTAATAACCCTGCAGACGACCTGGGAGACCCGAGCCTGGAAACAGGAGAGAAGGGAAACTGGGTCAACCCAAAGTGCACCTCCAGCCACCGCAGCCGTGGCGCGCAAATAATGGTGGAGAGCCGCATCCATGGAGGCCTGACCAACCAAGCATCAACAACAACCAAGGACCTCTCCGAAATGCAGCAGACTCATTCTTCGCCAGAAAAGAACGAGACCACTGAACCGAAGGGGCCACATCAAACCGAAGAGAAGAGAGAAATGAGAGCATATGGTCCAAAGACCAGGAAGGCTCAGGTGGCACATGAGCATAGCACAACAGAGGCAACAGTATTCGTCATAAGATGACGGTCCTGAAACAACCACGAAAGGAAGGAGAAAACAACCCTTTCAGAGACCGAAGTACACCTACACAGTGATAGGAAAAACTGAAGGGATCGCCAGGAAACTTCATACTGACAGCTAAATGAAGCACACAGGTGGGGGACCAACAACAAAACCTCCTATTCCCCATACAAATGGTGATAGACTTGAGTCAGAGACTCCAGACACAAAGACTCGAGGAGAACAAACCAGCCTTTTAACGGGCTGGACCAATCTGCTGAAAGACGTGGAGCCGCGGGAAGAACCTCAGGTTCGGACACCGAGCAAGCAGTGGCTGAAACCAAGGCTGGGCCGACCACCAAGGAGCCAGAAGGACAACTCTTCTCTGTTAAGTCTCCAAGCGAGCCAGCACCTGGAGCAACAGCTGAACCGGGAGGAAGACGTACAGGTAATCCCACCTCGCCCAGTCCTGCCTGAAGGCATCGACCCCAACGGCCTTGCAGTCGGGACAGGGCGCCATGTATACCGGGAGACGCCTCGACCACGCCGACGCGAAGAAGTCAACCTCCTGAGGCCTGAACGTCCGGAAAAGCCAACTCAACGAGTTGGCGTCGACCATCCACTCCATGGAAAGGGGAGTGAAGCGGGATAGGCCATCCACCAGGACATTGGACACCCCCACCCCCCCCGAACGTGAAATACCAGGAGAGCCAAACCCCGAGAACTCAGCAGATGAGTGACCGGACATGACCAGCCCCAAATAGCCAAGGACCTCATTGAACCCACGCGGTTCAGGCAATGAACCACTGGGGAACAGTCCGAATGGAGCCAGATTATCGATCCGTGAGCGACCCAAATCCTCCAAAGCAACCCTAATCCTCTGGAGCGACATCAACATAGCCGCGAACTCCCACGCCATGCTGTGAGCCCGACGGAAGGATGGACCCCACTGCCCCTGGCCGGATTGGTGAGCACTGGTCACAAAGCCCCAGCCAAGAGATGACGCATCCGTGAACACATCGAGCGAGGGCTCGGGTAGGCGCCAAGGCATCGAACCCCGAAAAACCAGAAGAGGAAGTCGGCGATGCAATAACCGACATAAAGCCCCTGGAGGCCAAACCCAGAGGTCGCAAGAGAGAACCAGAGCAGCCACAGAAGCCACACCCGACCTGGCGGGTAGACCATCATGGCAAAGTTCAGGCTCCCACACAAACCCTTGAGCAACTGCTGCATGACCAAAGAGCCCTTCAGGAACAGACGAAGATGGGAACACAGCCGAAACAGAGCCGCCGGAGGAAGAGACAAAGAAGCGAGATGGTCCGAGCGTCCCACACAAAACCCAGCCAAGACCGAACCTAAGAGGGAACCAGATGGAACTTCCTCCAGTTCACCACGAACCCGACCCTGGCGAGCTGGGAAAGAACTAAATCCCTGGTGAGCAGACATGCGGACTGGCTGGGAGCCCAAACCAGCCTGTCGTCGAGGTAGGCCAGTACCCGAACACCAAACAGATGCAGGCGGGCCACCACAACCAGAGTAAAGCCTGTGAAAACGTGAGGCGCCAGATTCAAACCGAATGGAGAACAACAAAAGCAGTAACACTGATGCCCACCAACAAAACCGAGCCAGTCTCTGAACCTCAGATGAATCGGGACGTGGCATTACATGTCCTTGAGGTCCAGGGACACCATCTAAGCATCCGGCTCCAACAGAAGATGGATCTGGGAAAGAGTAGTCATCTGAAAGGAGGGGCAATAAGCCCACGAGTTCAGACAGGACAAGTCCAGAAGGAACTGGAAGTCCGCGCAGTCCTATTTCGGGACTGGAAACAGGCGGGAAACCCACTGGAGGGACGAGGTCGTTTCAATCACGCCCAAGCGAACCCACTCCGAGATGACCCGACAAAGAGCAGGAGAAGAGGCTTGCCCCAACAGCCCCAAACCCCCCTGAAGGAGGAGGAGCCACCCAACACCACCACAGGCCGCACAAAACGACCTGAAAGGCCCACAACTCATGGGACCAGGTATGACCAAACAGAGCAAGTCTTCCCTTCATCCCCCCGTCAATGGGACGAACTGCGAAAGGGCCAATGCCCCTTACGTGAACCTGACCTTCGCACAGAGAGATCACCGTGCTGACCATATGAAGACAATTCCAAAGGCTGCACCGGCCTATCACGATGGGAGGAACCCCGAGCCCTGGCACGACCCTTCCGGGAAAACTCCCCACGCCCCCCAGCCCCCTAGAGAACCAACAAGTCCGACATTGGATGACAACTGGAAGCTGCCTGCAGATAGTGCCCAACCAGAGAGTCCATAAACAGCAAAGGACAAAGAGGGGACAAAAACCTAAGAGTCAGGGCCCAAGCAGATTCCAAGGAGTGTCAGAGCCTCACGCCACTGAAGCGCGCGGGACCGAGCCTCCAACGAAAAAAACTGGGCCGTCTGCAAGAAAGGATGACTCCGGAACCTCATAACAAACCCAGTGAGGAAACGAAGATCCAAACCTGAATGAAGATGGATCCATTAAAGAGGTAAAATCCGGGTCTCACAGGAGGTAAGCCGCAATGGTTTCCCGCACCTCGTGAGGTGGGGTGTGGGAAGCCGAAAACCTCAAGAAGTACAGGACTGACGGACCCGAAGAGACACGGAACCAAACCCATGGAGGAGCCGACACCAAATCAGACTCATATGCGGAGGAGGAGGGGGATGGAAGGAAAACCCCGTTCCCTGTAACAGCAAGCCCCGCTCAGAGGGTACAAAAACCCAAGCGGGGTCCAATTGGGCCCAATGGCCCCAAAGTCAACCCCTCCCCAGCCCCGTGAATCTCCACAGCGGGACCCGGGGTCAAACCATCCCCCAAAGCCTCGGCCTCAAAAGTAAAAGCAGAAAGGAAGGGGGCTCACTAGTCAGACTCAGACGCTTTGGCCAGATAAACTGGCTCGAATGAATCCGTCACCACCCCAGAAGGGGCATCCTCAAAGACAGCCAGAGTCTCCAAATCAACTAACCCCTGCCCCGACTCCGAAACCCTCAGATGTTCGGAGCTGGAAGCAGTGGGGAAGGACCGGAATGAACCACAGCAGGGGCAGGATGAGGGGGTGCGGACTGAACCAAAGTCAAAGTGACTTACACCCCTAAGTCCGGGTCCCTATAACTAAAATCGGGCAGCCACAGGGCCGGGTCAGCAACCAATCTAGCATGCTGTAGCAACCTAAAACGAGCATGCAACGCCTGAGCTGCCTGCACCTGAATAGTGTCATCAGTGGACTGGGTATACTGAGTCACAAACAAGCAACAAAACTCGCAGATGTCATCGACCCAACAGGCAGCATGACAGAGGCATAAACGGTGAAGGTCACCCGAAGACAAGGGGACCGAGCAACCCTCAAACTCGCACAAGGCAAGAGGGGGACCCAGGGGTCGCTTCATTGGACCCAAGGTTCCCAGCGCGGTTTCCGAGGGACCTTAGACAGAACTCACACTAAGAGAAGCCCCGACAGGTTACTACTAAATGGCGGCCAAAGTTACCAACAAAACTGCTAAAACTGCCCCCTCACCCCTGGAACATGGACACTCATAGGGGCCTAGCAGGGGATCACCAAGACACAATCGAATGAGACCAAAACCAAGGGGCAGATCCCCCCATCAGGCAAGAAAACAAAAGAAAGAAAAACCCTGCAAGAGGACAATGTACCCAGGCGGAACAGAGCCGGACGCTATGAGAGGTTATAACTAGCTGCACAGTACCCTGCACCTCAACTAGTGACGAATACTACCCCCCCCTACCCAGAGGCAAACGGGTGAATGAAACACCCCAGTTGACTCCAAGGGCGGCCAATCACCGGGCAGCAAAAGACCTTGTGGAGGTAGCCCCAAAGGTGACTTGTGGATGATGGTCCCAAGCCCCATGGCAGTACTTACTGGGCACCTAGGGAAAGGTGACCCTAGGTGCATGAAACCCAAAAACTTGTAAATATACTTCTGGCTCGTGCACTACCAAGGACAGCACTACACCACAAGGCACAGGACCAGAATTCAGGAGCCAGTCGCACAACCTTGCCAGCCTCATATCAGCCATAGAACTGAGGTGTGGATAGCCAGCGCGGGGGTCTGTGGTTCCCCATTGCCCCTCCCAGGGAGGGGGAGGGGGGAGCTGTGCAGACAGCGGCATGGTGATGTGATGACGTCATGCTCGTCTGCTAGTTTTTATTTGGGCGAGTTCTGTCTACTAGTTTGGCTTTCAGTAGCAATTTCTTAACCAGAATAGGAGTTTGTTTTGGGGCGCTTACCTTTCTGGGTGCCTGACCCAGTTGATGGCAGACATAGAATGCTTCCAACCACATGGGGGTTTCTATAGGCCATTGCTCCTCGTGCTTCTCTGAGGGGGCCAGATTTTGAAGTGTTGTCCCCGGAAGGCCTAGAACTCCATTCACTTAGACTGATGCCAGGGCCTAATACATTCATATCAGCCCGATTAACTCTGGGGAGCCGAAGGGGTTCCCCTAGAAAACATCTTGCAATAAGAGCAAAATAAGTCTCAATTAGAATACTGTGAAGTAATAAGTTTCCACTGAACATACTGCAGACCAAACATGACAGGGCTGATCTCAATGAAACCTTTGAAATATTGAACAATTTGGAGAAAGTTCATCTAGACCACTTCTTCAAAACATCAAATGTAACATGAACAAGGAGCACCAGTTTCAGGCTCACCAAGCTACAATGCAGGACAGAAAATAGGATGGCTTTTCACCTATAGGGTTATAAACGTGTGGAACTGCCTACCCACCGAAGCTGTAACTGCCAAAACACTGCTGAATTTCATAATCCAGCATGATAAAATCATCATAACAAACGGTGGGACCATTGACCAGCCACCAGCTTCCTGTTCTCGTCGAAGACACTAGAGAGTGGTCCTCAGGTAAATTGAGGTAAATATTTCTCTTATCAATCCTTCTTATCATTTTTAGGAGAGCTCGGGGTGTTAAAGTAATGCTGACACATTCTTACTGCCTGTTAAGGGGAACTGTTTATATCAATAGCTAATTTGAAAAACAAAGAAAGTGTACACATACCTTAGCCATCTGTCTTCCCACAGTTTCATTTCTGACTGCAGCTTCCCTGGTGAAGGTCTTACTGCCATATCTGTTCTAGCTTTGGACATGGATAGCTCATATGTTGCTTGAGCTTGTTCTAGAAATCCATGCTGCTCATGGGTAACAGCCTGCAAAATAGAAGATTACCCATACAGTAATTATAATGACAAATCCAGCATTGAATTTAATAAAATGCTAGTTTCTGGGCGAGCCTTGGAGGTGCCTTGAAGCTATCTATACTAATTAAATACCATACTACTTGGAGTCATCAGTCGCAGAGTTCTTGCATGACTACCGGGGACCACAAGCCAGAACACAGCCCTCTCAGTGAAGTGCAGACAGCAAAGGCCCTTGAACACTTTACATTTAAAGTTGATCATCTTGTCATGGACCAGGGAAGCACCCAGAAAGGTAGGCGAATCAAAACAAGACTACTGCCTGGTTGAAAAATGCGACCTACACCCACTTAAGTATCAAAGGAGCTCACTTCACTAAAAACAAACAACCAAAACTTCTTCCATCTAGCCCCCCCTCCCCCACTCATTAGCTCCACTTATCCCCCTCATTTTGGGTAAGGGGGGGGGGCGGGAGTGAGAGCCGAGTTGCCATCACCCAGTTCTTCAATGATAAAAGCCGCTGACCAAAGGGAGAGAGGGAGGGTATGAGGGAGCCTCAAGGGATCTTGCCTAGAAATTGGTGTTTAAATACATTCAATGCTGGTTTTCTGTGGGGAGCCCTGTCGATTACCTGTAGCTAACCAGTCAAGGAGAAGGAAAAACAGGGATGCGGAAGCATCGTAGGTATCAACACGAAGAAGAGCAGTTGGCCGCAAAAGATGACCCAATGCAACCCAAGGCCGCAAAAGGCCTGGGTCATTAACCAGATACCTGGCAGCCAAAACCCCCATGCCTGAATATCATCTCAATTCATGTACCCTAACACACCTGACAGAGTGGCATACATTCACACATCATGGGATGAGGTTAGACCTTAGGCTAGACTTAATATTACTGCGGACAACTTACGACAAATGTCCCCTGGAACAGGAGACCAGGGAAACCGGATCAATCCACAGTGCATCCACCTACACAGAACCGGTGGGGCGCAAGTAGCGGAGCAAAGCTGCTATCGGACATAACACATGACGTACCCCCGGTCGTACCAAGTATCCACCACCAAGGACCCTCTCAGGAAGCCTGCCTTCTCATTCTTCCTCAGAAAAGAAAGAGCCAGCGCAAGCGAACAAACCGACCACCAGGACCAAACGAACAAAACCCCTGGCACCAGAGAATTTCATGAAGCTCACAAACCCGACCATCAGACTTAATGACAATGTGGACAACATGAGACACACGAGCTCTGGAACAGGAAGCCAGGAAAACCGGATCAACCCAGAGCGTGTCCACTGACACAGAATCTGTGGCTCACAGGTAACAGCGCAAAGCCGCTTCTAACACAGAACCGGTGGCCGGCAGGTAGTGGCATGAAGCCGCTGTAGCGGCATGAAGCCGCTACCGACTCAGCACGTGATGCACCCCCGACTAAGCCAACCAAGCATCCACCACCAACGGACCCCTCCGAAAGCACGCCGTCTCATTCTTTACCAAAAAAAAGGAGAAGGCTGCAAACGAATAAACCGACCACCATGACCAAAGGAACAAAACCCCCAGCACTGTAGAAGAGCATGAAACTCCCCAACTCAATCTGCAAAGGCCAAGGCCAACAAAAACAATGCCTTCCCAAAAATCATGAATCAAAGGAGCTACCACAAATGAAGGAGAAGAAAGAAAGGAAAAACCCGGTATAAGTACCAAGAAAGCTCAGGACCTCCGGGCTCAGGCGAAGGCTGAGCAAGCCAGAGGTGAAGAAATGAATGAGAAAGCTTGCGTTACGGAGCAGACGTGACATTCACCCCAAATGAAAATGGCAGTGGCTCCGCCAATGCCGCTCTATAAGAAGTGACAGTACAGTATTTGATGCGAGATACTGATCCAGAAAAAGCCTAGAGAGAAAAGACAAATAAACCAGGGCCGACACCGAAGAAACCCAATAAAGAGAAAGAAAATGGTGGAAAGACTGCCAAGAGACTTCATACTGCTCCTGAGATGAAGACCTGAGGTGAGTTTGCTTACTGTGTGAGATTATTGGAGGTGAGACACTATCTAAGAAGCCAACTGATAACCATACAAAAGGTGATATACAGTACACGCATCAGAAATGCCAGACGCGTAATGCGGAGGAGCAAGTCCAACCAGCGAGGTACCTCACTGGCCCAACCTGCTGAAAAAGGCAGGGCTGGGAAAAAAATGCCTGGGTTCGGACACTGAGCAAGCAGCGCCTGTGTAAGGGCACGAGCAGGTAAGCCATACTCTACAGTATGAACTCACAAAACCCATCCTTACTTGTTTATGGTATAGCTATGTAACTTTAAAACCAGGGTTGTAAAACCAAATATGCATTTATAAACACTACAAACACAAGAGTGACCATGTGGAGCTGGTACCATATTTTTGCATTGGTAGGACTCAAGAAACAATCAAAGTGCATGCATTACATTTATTTAAACACGGGAAAAGGGATGATACACTAACAAGGAAAAATCTCACTCACCAGATTAATGATTACAGTTCCAGACACTCAGATATAAATGGAGGTCAATAACCTCACACAGTAAGGTGAGAACCTATGAGCACACACCACACAACCTGTGTGTGTGGAGTCTCAGCTCTCTCTCTTTCGTGGATTGCAGGGATGCTCCTCTCACAAAAATTTGTGGGAAGATTTTTCACAGGGAATCATACTCCTTTACTAATACATACTCACAAACACAAATGAAACATAAAAATTAACACAAATAAAACAAACTGGTATCTTAACTAGGAGAAACATACATTAACAACCAAAAAAGCTAAACTTTATATATCAGTCATTACACCTGAAACAAAAGGCTGGGCCAACTACCATGGAACCAAGAGAAGAACTCTCTCCCACTAGGATTTCAACCGAGCCAGAATTTGAAGCAACAGCTGGACCAAGATGAAGAGGTGCAGGAACCCCCACCTCGACCAGTCCTGCCAAAAGGAATTCACCGAGAGAACTTCACAGTCGGGAAATGGTGCAATGTACAGTGTGAGATGTCGAGACCATGCCGACACAAAGAGGTCCACCTCCGGGAGCCCGTACATCTGGCAAAGCCAAAGGAAGAAAGCAGCATCGACCATCCACTGCGTGGAAAGAGGAATGAAGCGCAACAGGTCTTCTGCCAGGACGGTGACACAAAGAGAAGAGCTAAACCCTGAGAACCCAGTGGAAGAGCTACCCAAAGTGACCAGCTCCAAAGAGCCATGGACCAAAGTGACCACCTCCCACCCCCCTCCTTGGTTGAGACAATGAAACACAGGGGGAGCAGTCCAAATGGATTCGTATCACCGAGCAACGAGAAAGTTGAATCCAATCCTCCGCATATTCCTGCATCATGCTGTGAGCCTGACACAAGGCCTGCTGCCAATGCCCCTGGCTAGACTGGTGAGCACTGGTCACAATGCCCCAGCCGACAGATGAGGCATCCACGAGCACATCAAGCGAGGGAGGATGACGGCACCATGGCACCAAACCCCGATAAACCTGAAGAGGAAGCCGGTGACACAGCAAACGGCACAAGGACACCATGGTCGAACCCGGCGATCATGAAACCGGCAAAAATGGCTGCTCTGATACCAGAACAGCTTCCAAAACCAAACTCTGCCCAGCTGAAAAACAAAAGAGCAAAGCTCAGGCTCCCACACAGCTGCTCGAGCAACCTCCGAGTGCTGCGGGTCCCCCTCAAAAACAGCCGACGGCGGGACTGCAGCCAGAGTAAGGCTGCGGGAGGGAGAGAAAGGAACACCGCCTGAGAATCCCCCACAAAGCCCAGCCAAGTCCAAACCTGGGACATTATCAACTGGGTCTTCTGCCAGTTCACCAGAAACCCAACTGTGTCGAGGCAGGAAAGATCCAGATTCCTGGCTAGCAGACAAGCAGACCAGTTGGGAGCCCATACCAACCAGTCGTCAAGGTAGGCCAAGACTCAAAGACCTAGCAGATGAAGATGGGGTGTTGTAATCCACAAGTTAGTAGGAATTATTAGCTAGAGGATCATTACTACAACACTTAACGAATGATGATTGAAAGTACATGTAAGTAGA
This sequence comes from Procambarus clarkii, assembly GCF_040958095.1. Classification (NCBI taxonomy): domain Eukaryota; kingdom Metazoa; phylum Arthropoda; class Malacostraca; order Decapoda; family Cambaridae; genus Procambarus; species Procambarus clarkii. The sequence goes on from NC_091204.1 coordinate 19,433,674, forward strand.
CAGACTATGGATCACATATCTAAGAAAGGTCAATGGATTAAGACCGAAGCTGTTTAGCCAAATGATTAATTCCTGGAAAGAGGAATTATTCTTCGTCAGGCTTCTAGGAACAAGATTACCTCTCTAGGGATAAGGTTAATCGGATTATACCTTCCTTGAGAGGTGGGGTGAAATGGTTGAGGTAGATGGCTGACTGGAGTGAGTCTGATTGGGGAAGTTGAACGAGCAAGTCCTTTTGGATCCCCGGTTGTGGCAGCAGCGAAGTGTAGCAGACAGCTATGCGAGAGCCTGTTGTGATCTTAGTGACCAAGTTAAGTCTGCAGTATGTGAGTATTGAATGTAAGACTAACCGGGTGTGGAGCGTTGTAGTAATCATTCCGTATTAGGGACTTAGGCGGAAGTTACGAGTGTGGGTGGTGATCGCGGAGGTCAAGTGGTCTATGGGTATTGGAAGTGTATTGACCTAATAGAGTATGTTAATTAATATAGTATTATTTGTCAGAGTCTATTCTTTGTAATTAAATGACAAAATCCGACGGCCTTTAAATACCTTCCGTATGTTCATTCATTGTGTTCCAGTACAAACCTAGTGGTACGCCTCAAGGGTCTGGTGTGTGTAGGAGTACACGGTGGTAGTAACGGTTGCTGAGGCAAGGTGTTATGTGTTGTGTAATCGCTGTGTTCGGAATGAACCGGGGTTCAGCGTCACGACATATTTGGTGGCAGCGCAAACAGGTTTGGAACACTTTGAGAGATGAAGGAAGTGTGTTACCGGTTTAGTTGGTGAGGGAATGTTCGGGAATTGGTAGACGTCGGGAGTGAGGAAGGGAAGGTGCGTGGGCCAGGGAGTGGCCATAGTGGGGTGTAGGGCCAAGGTGTGTGGCCAAGTGGAGTGGCCACGTTGTGCGGCAGGGAAAGGTCCCCTAAGGGGTGGAAACAGTAGTGTGGGGAACTGATAAGTGACGTTGTTAATGGTGGCTTAAAATTATAAGTGATTCTAGTGAGATTAAGGGAATAAGGCCAAGTAAGGTTACTGTACGGCAAAGCGTCAAGCTGGTTCATAAACGAGCACATAAGGGGCGAGTAGCCATGACGGGTACGGGTAGTAATAGGGGCGCCAGTGGCCAGGCCACGAGTAATGTCGGTCAGGGTGAGAGTGGTGATAACACGGCGGCGTTGCTTACGGCGCAGGCGGCAGCGTCAGAGACAATTGGGCAGGTTGCACAGTGGTTGAAAAATGTGTTGAGCACGCATGAGACGACTAATGCAGGACCTAAGGTATATGGAGACATACCCACGTTTTGGGGCGCCAAACGGGATTCGAAAGGTCAGTTACTGACGGATATTAGAACATTTTTCTTTGCTCTAGAGAAGGCGACTAGTGTGGGGTCATGGTCGGATCAGGCAAAGATTGCATTGGCATATTCCAAGGTGAAAGGGGAAGCAAAGACCCTGCTCAACTCTGCGGAAATTAGAGAAATAAATAGTTATAGCAAGTTTAAGCAGGAACTGATAGATCATTACGATGTGCAGCACGATGCAGTAGAACTAAAGGCTCAGTTAGCTGCACTTAAACGAGAACCAGGGGAACAATTAAGGGCGTTTGGCCATAGAATAAGACTCTTGGGTGATGTGATTGAGCGGACGAAAACGCAGTTCACGGGGGTAGTAAGAGATTCTATGCAACGGAGTGTTTTTTTCGGTGCATTACCGCGGGAAAGTGCGTTACACTGCAGGGAAGCTAAGTCTTTTAAGGAAGCGGTGAAACATGCAGTGTTTTGGGCGGAGAATAGCCCGACACATAAACTGACAGAGGATGACATTTTCAAGGAAGTGTCCCCTAAGGAACAGGCAAATCTAGCAGACACGCAAGAGAGACAGGCTCAGCTCTGGGCCCCAGTAGCTCAGCCAGTGGAGGATGGACCCGCGGCGGGGGTCACACATTCCAAGGGCAAGGGGCGAGGTGCTCCTCGACGTAACAATAATAAGGGCTGGGAGCCAAGGGTGTTCCAGGGACACAATACGAGTGGGGTGTCGTGGGGACCCCATCAGGGTACTCGTGGGCAGCGAGGAGGCTATAATCAAGGGGCACGTGGAGGCAGGTTCACTCCAGCTCCACCACGATACACGCCTGCTCAGGGAGCAACAGGAATGTACCAAGAAGACCTGGACAAAATAAGTATATGGAGCACCACTTGGCAAATGGAATTTAATGTTAATAAATGTCATGTTATGGAATGTGGAATAGGAGAACATAGACCCCACACAACCTATATATTATGTGAGAAATCTTTAAAGAATTCTGATAAAGAAAGAGATCTAGGAGTGGTTCTAGATAGAAAACTATCACCTGAGGACCACATAAAGAATATTGTGCAAGGAGCCTATGCTATGCTTTCTAACTTCAGAATTGCATTTAAATACATGGATGGCGATATACTAAAGAAATTGTTCATGACTTTTGTTAGGCCAAAGCTAGAATATGCAGCTGTTGTGTGGTGCCCATATCTTAAGAAGCACATCAACAAACTGGAAAAGGTGCAAAGACATGCTACTAAGTGGCTCCCAGAACTGAAGGGCAAGAGCTACGAGGAGAGGTTAGAAGCATTAAATATGCCAAAACTAGAAGACAGAAGAAAAAGAGGTGATATGATCACTACATACAAAATAGTTACAGGAATTGATAAAATCGACAGGGAAGACTTCCTGAGACCTGGAATTTCAAGAACAAGAGGTCATAGATTTAAACTAGCTAAACACAGATGCCGAAGAAATATAAGAAAATTCACCTTCGCAAATAGAGTGGTAGACGGTTGGAACAAGTTAAGTGAGAAGGTGGTGGAGGCCAAGACCGTCAGTAGTTTCAAAGCGTTATATGACAAAGAGTGCTGGGAAGACGGGACACCACGAGCGTAGCTCTCATCCTGTAACTACACTTAGGTAATTACACTTAGGTAATTACCAGAACCAGGGTACCGGTAGAGGGTATCCCCGGGGAACGGGGTACACTGCAGGTAAACACGAGCCAGAACGACCTAAGCAGACAAAAGTGTGTAAGCTGTGTGGTGACGGTGGTCACTTGGCCTGGCAGTGTAAGCTTTTTGTTCCGCCTAATTACCCAGTGTGTACAGTAGGGGGTGGCGGACAGTGGTTGTGTACCGTCGGGTCGGGTCATCCCATAAAGGTGCATTTACGGTTAAAGGGCACTATCTATACAGCCTTGGTGGACACCGGTGCTTCCGTGTCCATCATGAGTCGTAGCGTGTTAGGATCAGACGTCAGGCTGATACCTAACAACAGGAGATTAACGGCGGTGGGGGATAATGCGTTGCGGGTGTTGGGTGAGACAACTGTGGATTTCCAGCTAGAAGATAGATGGTTTAAACATAGTTTTGTAGTAATACAGGATATAGGGCTGAAACATACCAACATTATCCTGGGAATTGATTTCCTCGAAAAATACTCATGTACCATAGCGTTCAGCGCAAGGGGGAATAAATTGGTATGTGGAGGTCAAGCGGTAGACGTTAACAAGGTGAGGAGTAGAGAAGGAGTAGCAGTAGTGAGGGGTAACTGTGGTAACTCGGCTGGGGACCAGAATATACAGTGGGCAGTCACGGTACCCAAGGATGTCACCATTCCGGGAGAAGCATCCTTAGTGATTAAAATGGCATGTAAAGCCAAGGGAGTAGACGTTGTGCAAATTGAGCCATTAGATAATCCAGCAGGGTTGGTGATAATGGAGACTATTGAAGACATAAATGAAGGGGTAATTCGGTTGAGGGTTTTTAATCCCTCTCGGTGGCCAGTCACCTTGAGTAGGCATACACAGGTAGCGTGGGGGCACCCTGTGGAGGAGATTATTGCAGCCATGTCAGTAAGTCAGAGTGAGGGCGATGAGGATAGAATGGATAAATTAATGGGAATAGTGGATAGGATGTCCATGGAAAGGGAGGTTAAGGAAGCCTTAAGAGGCTTAGTCAGGGAGTTCCCGGATGTTTTTGCGTTGAGAGGGGAACCCCCAGGGTGCATTACTCAAGGAGCACATAGAATTGACGTAGAGGGCGCACATCCAGTATATACGAGAGCATATAGCATACCAGTGGCACACCAGAGGGAGGTGAAAGAGGAGATAAGCCAGCTAAGGGAGCATGATATCATTGAACCATCCAGTTCACCGTGGCACAGCCCTCTCGTAGTAGTCAGGAAAAAGAATGGGGGAGTGAGGTTATGCGTAGATTTGCGCAGAATAAACAAGCTGACGAAAGACGAAGCATACCCATTACCTAACATACAGGACACATTGACACACTTGAAGGGTACACAATATTTTACCACATTAGACCTACTCAGTGGGTATCACCAGATACCGCTGGAGGAAGAGTCGAGGGAAATCACAGCGTTTAGTGCGTGCAACGAGCTCTGGCAATATAAACGACTTCCTTTCGGGTTGAAGTCAGCACCTGCTGTGTTCAATAGGCTAATGATGAGTGTATTATCGGGGTTGATAGGTCCCACAGCGTTGCTGTACCTCGATGACGTAATCGTGCTGGGAAAGTCATTAGAGGAGCACATGCATAATTTGAGGAAACTCTTGCTAAGGTTGAGGTCACACAACCTCAAAGTGAATTTCGAAAAATGCAGTTTTTTTGGAGAATCGGTAACATTCCTGGGTCATACAGTGGGCCGGATGGGTATCAGTCCATTGCCAGATAAAACCAGGGATATTCAAGAGTTCCCAGTTCCACAGAACAAGAAAGAGTGCAAATCTTTCCTGGGGTTGGTTAGCTATTATCGGCGATTTATTAAAGATTTTTCAAAAATTGCAAGACCATTACATGAGATCAGTGGACTTGCAGAGTTCGTGTGGGGGAAGGAACAACAGCAGGCGTTCCAGGTACTGAGGGCTGCTGTCAGCTCTTGCAGTATCTTGGCGCACCCAGATTTTAGCAAACCGTTTCTGGTGTATGCGGATGCTTCTGGCGCAGCGATAGGTGGTGTGGTAGCTCAGGTGGATGAGCGAGGACGGGAGCGTCCCATTGCATTTTGTTCACGAGTACTATGTCCTGCAGAGAGGAACTATAGTACGATTGAGAGGGAAGCGCTAGCGATCACATTCATATTACAACGAAACCGGTACATCTTGCTTGGACATGAAATTTGGCTCAGAAGCGATCACAAACCCCTTAAGTATGTGTTCGAGTCCAAGGAGCCTTGTCAGCGGCTGGCACGGTGGGTTACCTCGCTCTCAGAGTTTAACATTACAAACTTTGAACATGTACCAGGGAAAAGCAATGTGGTCGCTGACGCGTTGTCAAGGTGTCACAATGTAGCAGTGGTGAGTGAAAGGGGGGAGGAAGATGTGTCGTGGAATGTGAGGGAGTTGATACGGAGTCAGGAAGGTCACCCCCTGTGGGGGGAGGTAAGGAAGTTTTTGAGGGGTCAGCGTGCGGAGTTGAGGAAGTCACTTCCAGCCCCAGTGGATGAGTTTGTGGTTGAAGATGAGGTGTTGTATCATCTTGGTAGGGTTTCGGGTATACGGTCTGAACCAGTATACCAGGCAGTCTTGACACCGGAGTTCCAGAGGACTGCAATGTATCTGTGTCATAACATCCCAGCAGCAGGCCATGGAGGGGAGTCCAAGACGTTGCAGAGGGCACGTCAAAGGTTCTATTGGCCATCCATGGGTAAAGATATCAAGGTCTATGTAGCCTCTTGTGACAGTTGTCTGAGGTACAAGGCACATAGGTTGGGGGCGGAACCTTTGCGTAGGTGGCCGGAGGTGAGTACTCCCTTCGAGAGAGTACACATAGATCTCATTGGGCCGCTACCACAAGCTCATTCAGGGGCGAGGTACATATTTGTAGCAGTGGATGCACTCACACGGTTCACTGTGGTGAGTGCACTCCGTTCTAAGTCGGCAGAGGATGTGACCCAGGCCATGGTGGAAAGTGTGTTAACCAGGTTTGGGGCTCCTCAACAAGTTGTGTCAGACCAAGGGTCAGAGTTTATCAATCAAGTATTTCAAAGCATCGCGAGTGTGTATCAATTCAAACATACTCCAGTGCTGGCATATCGACCATCGGCGAATGGTTTGGTTGAAAGACACAATGCTGAAGTAATCAGTATTCTGCGGCATTTGGCTGCTGATGATGTGCTTGCATGGGATCAGAGTTTGTCGATGGTGGAGTCGGCGCTCAACACGGCGTTCAATAGGTCGGTGGGAGAAACCCCGCATTTTTTGTTGCATGGGTTCGATCCCCGACTTCCGTTCACGACGTTCACAAGCAAGCAACCGCCATGCTATGCGTTAGACTTCAAAAGTGTTGTCTGTAGGCGAGCAACCAAGGCATTTGACTTGGTGAAACTACATTTAAGAAAGTCGACAGAGGTAGCAGAGGCATATTATAATGCGCGGAACAAGGTCCAAGCAAAGGTGATCAATGAAGGTGATAGGGTATTCGTGAAGCAGATGCACGCTCAGGCAGAAGGTAAGTTGGCACCCAAGTTTAAACGCATTGCGTAATAGTGGCTTTAGGCATTGTATGTACTAGCTCTATCTATATATCAATCCATTAATGTAACATCACTTGTATGTATGTACCTTACCTGAATAAACATATTTATATTTATTTATTTATTATTTGTGGGGCCATGTCGGGTAATTAGCAAAAAGAATGCAGAAGTGAAGGTTAAGGTGCTAAAAACAGGGCACGTGTTCTCCTGTCACCCAGACCGCGTCTATACACTGACCGGTCAGGCAAGTGAGGAGCCATACCCTACGGGGAGTGTGCCAGGGGAGAGCACACCAGCGGCTGAGAACATAGGTAGGGGTACGAGGAGTTGGCAATCAAGGGTAGATAACACAGAGCAGCCTTCGCAGGACCGAGGACAAGGTCCACAGGCGACGGTGACACATCGCTATCCGACCCGCTCTCGTGGGGTCATGAACACAGGAGCATAGTATGTACTGTAGAGTAGTGCATGGCCATGGTAGTTTTTGTAGAGTGTGGGGTAGTGTGTAGAGTGTGGGGTAGTGTGTAGAGTGTGGTGTTGAGTGGTGCATGGGCATGGTAGTTTTTGTAGAGTGTGGGGTAGTGTGTAGAGTGTGGTGTGTAGTGGTGCATGGGCATGGTAGTTTTGTAGAGTGTGGGGTAGTGTGTAGAGTGTGGTGTAGAGTAGCATGTGTAGTGTGTGGTGTAGTGTGTGGTGTAGTGTTGTGGCGTTTGGACGCCTGGTATGGAGTGTGGTGTTATAATGAGGTCATCAGTGGTTGGGTTGACCAGAGGTGATGGTGTGTCGGAGTGGGTAAGTCTTATGGATAAGATTATAATGTAGAATTTCAAAATTTCAGGTGTTGGTGGTTGCAGTGGACGAGCGAAGTAGATATACTAATTTCTTATTAAGTTGTTACAGGAATCTCGCTAGAGGCGAGCCAGTGGCAGTATGATGTTTTAGTGACATAAGTGTGAAATTATTTTAATGAGGTATTTATTGTGATAATATATGTGTATGTATATACTGTATATTACCTCATCGGCACCATTACTGAGTGTTAGGCTTCAGTAGGTCCCCCGGGATCATGTCACAGAGCTTCAGGTAGAGTAGAAGGGAAGCCATGAGGCTACAGTCAGTAATTCTAGAAAAAAAAGGGGGAGGAAGTGAAGCCAACGTGACGTTATAGGCGAAATTCGCCCCCTGACATCAAAGCAGGGATAAGGGCCAGCTGCAATGGTTTTGCAGCTGCGCTCAAGCTATATACGGGGAGAGAGTAAGGAGCCGAGGGGGTTATGTAATAATGGGATCGAGCCAGGGGGCTCCGAGGGAATATTTTGCAGGTACAGCGGTCGGGAAGGTGTGAATACAGGTGGACACACTCTGGGCGGATGGGCCTAGAGTAATGTGCTACAGCTGTGGTGAGCACAGCAAGGAAGGATGACCAGAGAGCTGTGAGGTATCTACAGCGTTCTGGGATTGGTGCCCTGGAACGAGACGTCAGCACAGACCCTAGGGAACATGACCCTGGGGTAGGAATCTCCGTTGCTCTGGAGGCTAGGATCACGTTAGCTCAGAGCAACGATGGGACATTGACAACATTCACCAGGCTGGACAGCCTGGGTTTTGTCTGGGTCATGGAGGATCTATGACCTAGCAACCATGGGACACGAAGACAAGAGAAGTGATGCTGCCAATTGTGGAGGAGGCCAGTGAAACATTGTGTGATCATTGTAAGCCCTTATGTTAACAGTACAGGGCAAGATGTTAAATTGTAATTAACTTATTACTAAGGATGAAGAACCTTAGATATATATGTGTTGTGTATATATTAATGACTAGTGTCATTTCTGTTTAAGTGCCAGCATTCTGGGCCATGTAATTTTATGGTTATGTTTGTATGTAATTATATGTCAGCAGTTTAGGGATATGTGCATTGTTGGAGATGGGAACAATTATTACAGACTATTTTACCTGTACTATGATGTGAATATAATGTATATGTTGGAGAAGTGTTGTGAGTTATGTCGGGGAAAATTTTAATTTATTTCATTGTGTGTATGATGAACTTATTGGATGATTTTTTAGTTGTACATATATGGTGGGTGCATCCTCCAGGTCCTTGCACTAATGGAACCATTGCAATGATGCATATGGGGACATATGCGTGTTTAAGGAGGGGAGTGGTGTTGTAATCCACAAGTTAGTAGGAATTATTAGCTAGAGGATCATTACTACAACACTTAACGAATGATGATTGAAAGTACATGTAAGTAGACAGACTATGGATCACATATCTAAGAAAGGTCAATGGATTAAGACCGAAGCTGTTTAGCCAAATGATTAATTCCTGGAAAGAGGAATTATTCTTCGTCAGGCTTCTAGGAACAAGATTACCTCTCTAGGGATAAGGTTAATCGGATTATACCTTCCTTGAGAGGTGGGGTGAAATGGTTGAGGTAGATGGCTGACTGGAGTGAGTCTGATTGGGGAAGTTGAACGAGCAAGTCCTTTTGGATCCCCGGTTGTGGCAGCAGCGAAGTGTAGCAGACAGCTATGCGAGAGCCTGTTGTGATCTTAGTGACCAAGTTAAGTCTGCAGTATGTGAGTATTGAATGTAAGACTAACCGGGTGTGGAGCGTTGCAGTAATCATTCCGTATTAGGGACTTAGGCGGAAGTTACGAGTGTGGGTGGTGATCGCGGAGGTCAAGTGGTCTATGGGTATTGGAAGTGTATTGACCTAATAGAGTATGTTAATTAATATAGTATTATTTGTCAGAGTCTATTCTTTGTAATTAAATGACAAAATCCGACGGCCTTTAAATACCTTCCGTATGTTCATTCATTGTGTTCCAGTACAAACCTAGTGGTACGCCTCAAGGGTCTGGTGTGTGTAGGAGTACACGGTGGTAGTAACGGTTGCTGAGGCAAGGTGTTATGTGTTGTGTAATCGCTGTGTTCGGAATGAACCGGGGTTCAGCGTTACGACAGGGCCACCACGACCTGAATTAAGCTCGTAAAAATGCGAGGTGCCAGCTGAACTGGAGACAACAAAAGTGGTAAGCCTGTCACCCCACCACAAAACTTAACCAATCCCTGAACCCCGGATGGATAGGGATGTGCCAATACGCGTCCTGTAAATCCAGGGAAATCATCCAAGCACCCGGTTCGAGAATGAGCCGGACCTGAGACAAATGTAGTAATCTGAAAGGAGGGGCAAGGAATCAACCGGTTCAGAAGACCTGACAGATGGAAGGGGACGAGGCCTGCCCCACCAGACCCGACCCACCCGAAGAAGGAAGGGCCACCCAATGCCACTGCAGGTTGCACGACACCACCCGAAAAGCCCACGAGTTGTGTGACCAGGTGTGTGAAAATGGTATATAAAGATTAATATACCAAAGATTTCTACCGTGTTATTGTGACTTTTTCTTTGCATGCCCTAAGCTCTGAAAATATTATGAAGTCAAGAAAATACAGTAAAAGTTCTGTCTCTTACCAGTCGAGTCTCTGGGTAATGAGCCACTGTTTGCCACAACCCAGCCCACAAATCCTCTTCTTTCAGTAAAGAATACATCTCAGACAATGAGTCCAGGATCTCCTGAAAATATTGAAGAAAATTATAAAATAGCATTAAACAGATACTTAATAACTACTGCATTTATATTCCTGTTTGCATGTGTTATTCAAGTGTATCAATACCCACAAACAGCTTTTGGAACTACAAAATTAAAAAATAAAACATAAAAAAAACGCAAAAACCAATGTTAAATGTAATAAAAAGTCAAATTCTGGGCGAGCCTCTTTGGCTCCCTGAAGCTGAGATAATTACCATCTACTATGTCGCATCATCTGAAGAATTCTATAGGCTTATTAGGAACAATAGCCAGAACCCAGCCCACCTCACAGAGGTGCACATAGCGGCGACATTTTACCATCTCATCAGGCAAAGCAACCAGAAAGTCAAAACAGAGGCGTCTTACCGCTTGGGACCAATGGGCACTTGCCTGGGGGCCCCACGAATATAAGGGCCTCCACGAGCATAGGACATGTTCATTATGTAAGCAGAATGTTTAAATATTTAGGTCTTCTTGAAAGCACACACAAACATAATATAACCCTACATCCTAGTCTGGGACTAAATACTAAATATTTAAGGCATATATTTCCAGGTGAATAACACTTTCAGCAGAAATGTAGCATAATGTTTTGAGTGGCCACAGAAGAAGAAGAGAGCTGCAGATGAGAAGGAGAAAATAGGAAACTTCTCAAACTAACTTCGTGGCTCAACACAGGTGCAACGACAGTCACTCATACCATTCCTTCAGATATAGCATTCACATCAGCATCCACTACTGCAATGTCAGTCGCCTGTACTGTTCCTTCAGATATAGCATCCGCATCTACATTAATTCCGGCTACCAATGAACAAGTTGGTAGCAGGAATCAGAAGACATGCCATCATTGCAGAGCAGAAGCGATCCGAGAATCCCATACAAGACCCAGCAAAGTCCGAACCTGAGAGGGAATCAGATGGGACTTCCACCAGTTCATCAAGAACCTGAACCCCGGGGAGTTGGGAAGGAACCAAACCCCTGGTGAGCAGAGACATGGACCGGCTGGGAGCAGACACCAGCCAGTCGTCGAGGTACGCCACAACCCCAACTCCTAGCAGTGGCAAGTTGGTCACCACAACCTGGGTAAGACGTGTGAAAACTCCATTGGGGCTCATTGGTACAACGGATGAGTCCCATGGGACCCATCTCGCCTTGTGTGGGTTAGAAGGTTGCTCTGTCCTCTTGTCTCAGGGTGACATTCAATGGTTTTTCCTCCGTCATGCTTCCTGTTGGGTCAATGACACCTTTGACCCGGAGTCCTGCGAGTGGTGTTCCTTGCTGATGTTCAATTCACCCAGTCCACTGATACTTGGTTGGTGCTCATTTTAAAACAAATCCCATAGTATTCGAATAATAAATGGAATTTTTACAAATTGTTAAATTATTTACAAATTGTTAAATTATTGTTTGCGTCAAGCCGCATACTACATATTTTGGTTTCGTGATGGAATGTGTGTGATCGGGCAGCAAAAGTGTTAAAAACTGTGTAGCCCAGGCTGTGTTGGCTTACTTTTAGGTCCAGCATAGCATCTCCAGTGCCTGGGTGTCCTGCTTGGTTTACCCTTCAGGCCCTGAAAATCCTCTACAAATTTGGTGTTGCCAATGGATATTCCTACCAAGCCCATTCTCGCCTAGTGCATATATGAGGGGTTTTCATCATCCATGCCACGGGGCAGGGATCATTCATGCTGCTTCAGATATGCTGGCTATTAGATCAAAGACTCCTACAACCTTTGGAGTCTAGTTGGAGTCGACTTCAGAGAAGTTGATGCATATCAGGCAGCTAGCTACCACTTGCTGGTTCGTTTCATCCATCTTCAATGGTCTAGATTGGATGCCCTAGAGCTAGCCTGCCCCATGTTTACAGATCTTGAATTGGAGTTGTTGAACTCCATCTTGGCTCCATCATCACCACCTCTTTCTTCCCATTTATACAGGATTCGCCCTGCCTCTGCTTTCACACCCCTTCCCTGCATCCAACCCCAAAATGTTCGAGGGTTTCTGGATTAGGGCAGGGTTTAGCTCAGGATATGGACAGGTTCTGGCTTTGGTCTCCAGTAGGCCAACAGGACAACTGATGTGACTTGGTAATGGGAACCTATCTCAGTGACCTAGCTTTGGGAAGCCACCATGAGGCTCACCCAATTACTGGTTTTTATCAATGACTGCTCCTATTTTTATTTTGCTGTTCACTGACCAGGAAATATACAATATCCACTCAAAGTTGCAGCACCAAACACCATTGAATTCCAAAACAAATCAGCACAATCATATGAAAAGATGAGAATGGTAACAATTATATGGAGAAAACAGTTATATCATAATCAGTATGCAAGCAAAATCTATTGGATTATACACATTGTGTCGCTGAAATGTAAGAAGCTAACCAGCCATAATCTTTCTTCTCTTTCCCCCTCTTGCTTAACTAATTTATACAGAAAACTGTGGATGATTGACTTACCTGTTGTGGATTCATTACAGGCTCCATATCATAAGTGTCATGATAATCCTTTTTAGCAGAACGAGGTGATGTGGTGGCTCCCTGTTCTAAGGCTAACTGCTCTAACAAAAGTGTCATACGATGCCATAGATTATGACTCTTGCCAAGGTACTTCATGATGGCTGGCCGAATAGTTATTGGAGGTTGGCACTGAGCAAGAGCTTCTGTGAACGTGTGAAGCGCTGATGGGTGGCAGTCCTTCTGAATGACATGCGAGCCAGAGCATAAGAATGGAATCACTTCGCTGGCTATACCCTGGAATTTTCACAAATAAAAAACTGTTGAATAACAATGTAATCAGAAACATAGCAAATTATTACAATTCAAAGAGAATATTTGGTCAAGAGAAATTTGTGCTCTTTCATACATAAAATACTTTCAGGGGGAAGACCTTTGGTGGCTCCCTGTAGCTGTTTTGCTGAGATTGCTCCATATTATGAGTCACATAAGTTGTGGGAGTTATGTTTGACCTATCGAAGACTAGGGCCAGACCCAGGCCCTTTCACAGAGGCACAGAGAACAAATAACATTCCACCATTTCTCTGGGAAATCATTGAGAAAGTCAGTGAAGCTTTACAGACAACTGATGGATTTACAAAACCTGAAGCCTCAAGACCAGAACATGGTCCTCCACCAGCCAGCCAGTCAGTTCTGTCGCTGAAGTGTTGCCTAGTGCCTTACAATAGTGCTCAATGGATGCCATCTTTCATGGTGGGTCCAAGTACTTTTAACCCTTGAACAGCACTAACTGTATATATACGATTTTGATTTAACTACCTGCATGGAGCACATCGTATATAAACATTTTAAAGTCCCACGTAAGATTAAAATGATTAATTAAAAGTCCTGTGGTTAGACAGGGTTTACATCAGCTTCCTCAGGGCTCCAGTAAACAGACACCAATTTAAAACAAAAATCGTGGAAACCATTCCCTTGTATGACAGCCTCAGTACTGAGTAAGGAATCAAGGCTGGCACACGCAGCATGAACTAGCAGCACTGCTGTTCAGCTTGTGACCACAGCATTGCCTAAAAATGTCAAAATATATATGTAACTATTATTATTTAGCAATGATAGTATTACAGAAAAGCCTGACTGTGATAAAGACTGTGTACAAAGTTCAGATATCAGTGAACACAATGCTGTACAATGCCATTGTTTGGTCCATCTAAGAATCTTTTAACAACTTTCCATGTTCCTTTACAAAATAAACTTGTGGAAAATTATTAATTTACAGGATTTAGTGTCCAGGATTCTGATAATAGCAACATTGTGGTGAGAATTCGCAGTGTGAATAGTATGTGGGAGAAGAAATCTTGACAGTGAGGTGGCGTCGTCAGCTAACTGGTGTATGGTGGCCACTATGTTGCTTGGACTCAACATACAAGCTTAGTGGTTCATTATGGTGAATGCACATGTAGATATTTATTTATAATGTGTGAATATGATGTAATAACAGCAAAAAACCAGTGTTGAATGTAATGAAATGCCATTTTCTGGGTGAGCCCCAGAGGCTTCCTGGAGCTTATTGGGGTAATGTATGTTATATTAGACCGGGACATTAGCTAAGGAGTTCAGACCTACCAGAGACCAGCGCCAGAACCTGGCCCCTTCAGAGAGGTTTCAGGGAGCAATGGCCCTGAAAAACCCCCTTGTGGTTGGGGTTTTCCTTATCTGCCATCGACCGGGGTTAGGCACCCAGAAAGGTAGGCATAACAAAACAAACCCCACATGGTAAAAAAAACTAAAACAAAAAACTGAACAGAGAGGTAGAAACTCCCTACAATCCCAAGGAAACAAGCAAACATCACACTTTACTGCCGCGGCGATCGTCCGCGCAGCCCTCCCTGCCCCGTGAGGGGGGAGGGGGGAGCCCGGACCTACCGCACCAGCTGCCTAGCTTCAGTTCGGAAGGCAAGCTTCAACCAATGCGAAAAAAACCGCCGACCGGTGGGAGGGAGGGTTGCCAGGGAGCCTCCGGGGCTCACCCAGAAAATGGTGTTTCATTACATTCAACGCTGGTTTTCTGTGGGTAGCCCCTACAGCTCCCTGGAGCTTCATACCCAAAGAGAAGGAAAAGAAAGGGCTAACCCGGGAGGCAGCCGTCACAAACTCTGCAAAGCGAAGCCGAGACAACAGGCTGTAACCTGCGACCCAAGGCAACAAGAACGCACAGGAGCAGACGCGCATAAAGAATGGGCGGCCAAGAACCTGTGCTACCCTCAAATCCCTGCGCCCGAAATGAGCCCTAGACGTCACCAACACAGCAGCAAAAGCTGCAAACGTCCGAACAGTGCAGGCGCAGGGACAGACCGCAGGCTGGAAGACTAAAAAACTCTGCGGATGACCTGGGAGACCCGAGCCCTGAAACGGAACAAGGGGAACCGGACCAACCCAAAGCACATCCCCAGACACGGTACGCAGGTAACGGCAAAAAGCGCAACCGGACAACACAGGACGCACCCCTGGCCAAACCAATCAAGCATTAATAACCCAAGAACCCCTCCGGAAAGCAGTAGTCTCGACCGTTGCCAGGACGGAGAAAGGCTGCAAACGTACAAACCTTCCACCAGTACCAAAGAGCAGAAACCTGAACCGAAGGGGCTATCACAAACTGAGGAGAAGATAAGAAGGCACCCTGATCAAGGACTAGGACGGCTCGGGCGACGCATGACCAGGCCGGAGGTGAAACAAAACATGAGAAAGCATACGAAACGGGGCAGATGTGACGTCCACCCCGAACGCAAGCAGGAGTGGCTCTGCCAGCGCTGCACAAAACGAGGCGACAGTCAGAAACATCAATTTACTGTAGTCTTGAAAACCCAAGAAAGGACAAGACAACCCGATGCAAAGGAGAAGACACCCTACGAAGAGCAAGAAAAAGTGCATAGATACACCAGGAACGTCATACTGTCGCCAAGACGAAGCTCGCAGGTGGTACACCATCAACAAAGCCACCTGATCACCACAGAGATGGTGATACCTGCGTCAAAATACCAGACGCGAAGAGTCGAGAAGAAGGCCGAACCAGTCACGTACAGAACCGATTTGACCTGCCGAAAGAGACAGAGCCGCGGGAAAACACCTCGGGTTCGGACACCTATCAAGCAGCGTCTGAAAATAAAGCTGTGCCGGCTACCAAGGAACCATAAGGACTACTCTCGTGGGAATGGGCTCCAACCGAGCTAGAACCTGAAGCAACAGCTGGATCGGGAGAAGAGGAACAGGTACCCCACCTCGACCAGTCCTGCAAAAAGAATCCACCGTGAATGCCTCGCAGGCGGGAAAAGGCGCTACAAAAAGGGGTGATGCCTAGACCACACAGACTCGAAGACGTCCATGGCCGGCAGAACCAACAAAACGAGTCGGCGACGACTGGCCAATCCGCGAACAGAGGAATGAACCGAGACAGCTGTCCGCCAGGACGCAGGACACACCCCGGACATGAACCTCACGGTTAGCCAAACCCCGAGAATCCAGCAAATGAGCCACTCTAAGGAACCAACCCCAAAGGTCAACACCTAAGAGAAACCCTGTGGTTCCGGCAAAGAACCGCCAGAGAACAGTCCGAATTGAGCTGAATGGTAGAGCACCGAGTGACCCAAACTCTCCGAAGTGCAAACAAGACAGCCACGAACTCCCGAACCGTGCTGTTGGTTGATACCTAGTTGATGGGGTTCTGCGAGTTCTTCTATTCCCCAAGCCCGGCCCGAGGCCAGGCTTGACTTGTGAGAGTTTGGTCCACTAGGCTGTTGCTTGGAGCGGCCCGCAGGCCCACATACCCACCACAGCCCGGTTGGTCCGGCACTCCTTGGAGGAATAAATCTAGTTTCCTCTTGAAGATGTCCATGAAGATGTGATGCTGTGAGCTCGATGGACGGACAGACCCCACCATCCCGGGCCGACCTGGTGAGCACTGGTCACAAAGCCCCAGCCGAGAGATGACCCGTCCGTGAACACACCGTGCGAAGGTTCGGGGAGGTGCCAATGCACGGAACCTCGAAAATCCCAAAGAGGAAGCTGGTGACGCAGTACCAACACAAGATCCCCAGAGGAACAAACCCAACGATTGCAAGAGAGGCGGAAGGGGAGTCTCCGAAGGAACCAAACAGATGCCGAAGCCAAACCCGACCCCACAAGCAGACCAGCACGTCGAAGTTCAGACTCCCACACAACTGCTCGAGCAACCGCTGAGCCACCTGGGACCCCCTCATGACCAGCCGAAGGTGGGACCACAGCTGCAGCAACACTTCTGGAGGGAAAGACAAGGAGCGGCCCAAGAGCCCTAAACAAGGCCCACCAAGGTCCGAACCTGGGACGGAAACAGATGGAATGGCTTCCAGATCACCAGGAAACCAAACCCGGCGATCTGGAAAGAACCACACCCCTAGCGAGCAGATAAGCGGACCGATTGGGAGCCAACATCAGCCAGTCGTCGAGGTAGGCCAGACACCGAATCCCAAGCAGACTCAGACAGGGCACCAAGATCCGGTAAAGATGCAAAAAAACACCTAGTGCCAATTACAAAATAGGGAAGGGAACAAAAGCAGCAAGCCTGAAGCCCCACCACCAACTGTGCCAGTCCCAGAAAACTGGAGAGGAACGTGCCAAGCACAGCCCCCCAGACAGAACCCCCAGGGAAACCGAGGGACAAGGTGTGAGAACAAGCATAAACAGCCAGGGACACTGAGCCTAAACCCAAGGGCCCTGACCCAAAACAGACAAAATGGAAAACCTGGTGTAAAATCAACACTCAAATGTTCCCAGAGGAACACTAAACGGGTAGAAAACACCAGAAAAGCAAAGAAATTACAACAGAATAAAACCCCTGAAAAAAAAGTTGAAAACTCACCCAAGACGCTCGTTCGCAAACCCAGGCGCATGTAAACAAACCGCAACGCTGCCCTGGTGGCCACGCCGGGAAACCGGCAGAAGAAAATGGCCACCAGAACAGAGGGCTGTGACCGACGCAAAAGATACGAAAACACTCCAGCAAAAGTGGGAAGCAAGCAGACTGGATGGGCGAAAAACTCAGCCTAGAAGCAGAAAACCCAGACAGGGGCAAACTGTCCCAGAACTGCTAGCAGGCATCCCTCACAGCCCCGGGAACCAGCAACAGAGGCCCCGGGGCAGAGCCGTCTTCCAAGCCCTCCACTCTTAAGGAAAAGGAAGAGTCCATGGGAAAGGCAGCAAGAAAGGGCTGCTGGTAAGACCCAGAAGCCTTGGCAGGAGGAACAGGCTCGAAAACCTCCGTCACCAACCCGAACGGGGCAGCCCCCGAAAACCGCCAGAGTCTCGGCCCCGACTAAACCCTGCCCCGACCCCGAAACCCACAGACGGTCCGGAGCCGGGAACAGGGAGGGAAAGGGGCGAACAGCACCTAACCAAAACAGGGCGGCCTCGGGGCATCCGAGTGGGAAACCAACCTAGCGTGTTGCAGCAACCTAACCTAGCTTGCAACACGGATGCCGCCCATACTCTGAACAGTAATAACATCAGGAGAGTACTGGAGAACAAGCAGAGAAACTCTCTCGCAAGACTCCGGGTCAAGGTGTCAGTGACCCAACAGGCAACATGACGGAGGTAAAAGTGGAGACTGTCACCCAGAGACAAGGGCACAGCAACCAACAATAAGAACATATGAACATAAGAACAAAGGTAACTGCAGAAGGCATATTGGCCCATACGAGGCAGCTCCTATCTATAACCCCCCAATCCCACTCATATACTTGTCCAACCCGCGCTTGAAACAATCGAGGGACCCCACCTCCACCACGTTACGCGGCAATTGGTTCCACAAATCAACAACCCTGTTACTGAACAAGTATTTACCCAAGTCTTTCCTAAATCTAAACTTATCCAATTTATACCCATTGTTTCGTGTTCTGTCTTGTGTTGATATTTTTAATACCTTATTAATATCCCCCCTGTTATGTCCATTCATCCACTTGTAAACCTCTATCATGTCACCCCTAACTCTTCGCCTTTCCAGTGAATGCAACTTAAGCTTTGTTAATCTTTCTTCATATGAAAGATTTCTAATTTGGGGAATTAACTTAGTCATCCTACGTTGGACACGTTCAAGTAAATTTATATCCATTCTATAATACGGCGACCAAAACTGAACTGCATAATCTAAATGGGGCCTAACCAGAGCAAGATATAGCTTAAGAACCACACCAGGTGTCTTGTTACTAACGCTTCGATTAATAAATCCCAGTGTCCTATTCGTCTTATTACTAACATTCATGCATTGATCCTTTTGTTTTAAATTCTTACTAATCATAACTCCCAGATCCCTTTCGCAATCCGACTTCGCAATCTCAACACCATCTAGCTCGTATCTTGTAACTCTATCATCATTACCTAGCCTCAGAACTTTACATTTATCAGCATTAAACTGCATTTGCCAATCCTTTGACCATTTCAAAACCCTATCTAGATCAACTTGAAGTGATAGTGAGTCCTCCTCCGAATTATTTCCCTACCGATTTTCGTATCATCGGCAAATTTGCAAATGTTGCTACTCAAACCTGAATCTAAATCATTTATATATATTATAAACAACAGAGATCCCAGGACACAGCCCTGAGGTACTCCACTAACAACATTATCCCACTCTGATTTAACCCCATTTATACTAACTCTCTGTTTCCTTTGGAATAGCCATGCCCTAATCCAAGTTAATATAGCACCCCCAATACCATGAACTTCTATTTTTTTAATTAGTCTTTCATGTGGCACTGTATCAAAAGCTTTACTAAAGTCAAGGTACACAACATCACAATCCTTACCACTATCAACT
The DNA here is from genome assembly GCF_040958095.1 of Procambarus clarkii. NCBI lineage: Eukaryota > Metazoa > Arthropoda > Malacostraca > Decapoda > Cambaridae > Procambarus > Procambarus clarkii. Next base: position 19,453,092 of record NC_091204.1, read on the forward strand.
GCCTCAACTATGCTGGAATAAAAAGTTAGCAAATTTGTTAAACATGAACGGCCATTTGTAAAACCATGTTGCGACTCATTTATGTTTTTCAAGATGGAGACGAATTGTATTTGCAATTATTGATTCAAGTAACTTTCCCACAATAGACGTTAGGCTAATTGGCCGATAGTTTGACGCAAGTGATCTATCTCCTTACTTAAAAATTGGTACCACATTAGCTACCTTCCATGACTCTGGCACTCTGCCTGACTCTAATTGATTTATTAAAATGGTAGACAGTGGCTCGGAAAGCTCCTCTTTGCATTCTTTAAGCACTCTGGCAAACACTTCATCCAGCCCTGGGGATTTGTTTGGTTTTAGTTTTTCTAATTGTTTAATTACATCCTCCCTGGTAACTGCTAAACTAGTCAACCTGTCCTCATCCCAACCCACATAGACTTGTTCGGCTGAAGGCATATTGCTAAGTTCTTCTTTAATAAATACAGATATAAAATATTTGTTAAAAATACTACTCATCTCCTTGTCATTATCCGTTATTTGAACTGTCTCAGATTTTAATGGACCTATCCTTTCCCTAGTCTTAGTTCGATATAACTGAAAAAACCCTTTAGGATTTGACTTTGCTTGCTCTGCTATGCGAACTTCATAGTTTCTTTTTGCTTTCCTAATCTCTTTTTTAACATTTCTAACCAGTTGTATGAATTCCTGTTCTAAACTGACTTCCCCATTCTTAATCCTTTTGTACCAAGCTCTCATTTTACCTATGAGAGACTGATTAAAAAAATAGAGTCTCATGGTATTGGGGGTGCTATATTAAGCTGGATTAGGGCATGGCTATACCAAAGGAAACAGAGAGTTAGTATAAATGGAATCAAGTCAGAGTGGGAAAATGTTGTAAGTGGAGTGCCTCAAGGCTCTGTCCTGGGACCTCTGTTGTTTATAATATATATAAATGATTTAGATTCAGGTTTGAGTAGCAACATTTGCAAATTTGCCGATGATACGAAAATCGGTAGGGAAATTAATTCGGAGGAGGACTCACTATCACTTCAAGTTGATCTAGATAGGGTTTTGAAATGGTCAAAGGATTGGCAGATGCAGTTTAATGCTGATAAATGTAAAGTTCTGAGGTTAGGTAATGATGATAGAGTTACAAGATACGAGCTAGATGGTGTTGTGATTGCGAAGTCGGATTGCGAAAGGGATCTGGGAGTTATGATTAGTAAGAATTTAAAACAAAAGGATCAATGCATAAATGTTCGTAATAAGGCAAACCGGACACTTGGATTTATTAATCGCAGCGTTAGTAACAAGACACCTGGTGTGGTTCTCAAGCTATATCTTGCTCTAGTTAGGCCCCATTTAGATTATGCAGTTCAGTTTTGGTCGCCATATTATAGAATGGATATAAATTCACTTGAACGTGTCCAGCGTAGGATGACTAAGTTAATTCCCCAAATTAGAAATCTTTCATATGAAGAAAGATTAACAAAGCTTAAGTTGCATTCACTGGAAAGGCGAAGAGTTAGGGGTGACATGATAGAGGTTTACAAGTGGATGAATGGACATAACCGGGGGGATATTAATAGGGTATTAAAAGTATCAACACAGGACAGAACACGAAACAATGGATATAAATTGGATAAGTTTAGATTTAGGAAAGACTTGGGTAAATACTGGTTCAGTAACAGGGTTGTTGATTTGTGGAACCAATTGCCGCGTAACATTGTGGAGGTGGGGTCCCTCGATTGTTTCAAGCACGGGTTGGACAAGTATATGAGTGGGATTGGGTGGTTATAGAATAGGAGCTGCCTCGTATGGGCCAAATAGGCCTTCTGCAGTTACCTTTGTTCTTATGTTCTTATGTTCTATAAGGTTCTTTAAATTATTTGTTATCCACTTTGGGTCATTAGTATTCGATGTATTCAATTTGTATGGTATACTACGTTCCTGTGCTTTGTTTAGAATATTCTTAAATAAGTTATATATTGAATCCACATCGAAATCCCCTTTTACGTCACCTATCGCTGGGTTCATGTCTCGCTTTAAGACCGGCCCACACCCCATACCCAAGATTTTCCAATCTATTTGACCCCAAAAATTTCTTAGGCTATTAAAATCAGCTTTTCGGAAATCTGGCACTTTAACACTTTAGTGCGCGCGGCACTTGCTGAAAATAAAGCGGGTTGTGCGCGCGGTGTTCTGGGCGCTCAAGCGTAAACACAAAAAAGTGTATAATCTTTTCACACTCCTAACATCAATTCTTGAGCTACGTTTTTCATTTTGGTATCAATGCGTAGGCAATAAAATTCTCTACAAGATCATATGCATAAAATGTCACCCAAGCATTTGGTATCCCACCACGAAGTAAATAAACACGTAGATGACTCACCGTGACACCCAAACAGGAAGTAAATGTTCATACTCTTTCGTTTGTTGCCAGCCTCACAGTCATCCTACAGCGCTCATTTTGATATCACTGAACTCGCAATAAAATTCCCCATCCAGACATATGCCTATCAATGTCTAATTATGGTATCGGGTGACCCGCACGAGTGTGGGAACTGGACGAAGCGTTAGCAGTGATTTCAGCAGCGACGACACTGGTGTGATGCAGCACTTTGAATGTTTATAGTTATTTCACTGTCCTGACATTATTTCTGGAGCTACGTATTTCATTTTTATAGCAATGTGTTCGCAATAGAAAGTTCTATAAGAACATGGGTAGAGTTGGCCAACACAGCGTCAAATAAATTTGCGGCGAATAAAATCTTACGCGTGTTTGTACCCGTGAGCGTCAAAAGTTTTTACTTTGCTCATGTTTTTCAAGTTTATACTTGTTTCACGCCGTTTTTTTCTTTTGTATAGTGTTCGGAATAAAATTCCCTACACAGACATATGCATATCAAATACAATTCCTTGGAATTCACAGCTGTAGAGATGACGGAAAACACACAACCGGAACCCGCTCTTGACACTCCAACTCACACCCGCAACACCCACAAAAAAAGTTTCTCTTGTTTCGTGTATACTTACTTTAGTTTTCGTGCTACAGTTCTCATTTAGGTATCAAAATATTCCTAAGAAAATAGACTACAATACTGAAACAACCTAAGACAATTATGTGTACTTACCAAAGCAAAGACGATTGTAGTAAAATAAGTTGAGCATTTTATCTCCACTCCACCTCCTTCAGGTACTGATTCCTGAAGTTGCTCAACAGATGTTCCTAGGTGGAGTGAAGCTGGTGCGGGTGGTTATTTCTTGTTCACCCAATACACCCTTTTCCTGTGATAAGTGGTGTAACAAGGTATGACGCAGAGTGGAACATCGCATGTCTTGCACGCTATACCAGTTTCCTTCCTGATACCCGACTTTGCACACACTTCACACCTGCGACGTTTGGGGATTTTTACCAGCTCATGTTTCAATTTATAGTTCAGGCGAGTCTCTGCTATAACAACACGTCGCTGTTGTCTCTGGGTTGGCAATAAACTACTGTCTGAATCGTCGCTCTCACTATTGTTTTCAAACACTAATGTGGAATATGAATTATCTTCATCAGATTCATCTTCAGCACTAGGTGTAGACGTGAAGAGAGGGCGCCTCACACCCGACGGGCCAGGTGTTGACGGGTCAGCAGCAGGATACACAGGACCAGTGTCATCATTTATGTCTGGAGCATGAACTAGATGTGGAGATTGTGTAGTTGTTGCAGGCCACTCTGCCTTGTCAAATTTCAATAAAGACCAAATAGCAACTTCATGGAACTGGAGCAGAGTTAGTTTCCTTCGATCATCTGTGTTGGCCTTGTACAATGCATAAGCGTTTTGCAATGCCATTTGCAAGAAATAAAATGTTATTTTCTTGGTCCACTTGTGACATTTCCTGGCGAAATGGTAATACTTTACCATTTGATCAAAGTGGTCAACACCCTTCATGAACTTATTGTAGTCAACAATTGCCTGTGGTTTGTTCACCACAACCTGCTGTAGTCTTACTGTTCCATCTGCCCTGCAAACTCGTTTTCTTTTCTGAACTTTCTTTGTGTCTGCATTGTGTAGGTTGGTAATCATAGAGACAACTCGCTTGTCGCCCGCAACTCGCCCCCTCCTCCTCCTCCTCAGTTTGGCTTTCAGTCTCATCCTCTGTTGAGTCATCCCCAAGGGGTCTATGGCCCCCAATTTCAAATTCTTCTTCTACATCCTCACCTTCTGCATCACTTCGTTCATTTTCAGCTTGATCAAAGGCATCCAAGACATTGGGAATCTTGGTGGGAGTGAGCCTCATACCAGCAAACCTCCTATAGATGGCGGTAATCCTGTCTTTTCCACTTGATTCTGAGGCTCCTGTAGCCGAAACACCGCTTGGGCCTGGTGCTGGATCCATTATTGATGAATTTAGTGGGTTATAAACACACACAAACGGGTAATAATCCTTGAAAACGTGCGAGTTTGGCGGCCGAGGGGAGAGAGATCCGATCACGTGACGGATCACTGGGTCACAGCCTGTCACGTGACCCAGTAGGCCGACGTGACTTGCGGCCTACCCGAGAGAACGGGAATTTCATGGCGCGGAGTTTGAAACAAACCCCAAGTAAATCGGATTTAAACTGGATTTTTTACAAATATTTTAAACCGCACCGTAAATTTACGTCGTGATCCGACAAGCGGTTAGGGAAAACGCCCGTAATTCCAAATCGAAAATCCAGAAAAGTGTTAACAGAATTTTCTCCTACAGGTCTATTCTATTCTATGCTAAATCTGATTACTTTGTGATCACTGTTCCCTAGCTCACTCCCTATTTCGATGTCATTAATTTGTGTTTCCCTGTTAGTTAACACTAAATCTAAAATATTATTTTCCCGCGTTGGTTCCTTAATGTGTTGCGTAAGAAAGCAATCGTCAATTAATTCTAGAAAATCTTCTGCTTCACTATTCCCTGTTTTGTTCACCCAGTTTATTCCACTAAAATTAAAGTCACCCATGACATAAATACTGTTAGATCTAGATGCTCTAGATATTTCATCCCATAGATGCTTTGCTTCCATTCTGTCTAAATTTGGTGGCCTATATATAACTCCTATTATAATATTATTTGCTTTTTCGTTTAATTCTATCCAAATAGTTTCTGTGTGTGAAATAGTTTAAATCCATTTATCTGATATTCAGCTAATAGTTCTCTATTTTCTACATTCATCCAAATTTCGGTAAGTGCAATAATATCTATTTTTTCTGTGCAGACAAGAGCATTTAATTCTTTAATTTTATTTCTTAGACTTCTACTGTTAGTGTAATATATCCTAAGTGAATTGTTATTTTGAGGCCCTTTTCTTTCCCTGATCTTTTTGCCAATTCTTTTCTCCCACGAACACATACTTTTATTACCTCCTTCCTCCAAATCAATTCCCATACCACTATCTACTAACAGTTTAAACCCAAACAAACACCTCTAACCACTGGTTCCAACGAGTTCGCAACAGCAACAACCCCAGCCCTTGATAGATGCACCCCATCACGAGCATACATTTCATTTCTTCCATAGAAGTGTTCCCAGTTGTCTATGAAAGATATTGCATTTGATTTGCAATATCTTTCCAGCCGGCAATTGACACCAAGTGTCCTTGACATCCATTCATTTCCCACTCCCTTTCTTGGAAGAATGCCACATATGATCGGGATTCCTCCCTTGCTCCTAACTAATTCAATGGCTGTCCTGAATCTCTGTATTAGTTCCTCACTCCTAACTCGTCCAACATCATTACCCCCTGCACTAATACAAATAATGGGTTTGTTCCCATTTCCCGTCATAATATCATTCATGTTTCCAACAATATCACCAATTCCAGCTCCCGGATAGCAAACCCTCAACCTGTTCCCCCTATCTCTGGCACAAAACGTTCTGTCTAAATACCTCACCTGGGAATCTCCCACAACCAAAATTCGCTTCGGTACCTCCTTAACACTTTCGCGCACCCCGCCCGCCACCCCTCAACTGTGCGATATGGGACCCAGGGTGTCACGGGAGTGCGCGTAAATTCTGAAAAGTGTATACTCTCTTCAACTTTGTCACCTTAATTCTCGTCCTACGAGATTAAATTTTGTATCATTGTGTTCGCAATAGAATTCTCTACAGCACTAAATGCATATAAACTCCAAAAGCCCGGCTAATTACCCGCAGCAAACAGAGAAAGTGCGAACGATTTTCCCAGGAGCGCGCAAACGCGATAAAATGTTTTCACTATTTTCACTCTGGTCACCTCAATTTTCGAACTAGGTCTTTCATTTTGGTCTCAATGGGTTCGCAATAGAATTCTCTATAGGAACATTAGCATATAAAATAAAAAACATGGTCACGCTCCAACCGCCGACGAGTTGAAGACGGGCCACGCGTTACAAGTGAGTGCTCAGATGCCTTCCAGCTACACTCCCAATTCCCGCCCTTTTCAAGCCTTTTTTTCGCAATTTTCTTCCTGGAAGGGCCTTGTTCATGATCACTATCCATCATGGAGTAAGCGTAGATAGTTTCTAAAGCCGCAGTAAGAAATATAGCCACAGAAAATAGCCGAAATGTTCACACGTTTGAGATGCGAGTGGAGGCAACATTGGTCACAACAGTGGAGCGAAAACAATGGGCCCACAGCGTGTGCCAAGCTGCCTGAGGGCCACGAGGCTCAACAAAGAAAATGGGAAGACATCGGCGCGCATTTTAAAACAAGTCCCAAAAAAATCGGATAAAAACCTGATTTTTGGCGATTATTTAAAGTGGATGACGCAATGCTGCGTCATCCCCGGTATTACCGCCAGTAAACGGATGACGCAATGCTGCGTCATGCCCGGGCGAAAGTGTTAACTTTCTGAGCAGCCTGAGGGGCCTGCGCTCCGCCACTCCTTGCTGATTTCCTCGCTGCAGGCTCACCACAGCACTCGTTCCAATCCTGTACAAGACGGGTTGGAACCTGAAAGACACATTCAATGGTCCACCAAGCCCAGACAGGGATTTCCAGGGCCTGTAGGCTGACTGCTACGGGAAGCCCGGGCAAGGTGTTGCTAACCGGTTAAGAAACCCAAAAATAACAAGAGTGTTGAGTATAGCACTGAAAACCCCTGCGACGTGTACAATCACGGGGGCCTAGCAGAGGGCCGCCAAACACTACCAGTGGAACTATAGCCACACTGGGCAGACCCCCACCAGGCAAATGAAATTAAAAACAAAAGAACCCCCCCCCCCCCCCCCGCAAAAGGACACCATCTTCAGAGGCAACAGGAACCGGTTGCCTTACCCAGGGCCAAACAAGGGCCCCAAGCCCCTGCTGGCCCTAAGGGCGAGGCAAATGCAGAGCAGCAAGAACCTCTACGGGAATGGTTCCCGAACGCCCCAGGGAAGATAATCCTGTCACGCAGGGGCAGTACTCACAGGGCGCTTAGGGAAGGAAGCCCCTAAGCGCATGCAGCCCCGGCACAGTTGAGGTACTCCTGGCCACCGCACAACACAACACACGTCAGTGAACGCCACACAAGGCAAACGCCGCGTAGGAAACTGAGGCCAGAAAAGCGTCTATCCCGGTTGACTTTAGCTTACGAACTGAAGCTAAGCAGCCGGCGCGGTAGGTCCGGAGCTCCCCCTCTCGGGGCGGGAAGGGCTGCATGGACGATCGGAACGGCAGTAAAGTGTGATGTTTGCTTGTTTCCTTGGGATTGTAGGGAGTTTCTACCGCTCTGTTCGTTTTTTTGTTTTAGTTTTTTACCATGTGGGGTTTGTTTTGTTATGCCTACCTTTCTGGGTGCCTAACCCCGGTCGATGGCACATAAGGAAAACCCCAACCACAAGGGGGTTTTGCAGGGCCATTGCTCCCTGAAACCTCTCTGAAGGGGCCAGGTTCTCTAATATAACATACATTAACCCGATAAGCTCCAGGGAGCCGTAGGGGCTCCCCACAGAAAACCAGTGTTGAACGTAATGAAACAGCATTTTTTGGCCGATGGTGTGGTGGCCAGTTGTCTTAGTGTACAGGAGCAGCATGTGCTTAGGGTTACCTTCTTTAGGTGCTCCATAAGAACTACCCTTTCATGTCAGGGTTATCTTGCCCGGGGCATTTGGGAATCACTCCAGTTTGAGGATTTCGTCGCTTGACATTGTCTTCGCCCTTCGGGTATGTCAGGAGTCTTTGGCTCTCCGTCTTGCCCTGGGTGGGGAAGTGTTATTGGCTGGGTGGGGCGCACTGTAGCTGGCGCAGATTGCACACGTGGCAGCCGACGATTCTCTCTGGCTGCCAGTTTGTTTATTTGTTGTGTGTCTTCGGGAGTTTTGTGCCCGGGATGCCCACCCCAGTCGATGGCGGAATATGACATAAGTGTAAAGTGCTCATGTGCTATTGCTCCCTGCGCCTCTCTGAGGGGACCAGGTTCTAGCTCTAGTTCCCGGTAGGCATAGGAACTCCCTGTGACTGATGACCTAAAAACTAATTTAGCTCATATCAGTTCGGTTAGCTTCAGGGAGACGATGGGAAATCTCAAGGACATAGCAGACAAAGATGGGCCACCACAACCTGAATCAAGCTTTTTCATGCCCCTTTTTTGTGGGGCTCCCCACAGAAAAGAAAAGCTGTAATACAAAGTAACTGCTGCTTGATACCTCAGAACATCCATCAAGGAATGGGTGAGATGTAGCACATGGGGGGAACAAGTCCCACTTGACTCGGGGGTCACAGGTGTCACCGACCCAACAAGCAGCATGGTGAAGGCAGAACGTATGAATGTCGCCCGTTGGCACAGGCAACAAACAACCTTCAAATTTGTACAAAGCTAGAGCAGGTTGAAAAAGAGGCATCTATAGTACAACGGAGCATGCAAGGGTTTTCCAGGGCTTGTAGGGCTCATTCACCCTGCAGGCCTAGCAGGCCCAGGCAGTTGGGCCAGCTATGTTGGTAAACCCTGTCAATGCAGGCAAGATGGAAAACCTGAGATTCCCTGTTTACCCAAAGTTTATATAGCTATAGGCCCTGCAAATATTTTTTGGGGAAAGGGGTTCCATGGGTCTGACAGATCCAATGAAATCTCTGACGAAACAAATCAGCTGCACCCTTTATAGTTCATTCAAGCATTACATATTGTACATGGATGGCAACATTATTAAGGAATGTAATGCACACAACAATATTATGGGATTGCTAATATACAGCCCCAGGATAATAGTCACAAACAGAAAACGAATGTTGCCACCAAAAGAGTGAAGGTGTACTCACCTAATTGTGCTTGCAGAGGTTGAGCTTTGGGTTTTTGGTTCTGCCTCTCGACTATCATAACTACTGTGTGTCATAACTACTGTGCCATTGAAGAGGTGGTGTAAATAATATAATTATACTAATATATAGATATCAGACATTCAATATTAAATTCATTAATAGATACTCAAAGTGCAGTAATTTACAAACCTGTTGTTGTTTCTCACTAAGAATTTTCCAAAGTCTTGGGAAGAAATGAAGCCACACCCACTCTGCTAAACTAGTGTCCATATGGCACAGTTCCGACATTGCTGACAGGAATTGTGAGTTGCATACCTCCTTCACGCCTTCCATGAACTTTGCCTAGAATACAAACTTACATGTAATGCAAGCAACAAAAAATGTGAAAATATCAAAGCCTTTTAATGTTTACAATTATAAATGATATTCGTGGCTGTTGAGAGTACAAAGTGCTAATAATGTACAGAAACACACTGATGTTTTGCCTGCGTGGGCTTCTTACAGATGATGTCTATGTTCTTGGTGTTTCTCTACATGGTAACATTATAGTTGGATTTATTTAAATAACAAAATCGGAATCAAATGCTGATGTTGGATGTTTTCACGCATACAGCACCTGCAAGTGTTGGAACTGATGAAATATTACTAGAAGAGAATTCATAATATATGAGTGGGTGATGACAGAAAACCATCAGCTAACCAGAGAACCTTAATCCCTGAACTACGCTCACAGAAACATCTCGGTTGATAGGTCAGATTATCTTGAGATGATTTCGGGGCTTAGCGTCCCCGGTCCTTGAACAGGCTTCTTTTTTGTTACACAACCCCCAGGAAGCACCCCGTATCAGCTGTCTAACTGCTACGGGCTTCTACCTATTACTATTTCCCTATTTAAATAAGTGCCTATTTACTGCTAGGTAATAGGGGTATCAGGGTGAAACAAACTCTACCCATTTGTTTCTGCCTCCACCGGAGAACGAACCCAATACTGTACCTCAGGACAGCGGATTCGAAGCGCTGTCCACTCAGCTGTCAGAACCTGCGGAAAACTCCCCGGGTTCGGACACCTAGCAAACAGCGCCTGAAACCAAGGCTGGGCCGGCCACCACGGGGAATCACAAGGACAAGGATGAGTCTCTTGCAATAAGACTCCAACTGAGCCAGAATCCGAAGTAACCGCTGGACTAGGGGAAAGAGGTACAGGTAACCCCACCTCAACCAGTCCTGCCAAAAAGTGTCCAAAGCAACGGCTCCACATGAATCGAGAGAGGCCGAGACCACACAAATGAAGAGGTCCCCCCCTCTGGGTGCCTGTATATCCGGCAGAGCCAACTGAGGGAGGCGGCATTGACCGTTCATTCCGTGGACAGGGGAATGAACCATGATAGGCCGTCCACCAGGATGTTGGACACTCCCCAGATGTGAACCTCACGGAAACCTAAACTCTTGAGAATCCAGCAGACGAGTCATTCGAAGTGACCAGCTGCAAAGAGCCAAGGACCGAAGAGAACCCTTGCAGTTCAGACAATGAACCACCGAGCAGTCCAAATGGAGCCTGATCGTAGAGTCCCGAATCCATCGCAGTGAAACCTACACCACCTCAAACTCCCACACTGTGCTGTAAGCCCGATGGAAGGATGGAGCCCACTGCCCCTAGCAGGCACTGGTCACAAAACCCAAGCTGAGAGACGAGGCATTCGTGAACACATCGTGCAGGGCTCAGGGAGGCACCAAGGAAGTGAACCCCGAAAAACACGAAGAGGAAACCGGCGATGCAGCAATCGATGCAAGGCCCACCAGGAATGAGCCTAGGATTCGTGAGAGGGTGGAAGGGACGTCCCAAAAAGGAACCAGAACAGACGCCGAAGCCAGACCCGACCCAGTGGGTAAACTAGAACGGCAAAGTTTAGACTCCCACACAACTGCTTGAACAACCACCAAGTGAGCCTGGACCCACCCAGAAACAGTTGAAGGCAGGATTGCACGCGCAGCAACGTTACAGGAAGGAGAGACACTGAAGAGGTCCGAGAGTCCCAAACGAGGCCCAGCCACGTCCGAACCTGGGACTGAACCACAGATGGGACTTCCTCCAATTCACCAGGAACCCGAATCCGGTGAGCTGGGAAAGAACCACACCCCTGGCGAGCAGACACGCTGGGAACCCAAACCAACCAGTCTTCAAGGTAGGGCAGAACTCGAACTCCTAGCAGACGCAGACGGGTCACCATGACCCGGGTAAGATGCGTGAAAAAGCAAGGTGCCAGTTTCAAGCCAAAAGGAAGGCAATGAAACCAGTAAGCACGTCGCCCCACCATAAAACCTAACCAGTCCCTGAACCCCAAATGAATCAGGACATGCCAATACGCGCCCCAAAGGTCTAGACACGCCATCCAACACCCCGACTCCAAAGCAGCTGGACCAGGGACAGAGTGTTCATTCGTAAAGAGGGGGCAAGGAATCCAGCGGTTCAGACAGGACAAGTCCAGAATGAACCGATGGTCTGCACAGTCCCGTTTCAGCACTGGAAACAAGCGAGAAATGCACTTGAGGGATGAAGTTGGTTGGTCCTTGGCTCTTTGGGGCTGGTAGCTCCAGGTGATTTGTTAGCTGAGTTCTCGGAGTTTGGCTCTCCTGGCGGTTCACGTTCAGGGGTGTCAAACGTCCTGGCGGATAGCCTGTCTCAGTTCATTCCTCTATCCATGGAACGGACGGTCGACACAGACTCGTTCAGTTGGCTTTGCCAGACGTACGGGCACCTAGAGGTGGACCTCTTCGCATCGACTTGGTCGAGACATCTTCCTGTATATGTGGTGCCCTTCCCAAACTGCAAAGCCATCAGGGTCGATGCTTTTCAGCTGGACTAGTCGAGTTGGGGTTACCTGTACCTCTTCCCACCGGTTCGGTTATTGCTCTGGTTCCTGGTTAGCTTAAGAGAGACTTACCAGGGATGTAGTCCTGTTGGCTTTTTGGTGGCCGGTCCAGCCGTGGTTCAGGCGCTTCTTGCTCGATGTCCAAACCCGAGAGTCTTCCAGCAGCGGCTCCTCCTTCAGCAGATTGGCCATTCCGGAACGTAGGGGGTTTGATCTTCTCTGCTTCTCGCGTGTGGTCTTTTTGATGTGGGTTTATCACCACTTGTATGGGTATCAGGTGGCTTAGTTGGTGTCCCACCTGCAAATTTCGTCTCGATGGCAGTATGAAATTTCCGGGGGGTCTATTCGGCACTTGTCTCTTCGTAGATTGCCTTCGATTTCTGGCAGGGTTGTTTTGCCCTTTCTCTCTTGGTTGTTTCAGAACCGTCTTCTTATGCCAGATACTGTTGCCTCGTTTTGGATAGTGCTGGTGGAGCCACTGCAGCTTGCATTTGGGGTGGATGTCACTTCTGCTCCGTTCTGCAAGCTTTCTTGGGCGTTGTTTTCACCTCCGGCCTGCTCATGTGATGCCTGAGCTGTCCTGGTCGTAGCATTGGGTGCTCTCTTCTCCCTTCTCCTCAGGTGCTGGCTCCCTCGGTTCAGGACTGTGTTTCTACGGCTCTTTTCTTGTTGGCATTAGCCTGTGGGGGTTGGGTCGGAGAGTTTCTTGCTCTCCTCCGGTGCAGGGGTTTCTGCTCTTTTCGGTCCTGGTGGTCTTTTCTTCGTTGGCAGCCATCTCCTCCTTTTCTGGCGAAGAATGAGTCTGCTGCTTTTTTTGCGCGTTACGGCCTCTGTGGCAGAGATCGCGCTTTGGGTTGACCCAGTTTCCCTTCTTTCCTATTCCAGAGCGTGGGTCTCCAAGGTTGTCCGCAGGATTATTCGGTCCAGCCAGCCTGCGGTCTTTCCCTGTGCCCACGCTGTTCGTAAGTTCGGCATTCGACTGCTGTTTTGGTAATTTCCTGGCCTATCTTTTGGGCACAGGGCTATTGGAGGTCAAACAGGGTCCTGGCTGCACGTTACCTTGTTAATGTTCTTAGTCCTTCTCGAGCATGTATAGCCTTGGGTTGCAGGTTGCAGCCTGTTGTCTCGACTTTGAGTTGAGGAGCGAGTGATGACCGCCTCCCAGGTGAGTCCCTTTTCTTCTTATCTCTGGTCAGGTAGCTACGGGAAGCCAAAGGGGCTCTCCACAGAAAACTTGCGTTGAATGTAATGAAATGCCATTTTCTGGGTGAGACCCGGAGGCTCCCCAGCATCCCTCCCTCCAGTCGGCGTTTTTTCGCATTTTTGATATCCAGCTTCTGAATTGAAAAGAGTTGCCGGCGTGGAGGTCTGGGACTCCCCGTCCCCCTCCCGGGGAGGGGGAGGTTGCACAGACGGATGCGCGGCGGTTCTGGTGACGTCATATTTGTTTCCGTGTTTTTGATTGGGGAGTTCTGTTTGCTAGTTCCGCTTTCAGTTTGCAATTTTTGACCAGCAGTAGTTTGTTTTGAAATTCCTATCTTTCTGAGTGCCTGACCTGTTAGATGGCAGACAAAGACTGCTTCCAATTACACGAGGGTGTCTTTAGGTCATTGCTCCTCGTGCTTCTTTTGAGGGGGCCAGGTTCTGGCTCTGGTCCCCGATAGGCTTAGAACTCCTTCGATTAACTGTTGCCCTGGTCTAATATATACACATCAGCCCGGTATAGCTCCGGAGAGCCGAAGAGGATCGACCAGGCCTCCTCGTTGCTGGACTGGTCAACCAGGCTGCTGGACGCAGCTGCTCGCAGCCTGATGTATGAATCACAGCCTGGTTGGTCAGGTATCCTTTGGAGGTGCTGTGATGGGTTGGCCAGTTATGCCCCTTATGTGTAGTGGAAGTGTGTTGAACAGTCTCGGGCCTCTGATGTTGATAGAGGTCTCTCTCAGATTACCTTTTGCACCTCTGCTTTTCAACTGGGGTATTCTGCACATCCTGCCATACCATCTGGTCTCATGTGATGTTATTTCTGTGTGCAGGTTTGGGACCAGCCCCTCTATTATTTTCCACATGTAAATTATTATGTATCTCTCCCACCTGCACTCAAGAGAATACAGATTTAGGCTCTTTAGTTGGTTCCAGTAGTTTAGATGTTTTCCAGTAGTTTTAGATGTTTTCTGAGTGGATTTTAGCAGTAAAGGATCTCTGCATGCTCTCCAGGTAAGCAATTTCTCCAGCTTTAAAAGGGGTTGTCATTGTGCAGCAGTACTCCACTCTAGAAAGCACTAACATCTCGAAAAGTATCATCATCGGTAGAGCATCTCTAGTGTGAAAGGTTCTTGTTATCCAACCCGCAGCCCAGTCTTCGACCAGGCCTCCTTTTTGTTACACATCCCCAGAAAGCAGCCCGTAGTAGCTGAAAGCAGCCCGTAGTAGCTGTCTAACTACCAGGTACAGTACCTTTTTACTGCTAGGTGAACAGAGGCATCAAGGTGAAAGAAACTCTGCCCATTTGTTTCCGCCTCTACCGGGGATCAAACCCGGAACCTCAGGACTACAAATCCTGAGCGCTCTCCACTCAGCTGTCAGGGTCTCCATTACTACAGGGACGTTTCCCGAACGTTTCAACAATAAATCTCACCCCGAGGGCACCAAGGCTAGGATTGAACAGGGTCCAAGCGCCCCAAGCCGACTGCCCGCCCCCCAGCCCCAGAAGCCTCAAATCTAGGCTTTGGGGCAGAGCCGTCCTCCACGCCCCGCCATTAGTCTGAAGCCCCAGACTAATATAGCTAATATCAGTCAGATACCTCCAGAGACCAGACGGGACTCCCACAGAAAATAACTAGAAAGCAGTAAAAAATTAAGTAAAAATATATTCGTGGTAACTCCAGAGTCTTGAATCACCCGCGCGACCGCCTCTGGGAGCTTCCTGCACTTCCTGAACACGTCTTGATGACATCACATTGCAACATCTCTACGTCACCACAGCCAAAGTAAGTAGTTTTATATATACTTGTTTACATGTACATGTTCAGGGAAGGGATTTTAACAATTTACAATGAAAAGATTTTTGGGGAACACTTCAATTTCTGCTCACCACCAGAATGTCACAATAAAAGCTGCACAGCATGAAGGTTAATACAAATGTAAAAGACAAATATAGCTCATAATCCCATTCCAAAATGGATCTCTGAGTTATTACTAACATGCAATACATACTGTGGTCAGTATAACACAGTAAGTCATTCTCAAAAACTTTTCCTAACTCAATGAATCAACTCGACTGACCTGTCTGGACAGTAGTAGGTGTAAGTTCGCCTTAGGATTTACTTGAAGTTTAACACTGCCATCAATGGACTGGGAGCCGTCTGCTGGTACTGAAGAGAGTTCAATGTCAATCTCATCCTGTAAAAGAAGATACAAATATCCATGAACCAAAATCCACAACACAGGTAGTTCCAGGAAACATTAAAACCCATTTCAAATTCATTCTCCTATGTATTTTTTTTTTTTAAATAATCTTCATTTTTTAAATGAAAACTTAACCCTCAGGCCAATATTCTGTACATATTCCCTCGTGCATGGATATAATAATAATAAAAAAAAAAAAAAACATTGAATGTAATGAAACGCCATTTTCTGGGTGAGCCCCGGAGGGTCCCCAGAGCTTACTATTACTAGGCTGATATGCTAATGTCAGACTGTGGCATCAGTCATGTGTCTCCATACACATAGCCATGTGTGTATGGAGTTCTATGGGCCTACTGGGGACCACGAGCCAGAACCTGGCCACCCTCTAGAGAGGCAAGGAGAGCAATGGCCTATAGAAACCCTGTGTGATTGGAAGCATTCTATGTCTGTCATCGACCGGGTTAGGCACCTCAGAAAGGTAGGCGTCCCAAAACAAACCCCGAACTCCCCCGCAGGGAAAGAAGCCTGCCCTGCCAGCCCTGAATCCCCCTAGGGGGGAGGGGCCCACCCAGGCCCACCCAACGCCACCGGAGGCTGTGCGAAAAAACCGGAAACGCCCACAAATCGTGGGACCAGGTGTGAGTGAACAGCACAAGCCTCCGCCCCATCGCCCTGTCAATGGGGCGAACCGCAAAAGGGCCGGCGCCCCTTATGAGACCCAGAACCTCGCACAGAGCGAACACCGCGCCGACCAGACGAGTCGGGTCCGTAGGAGGAACCGAACCCGAAACCTGACACCAGTGGCCTACCACGACAAGAGGAACCCCAAGCCTTGGCACGACCCTTCCGGGAAGGTCCACCACAGGAACCCCGGAGAATCAGCAAGTACGACATAAGACGGCAAGAAGCCGAAGCAGCCTGAATATACTGCTCAATGGCGGCAGCCTCAAACTAGAGAGGACAAAAAGGGGAAGACATCCTAAGAGCCAAGGCGCAAGCGGATTCCACAGAGGAGGGAAGCACCATCTGCCGACACGCGAGCCGGGAAGCATAAAACATCCCGCAAGATCGGCGCAAAAAGCTTCGGCAAGGCAGCCGACGAGCAAGCTACCAAAGCCAAGGCGCCAGATCCAGGAACAGCCCCAAGCGCCCCCACATCCTCCGTGAGCCAGTCGGACTTCTAACACAACCTAGGCAGGCCTAATGAGAAGCTAGGCAGGCCTAATGGGAAACTAGATAGACCTCCTCCACCAAACCCATGCGAACTCGTTAAAATTGAAAAAAAAAAAAAAACAGAAACAACACACACAAAACAACTGGCCACCATAGAGAATTGTTGACCGCCACTAGTAAAAGCTGCGCCAGCCACAGTGCGCACCACCCAGCAAAACCAACTCCCTATCCGGGCCAAGACGGAAAACCCAAGGCCCCTGACATACCCCAAGAGTGAGAACAGTGCCAAGCACTGAAGCCCTCAAACGGAAATGAGACTCGAATGCCTCAGGAAAGATAAGCCTAAAACCCAAGGAAAGTTCTTACAGAGCACCAAGGGAAGATCACCGTAGGCACATGCAGCCCCCGAGTGCCAAGAACACCTGGCCACCACACCACACGCTGCTGGTACAGCCTTACAGGGCAAAATCCAGCACAGGAAAGCGAGGCCAGAGGTGACGTCTGACCACCAGGCACATCAATCAAGAGCTGAAAGGGTGAGCCATCGGCACGCCTGAGCGGTCTCCCATGCCCCCCTTTTGGGAGAGGGGAATGGGTTAACAAGTGGGCATGCTAGTTGGATTACGATTTGCTGGTTATTTTTTTTTTTGGGGGGGGGGGGGGGGGGGGAGGAGTTCTTTGGCTCTGTTCGGATATAGGTTGCAATTTTTACGAGGTGAAGGTTTGTATTGTTTCGCGTATATTTCTGGGTGCCCTTCCCGGCCCTGCTTGATGGGGTTCTGGGAGTTCTTTTACTCCCCTAGCCTGGCCCAAGCCCAGGCTTGACTTGTGAGGGTTTGGTCCACCAGGCTGTTGCTTGGAGCGGCCCGCAGGCCCACATACCATCACAGCCCGGTTGATCCGGCACTCCTTGATGAAAACAATCTAGTTTTCTCTTGAAGATGTCCACGGTTGTTCTGGCAATATTTCTGATGCTCGCTGGTAGGATGTTGAACAACTGTGGACTTCTGATGTTTATACAGTGTTCTCTGATTGTGCCTATGGCACCTCTGCTCTTCACTGGTTCTATTCTGCATTTTCTTCCATATTGTTCACTCCACTACGTTGTTATTTTACAGTGTAGATTTGGGACCTGTCCCTCCAGTATTTTCCATGTGTATACTATTTGGTATCTTTCTCGCGTCCTTTCTAGTGAGTACATTTGGAGAGCTTTGAGACGATCCCAATACTTTAGGTGCTTTATCTCGTCTATGCGTGCCATATATGTTCTCTGTATTTCCTCTATTTCAGCAATCTCTCCTGCTCTGAAGGGGGAAGTGAGTACTGAGCAGTACTCAAGACGGGACAACACAAGTGATTTGAAGAGTACAACCATTGTGATGGGATCTCTGGACTTGAAGGTTCTCGAAATCCATCCTATCATTTTTCTGGCTGACGCAATACTTGCTTTGTTATGCTCCATACAGATTAGGTCGTCGGACATCATTGTTCCCAAATCCTTGACATGCTGTTTTCCTACTATGGGCAGATTCGATTGTGTTTCGTACCCTGTATTATGTTTCAGATCCTCATTTTTGCAGTATCTGAGTACCTGGAATTTATCACCATTAAATATATGTTATTTTCTGCTGCCCAATCGAAAACTTTGTTAATGTCTGTTTGTGGTTTTTCAATATCTTCAGCAGAGGTAATTTTCATGTTGATTTTTGTATCATCTGCAAAAGATGACATGAAGCTGTGACTTGTATTTTTGTCTATATCTGATATGAGAATAAGGAACAGCAGTGGTGCAAGGACTATACCTTGAGGTACAGAGCTTTTAACTGCACTCGGACTCGATTTTACTTGATTGACTGTTACTCTTTGTGTTCTGTTCAACAGGAAATTGAGTATCCAGCATCCTACTTTACCAGTTAGACCCACTGACCTCATTTTGTGTGCAATCACTCCATGGTCACATTTGTCGAATGCTTTTGCAAAGTCTGTGTATACATCATCTGCATTCTGTTTTTCTTCTAATGCCTCAGTGATTTTGTCATAATGGTCAAGTAGCTGTGAGAGGCATGATCTTCCTGCTCTAAATCCATGTTGGCCTGGATTGTGGAGGTCATTGGTTTCCATGAATCTAGTGACCTGAATCCTGATCACTCTCTCAAATACTTTTATTATATGGGACATTAGTGCAACTGGTCTATAATTCTTTGCCAATGCTTTGCTACCACCCTTGTGCAGAGGGGCAATGTCTGCTGCTTTCAGTGCATCTGGTATCTCCCCTGTGTCCAAGCTCTTCCTCCACGATGGTAGGATGGTCGATGGCAGGAATGACAAACTCTAAATATAGAGTGCTCATATGACCATTACTCCCTGCGTCTCTCTGAGAGGACCAGGTACTGGCTCGTGGTCTCTGTAAGGGCACAGAACTCCCGTGACTGATGACCCGAAACTAATATAGCACATATTAACGATGATAGAGTTACAAGATACGAGCTAGATGGTGTTGAGATTGCAAAGTCAGATTGCAAAAGGGATCTGGAAGTTATGATTAGTAAAAATTTAAAACCAAAAAAATCAATGCATAAATATCTGTAATAAGGCAAATTGGACACTGGGATTTATTTATCGAAATACAGTGGTACCTCGCATAACGAATTTAATCCGTTCCATGTTCGTCATGTGAAACGGACGTCATACAAAACGAGTGTCCCCCATGTAACCAGTGTGATGCACTGTGTTTATTGTGAAATTTCCCTAGTGTGCATGACATCAAATGTTCCCCAAAATATAATTTTTCTTTGTAAAATGATAAATTACCGTCCCTGAACATGTCTATGTAAAAATAATTACCAAATTCCACTTACTTTGGCTGTGAGGGCGTGGACAAGGTGCGCTGTGACGTCATCAGGGGCTGGTCGCCCATGTGTGAAGCTCCCAGACACGGTCGCGCAGGCCATTCAAGCACCGCGTGTTGCCACAAATATATTTTCAAATATTTTTTCTATGCATTTCCAATGCGGTTTTATTTGTTTCTTTTATCGTATATGATGCATATTTGTGACCTTTACAATATGAATACAGTAGAATGTTCATAATTTTCCATGAAACTGTGATACATGTGTCAGTAATGTGTCCACAATAAATGTTTATTGTCACAATATTACATGGTAAAAATTCACTAATATTACAATATGTACAGTTTCACATACTATTTACACAGTAACACACTGTATTACACACTCAGTACTTTGGAGGTGCATAATAGTCAACAAAGTAGTCCATGGTACACAGCGCGACTTTGCTCTCCTTGCACCAGCTACAGATAGATTTTTGTTTCCTGTTTCATCGTTCTGTGTGCTTGCAAATAACGCACTCGTGTGCACCCTTGGCTTTAGTACTTGTAGGTGGTATGTAGCCAAGCTTGTAAAGCATAAAGTAGTATTAAAACGATTATAGGAAAAGCTCAATTTGTAAGGTAGTCTTGAAAAGATCACTTTGTAAGGTCCCACACAGGAAGAGATTCAGCTAGCCTCAAAGAGTGTCCATCAGTCAGAAAGAGATTCAGCTAGCCTCAAAGAGTGTCCATCAGTCAGGAAAAGATTCAGGTATTCTTGAAAATATCAATGAACACCACTACCATGGAAGCCGCTAACACTGTTCATCTATGCTACTTGTATCAGATGCATCATCACTGAACGCAGAAAACGATTCATCTATGTATCATCTATATACATTAGAGATGGCAAGGGTGGGGCTCAGAGCTACACCTGGATACGCTCGCTGTATCATCCTCATAGGTGCTGTATCACTGGCATCCGACTGTTGTGTTAAGCCCTTATTGCGCCTAGCTTCACCAATGTTATGACCCTTATGTTCTTCAAACAATAGGGTCTGAATTGCACCGACTGAGCAGTCTTTCAACACCGTGTGGGACAGGTGT
The DNA here is from genome assembly GCF_040958095.1 of Procambarus clarkii. NCBI lineage: Eukaryota > Metazoa > Arthropoda > Malacostraca > Decapoda > Cambaridae > Procambarus > Procambarus clarkii. The sequence continues at coordinate 19,473,721 of NC_091204.1, forward strand.
TTGAGAGCCAGAGGCACGTGTGCCACAAATGGTTGCTCACGCACTACTAACCCAGCCAGCAGCCCTTGTCTTTCATATTCGTTATAGCAAAAGGTTCGTTCACTGTTTGTTGGGTAGGCTGATCCATTATGACAATCTTTCTTTGTTTCAAATGTGTTCCATTTGTTTTGTATTTGTCACTTACGTCTCAATAATGGAGCAGCCTACCCGACAAACACTGAACGAACCTTTATGACATTTGTCCATTTTTCAAATTGTTTCAACAGTTTTTTTTTTTTTTTTTTTTTTTTTAAGAAACATGGAGCAGCCGACCTGTAGACCACCGAACGAACCTTTTTGACATTTGTACTGGTTTTCAAAATTCTTCATTTTTTTTTATTATTTACGTTTTTTGTATGTAAGAAACATGGAGCAGCCTACCTGCCGACCACCAAACGAACCTTTTGCTATAAGACAAATGAAAAATAAATATTGAACACATTTGAAGAAAGGAAAATGTCATAATGGTTTATTCAGTGTATGTAAGGTAGACTTCTCCATTATTGAGACATAAATGACAAATAAAAAACAAATGGAACACATTTGAAACAAAGAAAGATTGTTATAATGGAGCAGCCTACCTGCCGAACACCAAACGAACTTTTTTGACATTTGTTGTATATCAGACATTTCATTTCTTTTTTCCTACAAAAACTTCAATGCTTTGCAACATCTCAGTAGTCACCCTTTTATATCCGAGCATCATTAGCATCTTTAAACAAGAACAACATAATTTATGTGCATCGTCGGAGGCGTCTAAGAATGTGCAAGAAGCAGCGCGACCCCACCATGTGGTGTTGACGTTACTTAAACCAGCGTTCGTCATACGGGATGATTTGACGCCGATCGGGCCGTTCGTTACCCAAAATATTCGTCTTTTGGGGCAATCGTTATGCGAGGTACCACTGTATTAGTAATAAGACACCTGGTATTGTTCTTTAGCTATATCTTGCTCTGGTTAGGCCCCATTTAGATTATGCAGTTTAGCTTTGGTCGCCATACTATAGAAAGGATATAAATTAACAAGAATGCATCCAGCGTAGGATGACAAGTTAATTCCGCAAATTAGAAACGTATCATATGAATTAAGACTGACAGAGCTCAAATTACATTCTCTAGAAAGTCAAAGAATTATAGGTGACATGATAAGAGGTGTACAAGTGGATGAATGGACATAACAAAGGAGATATTGTTATGCAGAAACTGCTTGACAACAGTCTCCATAAATTGGAACAGACAATATGGCGACAAAAACCGAAGAGCCAGGGCCCAAGCGAATTCCAAAGAGCGAGCATAGCCTCCTGGCACGTGAGGCGAGAAGCAAAGAACAGAGACACTGCCTCCTCAAGATTGGTGCAAACAGCTTCAGCACTGCGGCTGATGCCCTAGCCACCGTAGCTAGCGCCCCAGATGAAGGCCCAGCACTCAACGCCTCCACATCATTCTCAAGCCAGTCCAAGGACAGCTCAAGAAGGAAAAAGAAACGCAAGACTGAAGCCAAATGCCCATGGGCGAGCAAGTCCTCAGCAACCAAAGACGCCGAAAGGGAGGGAACCTGCACGTGTAGCTGCATGTGGGCAACATCCCGAGGAAGCACAGGAGCGAACAAGCATGCATTAACCCTTAGGCTGCACTATACTTGCATAGGCGTTGGGAGTAACTGTCACAGAATTGCGCACATCATACATAGGCGACTGAGGGTACCACACACGATTTAAATGTCCCGCAGCTAAACGAAGTTCACATCAGCTTCCTCTGTGCTCATGTAAACAGATGCCATTTAAAAAGAACACAGTGTTGAATGTGTTATGGTAATCTCCTGCTTAGGCAGTAGATCCTGCCTGTTCCCTCTACTGCCTATTCACCAGGGTATCAGCATGCTTCAACAACGACGACAACAGCAATTCGTGCTCAAACGTATTGGGTGTCTAGACAGACCCCCTCCTCTCTCCCCCTTATAGTACCCGAGACACCTGGACACCTGCTGTCTGGGCAGGAGCCCAGACGCCACTCGCTAACTGCTTGTTTAACTGCCAGCCGATGGTTACCTACAAGATTCGCGCCATCTCTGAAGACATTCACCCATATACATACAGCTCGCCGGCGTCCAATCACCACAATACACTTCATGCTCTCAGCTGTAACATCTACTCTCGCCTCCCCAGGAGACAGTAGATGCTTACAAATTTTGTATAGTCATTTGCACCCATTTTTGATTAATGTAAAAACTCACCTGTATTTATATTTCTTTTTGATCTTGTGTAAAAGCTAAGTGTTTGGGGGTCTTGTTTTTCATTAATTATTACTTATTATTTTTTGAGTTATTAAAGTCTTTTTTGTTATATTAAATGTTAGAAGTTTTTATTATCTTTGCTTTTACTCGCAGCTCTCGCACCGCAGAGGACACAAGCAGTTTTTTCTTTGTTTCACTTTTTTTTATTACTGTGCGATAAGCACAACACCAGACAGAATTGTCACTGCTCTCTTACAGATTTTCGTTACAAATGTAATGAAATGCCATTTTCTTTGCGAGTCCCGGAGGCTCCCCGGAGCTATCCAGGCTGATATGTATATCCCTAAACTTTGGCACCAGTCAGTGTGAATGGAGTTCTAGACCTGCCGGGGACCACGGCCAGAACCTGGCCCCCTCAGAGAGGCACGAGGAGCAATGGCCTTTAGAAATTCACATGGGATTTGGAGCATTCTATATCTATCATCGATCGGGACAGGCACCCAGAAGGTAACCACCTCAAAACAAACCCCTATTCTGGTTAAAACGACTAAAATAGACCAACTAGTGGACAGAACTCCCCAAATGAAAACGAGCAAACAAGCATGACATCACACGAGCAGCGCTGTAAGCCCCAGACCCCCATGCCGGTGATCCAACCACCATTCCAGAGGCTGGATGTCAAAAACACACAAAAACCACCGAACGGAGGGAGAGAGGGAGGGAGGGAGGGAGGGTTGCCAGAGAGCCTCCAGGACTCACCCAGAAAATGGCGTTTCATTACATTCAATGCTGGTTTTCTGGGGGAGCCTCTTCGGCTCCCCAGAGCTACTTCACCAAAGACAAAAACAGAGGGACTTACCTGGGAGGCGGTCGGTGCTCACATCTCAACTCAAAGTCGAAACAACATCTAAACTATTGGAACCGACTAAAATGCCTAAATCTGTTTTCTCTTGAGCGCAGGCGGGAGAGATACATAATAATTTACACAAGGAAAATATTAAGAGGGGCTGGTCCCAAACCTGCACACAGAAATAACAGCACATGAGACCAGAAGGCATGGCAGAATGTGCAGAGTACCCCCATTGAAAAGCAGAGGTGCAATAGGTACTCTGAGAGAGAACTCTATCAACATCAGAGGCCTGAGACTGTTCAACACACTTCCATTACACATAAGGGCATAACTGGCCAATCTATGCAGTGTTCAAGAGAGAAATTGATAAACACATCCAAAGAATACCTGATTAACCAGGCTATGATTCATATGTCAGGCTGCGAGCAGCTGCGTCCAACAGCCTGGTTGACCAGTCCACCAACGAGGAGGCCTGATCAAGGACCGGGCTGAGGGGACGCTAAGCCCCGAAATCATCGCAAGGTATATCAGCAACAGGATAACCAAGCAACATGATAACCAAGCAACATACATACCAGCAACATGATAACCAAGCAACTTACACACCAGCAACATGATAACCAAGCAACACACATAACAGCAACATGATAACCAAGCAACTTACACACCAGCAACATGATAACCAAGCAACACACATAACAGCAACATGATAACCAAGCAACTTACACACCAGCAACATGATAACCAAGCAACACACATAACAGCAACATGATAACCAAGCAACATAACAAACCTCCAATGGTAAGCTGATTGTGTGTGTTTTTACCTCCTTGTCTACAGTAGACTCAAGAGCTGTGTCAAGGTCGCTGGCTTCTTCTTTAATGCTAGCAAAGACTGAGAAGTTGGCTCTTTCTGCTGCATCAGCCCAGCTTATTACAGCTGTGACTCCAGGAAGTAGCACATGCTGCGAACTATTCTGTACTGGGGTACCTGAAAAATAAAACATAGTACAGTAGATGCACCTCAAGTAAATGTAAACAGGGATGAGAAGCCAAACAAACTGCAATACACAAATACTGCAAAAAATTTCAATTAACTAATTATGCATTACACTAATTAAACAACAATCAGATATTACTCATCAATCATTAATCAAGATACAAAGTTATAAGGAGAGGAACTTAATTTAACAGCACTAGAAAATGAGAATGACCTGAGATATGATTGCAAATGAACAAGATAACGAGAGCTAGAGATGAGGCGGACAGGGATCCACTTTTCCACACAACAAGGGGCCACAGATGGAAAATATAAACAAATGAGTCAGAGGTGAACAAAAGTATTTATGTAGAGTAACCATGTTAAATGGAATGAACCAGGAGCAGATGAAGTGAAAGACACATTCATCCAAAAAGCTTTAATCCTTAGAGCGTACTTGATCCAGAATGCTGCCAGCCATATCCACAATTTAAAATTGCTTAAACCCAATATTAGTTTTTCCTATCAATAATAGTTTACAATGGAGTATGAGGAGTACTGAAAAAAACTCGAGTTGAATGTAATGAAACTCCATTTTCTGCCCGAGTCCTGGAAGCTCCCGGGAGCTATACAGGCTGATGTGGATATGTACAACTTTCTTGCATCAGTCAATGTGCAAGGAGTTCGTGCCTACCAGGGACCCCATTCTATGTCTGCCATCGATCGCGTTAGGCACCCAGAAAGGTAAGCATCCCAAAACAAACCCTTATTCTGGTTGAAACTACTAAAGAAATTCAAACTTGTGGACAGAACTCCCAAAGAAAAACGAGCAAACGAGCTTGACATCACCACGTGCAGCGCCGCCGTCTGCACAGCTCCCACATCCCTGGGAGGGGGAAGAGCAAGCCCTAGACCCTTGTGCTGGCGATACAACCAACATTACTTAGGCTGGATGTCAAAAACACGCAAAAAACCAGCGTTGAATGTAATGAAACGCCATTTTCTGGGTGAGCCCCGGAGGCTCCTTGGAGCTTATCGGGCTAATGTATGTTATATTAGACCGGAACATTAGCTAAGGAGTTCAGACCTACCAGGGACCAGCGCCAGAACCTGGCCCCTTCAGAGAGGTTTCAGGGAGCAATGGCCCTGGAAAACCCCTTTGTGGTTGGAGTTTTCCTTATCTGCCATCGACCGGGGTTAGGCACCCAGAAAGGTAGGCATAAAAAAACAAACCCCACATGGTAAAAAACTAAAACAAAAAAACGAAGAGAGGTAGAAACTCCCTACAATCACAAGGAAACAAGCAAACATCACACTTTACTGCCACGCCGATTGTCCGCATAGCCCTCCCCGCCCCAAGAGGGGGAAGGGGAAGCCCCGGACCTACCGCGCCGGCTGCCAAGCTTCAGTTCGGAAGCTAAGCTTCAACCAACGCGAAAAAAACTCCGACCGGTGGGAGGGAGGGTTGCCAGGGAGCCTCTGGGGCTCACCCAGAAAATGGCGTTTCATTATATTCAACGTTGGTTTTCTGTGAGGAGCCCCTATGGCTCCCTAGAGCTTCATACCCAAAGAGAAGGAAAAGAAACAGCAAACACGGGAGGCGGCCGCCACAAACTCTGCAACGCGAAGCATGAGACAACAGGCTGCAACCTGCGACCCAAGGCAACAAGAACGAACAGGAGCAGACGCTCATAAAGAATGGGTGGCCAAGAACCTGTGCGACCCTCAAATCCCTGCGCCCGAAATGAGCCCTAGACATCACCAACACAGCAGCAAAAGCTGCAAACGTCAAAACAGCACAGGCGCAAAGACAGAGCACAGGCTGGAAGACTGAAAAAAAACTGCGGACAATCTGGGAGACCTGAGCCCTGAAAACAGGGAACGAGGGGAACCGGATCAACCACAGCGCATCCCCAGACACGGTACGCAGGTAACGGCAAAAAGTGCAACCGGACAACACAGGACGCACCCCTGGCCAAACCAATCAAGCATCAATAACCCAAGAACCTCTCCAGAAAGCAGACGTCTCGACCGTCGCCAGGACGGAGAAAGGCTGCACACGTACAAATCTACCACCAGTACCAAAGAGCAGAAACCTGAACCGAAGGGGCTACGACAAACTGAAGAGAAGATAAGAAGGCACCCTGATCAAGGACCAGGACAGCTCAGGCGACGCATGAGCAGGCCGAAGGTGAAACAAAACATGAGAAAGCGTACGAAACGGGGCAGATGTGACGTCCACCCCGAACACAAAACACGAGAAAGCGTACGAAACGAAGCAGATGTGACGTTCACCCTGAACGCAAGCTGGAGCGGCTCCGCCAGCGCCGCACAAAACGAGGCGACAGTAAAAACATAAAAAAACTGTAGTCCTGAAAACCCAAGAAAGGACAAGACAACTCAATGCGTAAGAGACAACAACCTACGAAGAGCAAGAAAAAGTGCATAGAAACACCAGGAACGTTATACTGTCGCCAAGACGAAGCTCGCAGGTGGGACACCATCAACAAAGCCACCTGAACACCACAGAGATGGTGATACCCACGTCAAAATACCAGACGCGAAGAGCCGAAGAGAAAGCCGAACCAGTCATGTACAGGACCGATCCGACCTGCCGAAAGAGGCGGAGCCGCGGGAAAATGCTCCGGGTTTGGGCACCTATCAAGCAGCGTCTGAAAATAAAGCTGGGCCGGCCACCACGGAACCATAAGGACTGCTCTCGTGGGATGGGCTGCAACCGAGCCACAACCCGAAGCAACAGCTGGACCCGGGAGAAGAGGAACAGGTACCACCACCTCGACCAGTCCTACCGAAAAGCATCCACCGTGAACGCTTTGCAGGTGGGTAAGGGCGCCACATAGAATGGGCAGCGCCTAGACCACGCCGACTCGAAGACGTCCATGGCCAGGAGTCCATACGTCCGACAGAGCCAACAAACCGAGTCGGCGACGACTGGCCAATCCGCGAACAGAGGAATGAACCGAGACAGCTGTCCGCCAGGACGCAGGACACACCCCGGACATGAACCTCATGGTTGGCCAAACCCCGAGAATCCAGCAAACGAGCCACTCTAAGGAACTAACCCCAAACGTCAACACCTAAGAGAAACCCTGTGGTTCTGGCAAGAATCGCCAGAGAACAGTCTGAACGGAGCCGAATTGTAGAGTACCGAGTGACCCAAACCCTCCGAAGCGCAAACCAGACAGCCACGAACTCCCGAACCATGCTGTGAGCCCGACGGACGGACAGACTCCACCATCCCCGGCCGTCCTGGTGAGCACTGGTCATAAAGCCCCAGCCGAGAGATGACCCGTCCGTGAACACATCAAGCGAAGGCTCGGGGAGGTGCCAAGGCACGGAACCCCGAAAACCCCAAAGAGGAAGCTGGTGATGCAGCACCAACACAAGATCCCCGGAGGATCGAACTCAATGATTGCAAGAGGCGGAAGGGGAGTCACCGAAGGAACCAAACACACAACAAAGCCCAACCCGACCCCGCGGGCAGACCAGCACGTCGAAGTTCAGACTCCCGCACAACCGCTCAAGCAACCGTTGAGCAACCCGGGACCCCCTCATGAACAGCCGAAGGCGGGACCACAGCCGCAGTAAAACTTCTGGAGGGAAAGACAAGGAGTGGCCCAATAGCCCTAAACAAGGCCCAGGTCTGAACCCGGGACGGAAACAGATGGAATGGCCTCCAGATCACCAGGAAACCAAACCCAGCGATCTGGAAAGAACCACACCCCTGGCGAGCAGACAAGCGGACCGACTGGGAGTCCACACCAGCCAGTCGTCGAGGTAGGCCAGACACTAAATCTCAAGCAGACTCAGACAGGGCACCAAGATCCGGTAAAGATTCAAAAAAACACCAAGTGCCAATTACAAAATAGGGAAGGCAACAAAAGCAGCAAGCCACCACCAACTGTGCCAGTTCCAGAAAACTGGAGAGGAACGTGCCAAGAATTGACCTGGAGGTCCAGGGCCACCATCCAGGCACCCGGCCCCAACAGAAGCCGGACAGGAGACAACAGTCCTCCAAGGAGGGCATAGAATCCAGGGCGCAGATTGAAGAAGTCCAGAAGAACCGCAGATGCAAAAGGCCCATGACTGCAAAGAGCAGACGGGAACCCCAGAGGGATGGGGTGGATCGACCACGTCCAACGCACCCACTAAGATGACATGGCGAAGCGCAGGGGAAGAAGCCCATCCCGCCAGCTCTGAACCCCCACCCCCACAGGGGGAGAAGCCATCCACCGACACCACCAGAGGCTGGAAGACAACCAAAAGTGCCCACCAACAGCAGGACCATGCGAGAGTCCACGGAGCAAGTTGCTTCCAAAGCTCCCCATCAACAGAGAAGGGAACAGAGCCCCTTCTGAAAGAAAAAGTACACATACACATTACGTATATACACATACATATACATATAAACATACACACAAGGTATGTAACACACACGTGTGTGTATACACATGTGCACATACACACAGCGTACACATGTACATGCGTACACACACACACATACACTTTAAAAGAAAAGTACAAGCCACCGACCAGTGGGCAGAGAGCACCACGCCGGCCAGGCAAAGAAGGCACAAAACTGCATCAAAAGGCCCACCTCGACAACAAAACCTCAAAGTCCCAGCATGACCACAACATGTGCCAAGACCCAAAAAGATCAGTCTGCAAGCCAGGAAGACCCCGGAACTCCAGAAGGCAGAACCGGGTCACACGAGGAAACAAAGCCCCCTGAACCCACAAAGGAGGCCCAAAAGGAAGAAACGTCCGGAACTAAACCAAAGAACCCAAAGGAACTTGGAATCGAACCAGGGGGAGCCCAAACCACTACATTTGCCGGCGGAGGAACACCACAGAGAGGCAAAGCACAGCCCCCAGACAGAACCCCCAGGGAAACAGTCAGAACAGACCGAAAACCGAGGGACAAGGTGTGGGAGCAAACATAACAGCCAGGAACACTGAGCTCAAACCCAAGGGCCGAGACCCAAAATAGATAAAAAGGGAAACCCGGTGTAAAATCAACACTCAAATGTTCCCAGAGGAACAGGAAACGGGCAGAAAACCAGCGTTGAATGTAATGAAACGCCATTTTCTGGGTGAGACCCGGAGGCTCCCTGGAGCTTTACCGGCTGATATGCTAATGTCAGACTTTGGCATCAGTCATGTGTATGGAGTTCTAGGGCCTACCGGGGACCACGAGCCAGAACCTGGCCCCCTCAGAGAGGCGAGGGGAGCAATGGCCTATAGAAACCCCCGTGTAGTTGGAAGCATTCTATGTCTGCCATCGACCGGGTCAAGCATCCAGAAAGATAAGCATTCCAAAACAAACCCCTATTCTGGTGAAAATTGCTACCTAAAGCCGAACTAGTGGATAGAACTCTTCAACAGAAAACAAGGAAACTAGTATGACGTCATACGTCACCGCGCCGCTGTCTGCGCAGCTCCCCCCTCCCCGGGAGGGGGAAGGGGGAGCCCCAGACCTCCCACGCCGGCTATCCACCCATCAGTTCTGAGGCTAGATGTCAAAACACGCGAAAAACGCCGACCGGAGGGAGGGAGGGTTGCCGGGGAGCCTCCGGGTCTCACCCAGAAAATGGCGTTTCATTACATTCAACGCTGGTTTTCTGGGGGGAGCCCCGTCGGCTCCCCGGAGCTAACTACCCACAGAGGAAGGTCAAAGGGACAGAACCGGGAGGCGGACACCACGCACCCCCCAAGGAGGCGAGACAACCGGCAGCAAACGCCAACCCAAGGCGCCACAGCCCCGGAAATCTCGAGAACAACACGAGAACCACGAGCAGCAAGGCCCCTGCACGAACACCAAAAATCCATGCCCGAAAGACCGCAAGGCCACGTCGCCCAGACGGCGGCAAGAGCAGCGAAGCCACGAACGCCACAGGCATGAGGGAAGAACACAGGCAGCTTAGCCGCAAGAACACGGCTGACCACCCGGGACACTATCACCCGCGAACTGGGAAAAACAGAACCGGAGCAACGCAAAACGCGCTCCGGACCCAAACGCCGTGGCATGCAAACAACAGCGGAGGGCCGCCACTGAACACAAACGACACACCCCCGGCCCGACCAACGAAGCACCAACAAACCCTGGACCCCTCCAGAATGCAGTAGCCCCACCCCGCACCAGAAAAGATGGAGACTGCTGCCACCAAACAACCAAAACGCTAAACCCGAAGGAGCAAGAAAACTCAGCGACTCGACCCCCAGAGACAAAGGCCCAAAGGAAAGAGCCGACGAAAAAACACACCGGAACCGAAGGGGCACTACCAACCGAGGAGAAGACAGAGCACGCTGACCAGAGACCAGGATGGTGCAAGCGGCGCACGAACAGGCCGGAGGTGAAACGACGCACAAGACAGCTGACTAACGGTGCAGAAGCAACACCAAGACCGAAAGCAAGCTGAAGCGGCTCCGCCCGCGCCGCACGAAAAGAGGCAACAGTATGTGGCAAGACGACGGCCCCCAACCCCCACCAGAAAACCAAGCCAAGAGTAAACCAAGCTAACATGAGTAACCACCTAAGAAGGGACAGGAAAAGGAAGGACCGCCAAAATACCCCATACTGCCGCCAAGAGAAGCACGCAGGTGGGATACCTACCACGAAGCCACCCGACCACCAACCGGAGGCGAGACCGCGAGGCAGAACATATGCAGCCCCGACAAGGCCCCTCCGAGCCCAGGAAAAAGGCGGAGCCGCGGGAAGATCTCGGGCGCGACCACCGAAACCCAGGCGGCACAAGGAGATGGAACGTCTGCCGAACAGAAAAACTCCCCAAAGCATGCAAGCCCGCCAGGAGTTCAGAAACGACGGGTCCGACGCGAGACATCGCAAGACCCCCCCCCCCAAAAAAAAAAAAAAAAAAAAAAAAAAAAGGCAGGGCAAGCTAGGAAACCAAAGAAGGCAGAAGGGTCGCCGCCAGAACAGTACCCAAACCAAGGGGTACGAACAACTGCAATAGACCGAGACAAAGAAGCACATCACAGGACACAGGCTGACCAACGCCTAAGAACACACGCAGAACATCCCTGCTGCAGAGGAGGCAGGAAGAAAGAGCAGAAGGACAAAAACCCCAGGAGAACAACCAGGGGTGGACAATCAGGCAGGGACAGAAAAACCCCCACGCAATCCCCAGGCACAAAACGGCAGCAAAGTGCCACTCCAGAACCGGACACAGGAACAAGGACACGCCACCGTCAAACACGGTACCAATGCACACGTGCAGCAGCAGCAACAGGCACCACTGCAACATGCAACATGTAAACAGCAACTCCCTTCTGCAAAGGCAGAGAACGGAGCAGGCAGACCCCAGACAGGACCAACGGAGACACGACAAAACCCTGCAGGCCCAGAAACCTGCAACAGGCGACCGACAGCGGAGAAACCCCACTCGATACCCGCTGGATGAGGTACTGGGAGCTCTTTTACACCTGAAGCCCGGCCAGAGGGTGGCCCACCAGGCAGCTGCTAGGAGCAGTCCACCGGCCCACATACCCCCACAACCAGGACGGGCCGGAACTGCCATACGAAAACAGGCTAGTGCGCCCTGGAAGTCCACGGACGAACCAGCAAGAAGGCTTATGCTCGCAAGTAGGTCGTGTAACAAGCACAGACCTCTGATGGTAATACAGTGTTCCCCAAATGTGCCAATAGCACCACCGCACTCCACTGGTACTATCCCGCAAGTTCTACCAGATAGGCGGGACCCAAGAGACAGAGCTCAAAACCTGCAAGCACAGCCAGTAACCTTACCAGGTGAGTACAGAACCAACCCTGCAACCCCCACACCTCACAACATTAAAAAGGAGGGTCCCCTGAATGACTCCAGCATGGGTTGGACATGCACATGAGGGGGACAGGAAGGGTTGAAAAAAGGGACAGTCACTGGTGTGCGAACAGTCTCAGTCGTACAAAAATATACCTAAATAAAGACAGGTATATAAACACCGCATCCAGCGCCCGGCCAAAAGACGCCAGACCGCAGAAACTCACCTGGCGAATTGTGGCACGAACTTGACACGACTCAACCGTGCCCAGAAGAACCTGGGAGCACCACCAGGTGAAGACGCCAGAGCCGGACCCTGCCGGACCCGCAGGAGAGCAGGGAGAGGCGAAGGAGGCGGTCCACACCCATGACGCAGGGAAAACCGCGGTGTCCTCCCCACAACTGGGAACCAGGACACCCCCGGCGCGAAGGGGCATATACCGCAGCCAGGGAGAAGAACGAGAGGCGAAGCACTGTAGCAAAAAGGGCGCAAAACACCAGCCCTGAAACACCGCCCGGACCAAAACAAACTCCACGGCGCATGCGCATAACACGCTGGCCGAACCGCACACCCTCCCTGCGGGAAGGCGCCAGCCAGGACTACTGCACGAGAAAAGTAGCCAAAAGAGGAAGCAGGAACAATAAAACCGGCCAAAGAAGCAAAGAGCCCAAAAAGGAACCCAACCGGGCGACAAGTAGCCCAACCGGGCGACAAGCAGCCCAGCCGGGCGACAAGCAGCCCAGCAGGGCGACAAGCAGCCCAGCAGGGCGACAAGCAGCCCAGCAGGGCGACAAGCAGCCCAACAGGGCGACAAGCAGCCCAACAGGGCGACAAGCAGCCCAACAGGGCGACAAGCAGCCCAACAGGGCGACAAGCAGCCCAACAGGGAGACAAGCAGCCCAACAGGGAGACAAGCAGCCCAACAGGGCGACAAGCAGCCCAACAGGGCGACAAGCAGCCCAACAGGGCGACAAGCAGCCCAACAGGGCGACAAGCAGCCCAACAGGGCGACAAGCAGCCCAACAGGGCGACAAGCAGCCCAACAGGGCGACAAGCCGTCCAACAGGGCGACAAGTAGCCAAGGGCGACAAGGACGAGGAGCCGACAGACGTTCCAATAATGTGGGAAGTAGCGAAAAACCTTCCCGTACCCTCGAGAACACAGAAGCCAACACTAGTCCCGAAGGCACACGGAGGCGCAGGCGCACCCGAGATCAGAAGTCACGCAGAACCCCATCGAACGGGGAAACATGACGAAAACACCGTCCCAAAAAGGGGTGGGAGGAAACATCCACCCACAGGACGGAACCAACCGACTCAAAGGCCAAGGAACCGAGCCCGGGGAGAGGCCGACGCCCAACAGCACGTACAGCGAGTGGGGAGGAAAAACCCCACTCCGCGTAACCACAAGCCCCGCCTAGAGGGGGATAAAAAACCCCCACGGGGTCCAACGAGGCCAAGACCCCCCAAGTCAGCCCCTCCCAGCCCCGGGAACCTACACGACAGGCCCCGGGGCCGAGCCGTTCCCCCAAAGCCCCGGCCGTACCAGAAAACTGGGGCAGCCGTGAAAACACTAATGAAGGGAGCCCACTGGCAGACTCGTACAACACGGCTGGAGGAACAGGCTCAAATGCCCCTGTCACTACCCCGGAAGGGGAATTCCCCGAGACTGCCCGAGTCTCAACACCATCAAAAACCCCGCCCCGAACCTACAGACGGTAAGGAACCGGATGCAAGCAGGAAGGGTGATCCAGGGGAAAGACAAGGGGGCGTGGATGGAACCAAAGCAACCAACACCCCCAAGTCCCAAAACGAACAACAACGGGGCAGCCCCGGGGCTCCCGGGGAGGAAACCACGAGAACGTTGCCACCACCAAGGCTCAAGTGCAACGCCCCTGCTGCCCGCACCCGCTTTGTTAGCACAACTGGGTAACCGAGCCACAACGAGCAACCAAACTCGCAGGACTCTGGGTCGAAGGTGTCACCGACCCCACAGGCAGCAGACGGAGGCAAAACAGAGAGTCACCCAGAGACAAAGGGTGAGAGCAACCCTCAAACTCGCTGGAAGCGAGGGGGGGACTCTGGGGTCACATCCATCGGACCCACGCGCCCCCAGGGGTTTCCCAGGGTCCCGAGCGTTTACTATATTAGGACTCGCGCTCAGGTAATCCCAGGCAGGGTACTGCTAACTGGCACCCAAAGCTACCAAACAACTTTCTAAGAGCTGAACCCCCGGGACGTGTACACTCACGGGGACCTAGCAGGGGTACCACCAGAAAATACTCAGAACACAAGGGACACAAGGGGCAAGAACGAAGGCAGACCCCCCACCAGGTAGATAAACAAAAAGAAAAAGAAAACCCCGCAAGAGGACAGCGTACCCAAGCGGAACAGAGCCAGCCGCTATGATTGGTAAAGACAAGCTGCACAGTACCCTGCGCCCCACCAGTGCAAAAACTGCCCCTTACTCTAAGGCGAACAAGGGAGACAGAACACCCGAGCACACAAAGAGCGGCCGAAAACCAAGCAGTAAACGGCCAAGCAGGGGCAGGACCCAAGGAACTTGTGGAAGGTGGCCCCAAGCCCCAAGGTCAGTACTTACAGGGCACCTAGGGAAGGGAACCCTAGGCGCATGCATCCCGAGTACTGAAGAATCACTCCCGGCTCACGCACCACCTAGAAAACAGACACCACACTCTAGGTACAGTGCTGAAACAACCACTGGAGCCGGAGCACATAACCATTGCCTATAGCATCAGCCAAAGAACTGATGGGTGGATAGCCGGTGTGGGAGGTCTGGGGCTCCCCCTTCCCCTCCCGGGGAGGGGGGAGCTGTGCAGACAGCGGCGCGGTGACGTATGACGTCATACTAGTTTCCTTGTTTTCTGTTGAAGAGTTCTATCCACTAGTTCGGCTTTAGGTAGCAATTTTCACCAGAATAGGGGTTTGTTTTGGAATGCTTATCTTTCTGGATGCTTGACCCGGTCGATGGCAGACATAGAATGCTTCCAACCACACGGGGGTTTCTATAGGCCATTGCTCCCCTTGCCTCTCTGAGGGGGCCAGGTTCTGGCTCGTGGTCCCCGGTAGGCCCTAGAACTCCATACACATGACTGATGCCAAAGTCTGACATTAGCATATCAGCCGGTAAAGCTCCGGGGAGCCGATGGGGCTCCCCCCAGAAAACACCAAAAAAGCAAAGAAACGACAACAGAACAAAACCCCTAAAAAAAGGTGAAAACTCACCCAAGAAGCTCGCTCGCACACCCAGGCGCATGTAAACAAACCGCAACGCCGCCCTGGTGGCCACGCCAGGAAACCGGCAGACGAAAATGGCCGCCAGAACAGAGGGCTGTGACCGACGCTAAAGATACGAAAACACACCAGCAAAAGTGGGAAGCAAGCAGACTGGATGGACGAAAAACTCCGCTCAAAATCAGAAAATCCAGGTAGGGGCAAACCGCCCCAGAACTGCTAGCAGGCATCCCCTACAGCCCTGGGAACCACCAACAAAGGCCCTGAGGCAGAGCCGTCCTCCAAGCCTTCCACCCTTAAAGAAAAGGAAGAATCCATGAGAAAGGCAGCAAGAAAGTGCCGCTGGTAAGAACCAGAAGCCTTGGCAGGAGGAACAGACTCGAAAACCTCCGTCCCCCAACCTGAACGGGCCAGCCCCCAAAAACCGCCCGAGTTTCGGCCCCAACTAAACCCTAACTTTAACAGTCTCCGTGGTGTAGTGGAAAGACACTAGCCTGGCGTTCCGCGAGCGCTTTGTCATGGGTTCTTATTCTGGCCGGGGAGGATTTACTGGGTGCAGGAGGAACAGGCTCGAAAACCTCCGTCCCCCAACCTGAACGGGCCAGCCCCCAGAAACCGCCCGAGTTTCGGCCCCAACTAAACCCCAACTTTAACAGTCCCCGTGGTGTAGTGGAAAGACACTCGCCTGGCGTTCCGCAAGCGCTTTGTCATGGGTTCTTATCCTGGCTGGGGAGGATTTACTGGGTGCAAAACCTTAACTGTAGCCTCTGTTTAACGCAACAGTAAAATGTGTACTTGGTTGTAACAACGATTTTTCGCGGCGGGGATCGTATTCCAGGGACCTGCCTGAAGCGCTACGCGTACTAGTGGCTGTACAAGAATGTAACAACTCTTGTATATATCTCAAAAAAACGCCCCGACCCCGAAACCCGCAGATGGTCCGGAGCCGGGAACAGCGAGGGGAAGGGGCGAACAGCACTTCAACCAAAACGGGGTGGCCTTGGGGCATCCGAGTGGGAATCCAACCTAGTATGTTGCATCAACCTAACCTAGCTTGCAACACGGATGCCACCTGTACTCTGAACAGTAATAACATCAGGAGAGTACTGGAGAACAAGCAGAGAATCTCTCTCGCAAGACTCCGGGTCAAGGTGTCAGTGACCCAACAGGATGGATGGAACTCGGAAGACACATTCAATGGTCCCCCGAGCCCAGACAGGGGTTTCCAGGGCCCGTAGGCTGACTGGTACGGGAAGCCCGGGCGAGGAGCTGCTAACCGGTTAAGAAACCCAAAAATAATATGAGGGTAGAGGATAGTACAGAAAACCCCTGCGACGTGTTCAATCATTGGGGCCTAGCAGAGGGCCGCCAAACACTACCAGTGGAACTATAGCCACACTGGGCAGACCCCCACCAGGCATGAAAATAAAAACAAAAGAAAAACCCCGCAAAAGTACACCGTCTCCAGAGGCAACAGGAACCGGTCGCCGCTTAGGTGGCAGGCTGCGCAACACCTTGACGCCCTAACCAGCACAATATCAATCCCTACCCAGGGCCAAACAAGGGCCCCCAGCCCCAGCTAGCCCCAAGGGTGAGGCAAAAGTCGAGCAGCAAGAACCTTTATGGGAATGGTTCCCGAACGCCCCGGGGAAAATAACCCTGTTACGCAGGGGCAGTACTCACAGGGCGCTTAGGGAAGTCTGCCACTAAGCGCATGCAGCCCTGGCACTGATGAGGTACTCCTGGCCACCGCACAACACAACACATGGCAGTTGCCACACAAGGCAAACACCGCCTAGGAAACTGAGGCCAGAGAAGCGCTATCCCGGTTGACATTAGCTTACGAGCTGAAGCTTGGCAACTGGCGCGTTAGGTCCAGGGCTCCCCCTTACCCTCTCGGGGCGGGGAGGGGTACGCGGACGATCGGCGCGGCAGTAAAGTGTGATGTTTGCTTGTTTCCTTGGGACTGTAGGGAGTTTCTACCTCTCTGTTCGTTTTTTTGTTTTAGTTTTTTACCATGTGGGTTTGTTTTGTTATGCCTACCTTTCTGGGTGCCTAACCCCGGTCGATGGCAGATAAGGAAAACTCCAACCACAAAGGGGTTTTCCAGGGCCATTGCTCCCTGAAACCTCTCTGAAGGGGCCAGGTTCCAGCGGTGGTCCCTGGTAGGTCTGAACTCCTTAGCTAATGTCCCGGTCTAATATAACATACATTAGCCCGATAAGCTCCAGGGAGCCGTAGGGGCTCCCCACAGAAAAATGCCGAAAGGACCGCCAGGAAATTTCATACTGCCGTCTAGACGAATCTCGCAGGTGGGACACCGTTAAGGAAACCACCTGATCACCTTATAAGTGGTGATACACCCGCATCAAAAGGACCAGATGTGAAGAGTGGAGGAGAAGATCGAACCAGCCACATACCGAACCGGACCGATCTCCTGAAAGAGGCAGAGCCGCAGGAAGACCTTCGGGTTCGGACATCAAGCAAGAGGCAACTGAAACCAGGGCTGGGCCGGCCACCAAGGAGCCAACAGGACTACTCTCCCTTGGTGAGTCTCCAACCGAGCCAGGATCCAGAGCATCAACCATACCGGTGGGAAGAGGTACAGGTAATTCCACCTTGTCCATTCCAGCCGAAAGTCTGGAAAGGGCGCCACATACACTGGAAGACGCCTCGACCACAAGATGCGAAGAGGTCTATCTCTGGGCGCCCGTACATCCGGTTTCCAATTACACAAGGGTGTTTTTAGGCCATTGCACCTCGTGCCTCTCTTGAGGGGGCCAGGTTCTTGCTCTGGCCCCCTGTAGGCCTTGAACTCCTTTGATTGACTGTTGCCACAGTTTAACATATACACATCAGCCCGGTATAGCTTCGAGGAGCCGAAGGGGCTCTCCCACAGACACACCACCAACCGGAGGGAGGGAGGGATGCTGTGGAGCCTCCGGGTCTCACCCAGAATCCAGAAACAATCAAGCATGTATGTTTGGAAGCCAGGAACAGAACTGAGAAGTCAGGATCTGACATCAGACAAGCAATTCGAAGAGGGCTGGTTATTAGCAGTAAATTAATACAGAACGCTATAGATAGACGTCTATAATAATTTTTGGATGTTTGGGAAAAAGAGATACCATCTAGGCTGGACAGAGCATCAGAAAAGGAAGAAATCTAAGAAAATAGTAGGTTTAGGTGGTCTGTCAAAGGAATATGTTAGTGATTTCTTGAGAATAAGAAAATATGTAAAAGGTAAGACTTGCTCCTTAAGGGTGACATTAAATGAAGTGAAGCAAATGACAAAAGTGCTTGGGAATGCCAAGAAATTGCAAAATGAAGATCGGAAACAACAGTCATTAGGTCGAGACCTTTGTAAGGAAGACATAGATAAGTTGAAACTGAACCTTGCTGAAGCAAAATGTTTAAATGAAAATAGAAATGAACCTAGCTTCTTAATGGTCAACAGTCCATAGTGTAATCCTCTTAAGTTACAAGGATCTTTCAATATATAAGAAATACAGGTTTAACTACCAGCTAGTGCTGTCACCAGAAGAAGTTGGATACACTGCTTGATCCAGTAATGTGGGCCCATGTGGTCCCAGTTCTGGGAGCAGATGATGTAGAGGAGACGATCATTTAGCCTAGACCGCATGCTCTCGTGGAATACCTGTGGAAAGATGAAAACTCTTTTACCATGCTTAAGACCAAGTTGGCAACAATAATGATGAAGATAATGATGACAAGGATAATTAGATGGGTAATGATGACAGATTTGTAGCTACATTTTTAATCTTCATTTTATCTAATTTATATGAAATTTATCATAAATCTTGAATCTTATTAAATTTTAACTACTGGACTGCGCTAACCGGCAATTGCCGTTCGCCGATTACTGTGCCAACCGGCAAAGGAATTTTTTATCTTTTGGTACACGGTCGATACGCGCTCGTGGTAGATTAGGTACGAAATGGACTCCAGTGAGAGGCAGCCATCTTGGAAAAAATTCCCAGAATGCCCTAGGGCTGATGGCTGGGTTAGTACTGAGTTAGCAACCATGGGTGGTGCACACGTCTCTGGCTCCTAAACACCTGTTCGACGCGGTGTTGAAAGATCGTGCTGTCGGTGAAATTCAAACCTTATTGTATGAAGAACATAAGGGTCATAATATTGGTGAAGCTAGGCGCAATAAGGACCTAATAAAAAGGTCGGATGCAAGTGATACAGCAACTATGAGGACGATACAGCGAGCGTATCCAATTGTAGCTTTGAGCGCCATCCTTGCCCACCTATGCTATGCTATCTCCAATTTATTAAGATGATACATAGATGAATCGTTTTCTGCGTTCAGTGATGATGCATCTGATACAAATAGCATAGATGAACAGTGCTAGCGGCTTCCATGGTGTTTTTCCATAGATATTTTCAAGAATAGCTGAATCTCTTCTTGACTGACGGACACTCTTTGAGGCTGGCTGAATCTCTTACAGACTGACAGACACTCTTTGAGGCTGGCTGAATCTCTTCCTGTGTGGGACCTTACAAATTGATCTTTTCCTGTTATCTTTTCAAGACTACCTTATGTTTTACAAGCTTGGCTACATACCACCTACAGGTACTAATGCCAAGGGTGTACGTGAGTGCGTTATTTGCAAGCACACAGAACGAAGAAACAGGAAGCAAAAATCTATCTGTACCTGGTGCAACGAAAGCGAAGTCGCGCTGTGTACCATCTTGAGGTTATCTTGAGATGATTTCGGGGCTTTTAGTGTCCCTGCGGCCCAGTCCTCGACCAGGCCTCCACCCCCAGGAAGCAGCTCGTGACAGGTGACTATAACACCCAGGTACCTATTTTACTGCTAGGTAACAAGGGCATAGGGTGAAAGAAACTCTGCCCATTGTTTCTCACCAGCGCCTGGGATCGAACCCAGGACCACAGGATCACAAGTCCAGTGTGCTGTCCGCTCGGCCGACTGGCTCCCCATGGACTACTTCGTTGATTATTACTCACTTCCAAAGTACTGAGTGAGTAATACAGTGTGTTACTGTGTAAATATTGTGTGAAACTGTACATATTGTAATTTTAGTGAATTTTTAACAAGTACTATTGTGACAATAAACATTTATTATGGACACATTTCTGACACATGTATCACAGTTCCATGGAACATTATGAACGTTCTACTGTAAACATATCATAAAGGACACAAATATGCATCATATACGATAAAAAAACAATTAAAACCGCATTGAAAACACATAAAACAAATAATTGAAAATATATTTGTGGCAACACCCCATGCTTGAATGGCCCGCGAGACCGTGTCTGGGCGAGTCACGCACAGGCGACCAGGCCCTAATGACGTCACAGCGCACTTTGTCCACATCCCCACAGCCAAAGTAAGTGGAATTTGGTATTTATTTTTACATAGACATGTTCAGGGAAGGGAATTTATCATTTTATGAAGAAAAAATAATTTTTGGGGAACACTTTATTTCATGCGCACAGGGGGAATTTCACAATAAACTCGGCACAGCATGGTGGTTAACAAAGCCACCTGATCACCATACAGATGGTGATAGACTCAAATAAAAAATACCAGACTCGAGTAGAAGAGAGAACCAGCCACTTAACACTTTCGCTCGGGCATGACGCAGCATTGCGTCATCCGTTTACTGTCGGTAATGACGGGCATGACGCAGCATTGTGTCATCCACTTTAAATAATCGCCAAAAATCAGGTTTTTATCCGATTTTTTGGGGACTGGTTTTAAAATGCGCGCCGATGTCTTCCCATTTTCTTTGTTGAGCCTCGTGGCCCGCAGGCGGCTCGGCACACGCCATCGGCCCATTGTTTTCGCTCCACTGTTGTGACTGGTGTCGCCTCCCCTCGCATCTCAAACGTGTGAACATTTCGGCTATTTTCCGTGGCTATATTTCATACTGCGGCTTTAGAAACTATCTACGCTTACTCCATGATGATAGTGATCATGAACAAGGCCCTTCCAGGAAGAAAATTGCGAAAGAAAGGCTTGAAAAGGGTGGGAATTGGGAGTGTAGCTGGAAGGCGTCTGAGCGCTCACTCGCGGCTAACGCGTGGCCCGTCTTCAACTCGTCGGCGGTTGGAGCGTGACCAGGTTTTTTATTTTATATGCTAATGTTCCTCTAGCGAATTCTATTGCGAAACCATTGAGACTAAAATGAAAGACTTAGGACGAAAATTGAGGTGACCAGAGTGAAAATAGTGAAAACATTTTATCGCGTTTGCGAGCTCCTGGGAAACTTGTTCGCACTTTCTCTGTTTGCTACGGGTAATTAGCCGGGCTTTTGGAGTTTATATGCATTTAGTGCTGTAGAGAATTCTATTGCGAACACAATAATACCAAATTTAATCTCGTAGGACGAGAATTAAGGTGACAAAGTTGAAGAGAGTATACACTTTTCAGAATTTACGCGCGCTCGCGTGAAACCTTGGTACCCAAATCGCACAGTTGAGGGGTGGCGCGCGGGGTACGCCAAAGTGTTAATGGACTAGACCGATCTGGTGAAAGAAGCGAAGTCGCGGGGAAAACCCCTTGGGTTCGAACACCGAGCAAGCAGTGCCTGACACCAAGGATGGGCCGGCCACCAAAGGGCCAATAGGACCCTTTGAATTAAAAAGGAAAAAGGCTAATCTAAAAAGGCTAAGTTTCTTACCAGAAGAGGGCTCCCTCTCTTCTGGTAAGTCTCCAAGCGAACTAGGACCTGGAGCAACAGAGGAACTGGGGGAAGAGTTACAGGTAACCCCCCCCCCCCTCAACCAATCCCACCAAAAAGCATCGACCACGACTGCGAGACAGTCGGAGTCGATGAGTTTGACGGGCTGAAAGTCAAACCCATGCAATAGGCAACAGGAAAACATTGAAGCCTGCTAAATATACGGATTTGGACTCATCTGTATACAAATGGTTTACACAGCATCGTGCGAAAAGAATTGCTGTTTCAGTTAATTCTGTTAGCAATGCAGCTGAAAGATTTGCTGAAAAGTTAAACACAGACAATTTCAAGGCTAGCACTGGATGGGTATGTTGATCTAAAGAGAAGCATGGCATCATTAACAAGAAAATTTGTGGCGAAGCATTAAGTGTAGATGTTGGAAGTGTTAATGCATTTAAACAAACTTTCTCAGCACATGGTATCTAATAATCTAAGCTGGTTTCAAGTGTACAATGCAGATGAAACAGGCTTTAACTGCAAATGCCTTCAAAGAAACACTTTGGCCTCTAGGCTTGAGGAGAGTATTCCTGGTCACAAGGTAAGCAAGGAAAGGAATTTCAGCATTATTGTGTAGTAACGCAGATGGCAGTCACTGAACAAAGTGCGCAATTGTTGGGAAATCTGCCAACCCCCCAGAGCATTGAAAAACTGCATGAACAGACTACCTGTCGTTTACTACAACACAAAAATTGCTGGTTCACACAGATTATTTTTGAAGACTGGTTCCAGAATCACTTTTGTAAAAAAGTAAGAAAGCATCAGATCAATGAGCGTGGCATTTGTCCTGTTGATGTAAAGGCAATGCTGTTGATAGATAATGCCCCAGCTCACCCCATTGCTAAATTAACATTGCCTGATGGCAAAACAACATGTCTTTAACAGTTAAAGACTTAAAAGATAGCTTCCCCCTCCCGGGAAGGGGAGCTGTGCAGATGGCGGCGCGGCACGTTGTGATGTCAAGCTCGTTTGCTCATTTTTCTTTGGGGAGTCCTGTCCACTTGTTTGACTTTCATTAGTAGTTTCAACCAGAATAAGGGTTTGTTTTGAGATGTTTACCTTTCTGGGTGCCTAACCCGATCAATGGCAGATATAGAATGCTCCAAATCACATGGGCCATTGCTCCTCGTGCCTCTCTGAAGGGGGCCAGGTTCTGACTCGTGGTCCCCGGTAAACCTATGAACTCGATTCACACTGACTGATGCCAAAGTCTAATATATCCATATCAGCCAGGATAAGCTCCGGGAGCCTCTGGGTCTCACCCAGAAAATGGCGTTTTATTACATTCAACGATGGTTTTTCCTTCTTCTGTAGTGTCATCTGCATTCACTTTCTAGGGTGGTCCTCTTTCTAGCCTTCCACAAATGAACATGTTTCATGCAGACTTTGTATGATTTGGCAGTCAACTGGTCTATTCCTTGTTTGGTAGTTGTGTTACATAAGACAGTGCCCCTTGCATGTTTGCAAGTTTATGTTGATTATTTCCCCAGTTAGTCCTCTTACTGTTAAAATTTAATTTACTGAATAACCCTTATCACTTGTTAATCCTTTTGGACTTATTACATGTATTGATGTTAGTTTTAATTTCACTGTGCTTGTGATCTGAGTACTGTAATTAGTATGTAAGATTATAGTAGTAAAGGAAACAGGGGTAATATGATGATAATATAATGATGATATCTAATTAATTGTTGATCTGATACAGAATATATAAATTAAATTTTGAATCTAAAAACCAGAATTTTGCATAAACCCTCTTGCTATTCAATGGGAAAAGTCCTATAACATATTCACAATTATCACAATAATTGGATAAATTGGATAAAAAGGATAAATTATTTACCTGAAAAAATTTGGCTCTTATCGGAGGCTGAGTACAGCGCAAGCCAGCCAGAAAGGCAGGCTCTAGCTTAGCTGTAAGTTCAGTATTTCTGAGAGTATCATCTCTATATACGTGATTAACAAGTTCAAGAAATTGAGCCATGAGTTCGGAGTCTTCAGAGAAGCGCTTCTCCACATACTGCATAAGCTTCACAAGAAGGATGGACTTCTCTCTCAAGCTTGGACCCTGGTTGATTGCTATTGGACTTTTGTTCTTCACCCATTCTTCCACCATCTAGAACATAAAAGAAAACATATTATTTTTAACCACATTAATAATTCATTAATGCTAATTCCACCTGAACTCTTTCCAAAATTTAATAAACATAAATCAATAAATATGCAAACAAAATACTTGCTTAATATTATATATTTTAATAAATAATACTTAATTGCTTAATAATAGCTTGGTTTATATAAATGGTAGGAATAAAGATTAAAATTAACAAGCAATAAACCAGCGTTGAATGTAATGAAACGCCATTTTCTGGGTGAGTCTCGGAGGCTCCCCAGAGCTATCCAGGCTGAATGGATATGTATAACTTTCTGGCATCAGTCAAAGTGCTAGGAGTTCTTGCCTACCGGGGACCACGAGCCAGAACCTGGTCCCCTCAGAGAGGCACGAGGAGCAATGGCCTATAGAGACCCCCCTTGTGGTTGGGAGCATTCAATGTCTGCCATTGACCAGGACAGTCACCCAGAAAGGTAGGCACCCTAAAACAAACCCCTATCCTGGTGAAAATATTGCTACCGAAAGCCGAACGAGTGGACAGAACTCCCCAAACAAAATTAGCAAACTAGCATGATGTCATCACATTGCCGCGCTGCCATCTGCGCAACCTCCCCCTCCCTGGGAAGGGGAAGGGGGAACACCAGACTCCCCGTGCCGGCGCTCCAACCGGCAGTTCTTAGGCTGGATGTCAAAATATGCGAAAAACACCACTGACCGGAGGGAGTCATGAATGCTGGGGAGCCTCTGGGACTCGCCCAAAAAACCAGCGTTGAATGTAATGAAACGCCATTTTCTGGGTGAGACCCGGAGGCTCCCCGGAGCTTTACCGGCTGATATGCTAATATCAGACTTTGGCATCAGTCATGTGTATGGAGTTCTAGGGCCTACCGTGGACCACGGCCAGAACCTGGCCCCCTCAGAGAGGCAAGGGGAGCAATGGCCTATAGAACCCCCGTGTGGTTGGAAGCATTCTATGTCTGCCATCGACCGGGTCAAGCATCCAGAAAGGTAAGCATTACAAAACAAACCCCTATTCTGGTGAAAATTGCTACCTAAAGCCGAACTAGTGGATAGAACTCTTCAACAGAAAACAAGGAAACTAGTATGACGTCATACGTCACCGCGCCGCTGTCTGCGCAGCTCCCCCCTCCCCGGGAGGGGGAAGGGGGAGCCCCAGACCTCCCACGCCGGCTATCCACCCATCAGTTCTGAGGCTGGATGTCAAAACACGCGAAAAACCGCCGACCGGAGGGAGGGAGGATTGCCGGGGAGCCTCCGGGTCTCACCCAGAAAATGGCGTTTCATTACATTCAACGCTGGTTTTCTGGGGGGAGCCCCGTCGGCTCCCCGGAGCTAACTACCCACAGAGGAAGGTCAAAGGGACAGAACCGGGAGGCGGACACCACTCACTCCCCCCCCCCCCCCCAAGGAGGCGAGACAACCGGCAGCAAACGCCAACCCAAGGCGCCACAGCCCTGAAAAGTCCTGGGAACAACACGAGAACAACGAGCAGCAAGGCCCCTGCAGGAACACCAACAATCCATGCCCAAAAGACTGCAAGGCCACGTCGCCCAGATGGCAGCAAGAGCAGCGAAGCCACGAACGCCACAGGCATGAGGGAAGAACACAGGCAGCTTTGCCGCAAGAACACGGCTGACCACCTGGGACACTAACACCCGCGAACCGGGAAGAACAGAACCGGATCAACGCAAAACACGCTCCGGACCCAAACGCCGTGGCACGCAAACAACAGTGGAGGGCCGCCACTGAACACAAAAATACAACACCCCCCCGACCCGATCAACGAAGCACCAACAACCCTGGACCCCTCCAGAACGCAGCAGCCCCACCCCGCGCCAGAAAAGATGGAGACTGCTGCCACCAAACAACCAAAACGCTAAAACCGAAGGAGCAAGAAAACTCAGCGACTCGACCCCCAGAGGCAAAGGCCAAAAGGAAAGAACCGACGAAAAAACACACCGGAACCGAAGGGGCACTACCAACCGAGGAGAAGACAGAGCACGCTGACCAGAGACCAGGATGGTGCAAGTGGCGCACGAACAGGCCGGAGGTGAAACGACGCACAAGACAGCTGACTAACGGTGCAGAAGCAACACCAAGACCGAAAGCAAGCTGAAGCGGCTCCGCCTGTGCCGCACGAAAAGAGGCGACAGTATGGGGCAAGACGATGGCCCCCAACCCCCACCAGAAAACCAAGCCGAGAGTAAACCAAGCTAACAAGAGTAACCACCTAAGAAGGGACAGGAAAAGGAAGGACCGCCAAAATACCCATACTGCCGCCAAGAGAAGCACGCAGGTGGGACACCTACCACGAAGCCACCTGACAACCAACCGGAGGCGAGACCGCGAGGCAGAACATAAGCAGCCCCGACAAGGCCCCTCCGAGCCCAGGAAAAGGCGGAGCCGCGGGAAGATCTCGGGCGCAACCACCGAAACCCAGACGGCACAAGGAGATGGAACGTCTGCCGAACAGAAAAACTCCCCAAAGCATGCAAGCCCGCCAGGAGTTCAGAAACGACGGGTCCGACGCGAGACATCGCAAGACCCCAAAAAAAAACAAAAAAAAACGGCAGGGCAAGCTAGAAAACCAAAGAAGGCAGAAGGGTCGCCGCCAGAACAGTACCCGAACCAAGGGGTACGAACAACTGCAATAGACCGAGACAAAGAAGCACATCACAGGACACAGGCTGACAAACGCCCAAGAACACACACAGAACACCCCTGCTGCAGAGGAGGCAGGAAGAAAGAGCAGAAGCACAAAAACCCCAGGAAAACAACCAGGGGTGGACAATCAGGCAGGGACAGAAAAACCCCCACGCAATCCCCAGGCACAAAACGGCAGCAAAGTGCCACTCCACAACCGGACACAGGAACAAGGACACGCCACCGTGAAACACGGTACCAATGCACACGTGCAGCAGCAGCAACAGGCACCACTGCAACATGCAACATGTAAATAGCAACTCCCTTCTGCAAAGGCAGAGAACGGAGCAGGCAGACCCCAGACAGGGCCAACGGAGACACGACAAAACCCCGCAGGCCCAGAAACCTGCACCAGGCGACCGACGGCGGAAAAACCCCGCTCAATACCTGCTGGATGAGGTACTGGGAGCTCTGTTACACCTCAAGCCCAGCCCAAGGCCAGGTTAGACCGGCCAGAGGGTGGCCCACCAGGCAGCTGCTAGGAGCAGTCCACCGGCCCACATACCACCACAACCAGGACGGGCCGGAACTGCCATACGAAAACAGGCTAGTGCGCCCTGGAAGTCCATGGACGAACCAGCAAGAAGGCTTATGCTCGCAAGTAGGTCGTGTAACAAGCACAGACCTCTGATGGTAATACAGTGTTCCCCAAATGTGCCAATAGCACCACTGCACTCCACTGGCACTATCCCGCAAGTTCTACCAGATAGGCGGGATCCAAGAGCCAGAGCTCAAATCCTGCAAGCACAGCCAGGAGCCTTACCAGGTGAGTACAGAACCAACCCTACAACCCCCACACCTGACAACATTAAAAAAGGAGGGTCCCCTGAATGACTCCAGCATGGGTTGGACATGCACATGAGGGGGACAGGAAGGGTTGAAAAAGGGACAGTCACTGGTGTGCGAACGGTCTCAGTCATACAAAAATATACCTAAATAAAGACAGGTATATAAACAACTCCGCAACCAGCGCCCGGCCAAAAGACGCCAGACCGCAGAAACTCACCTGGCGAACGGTGGCACGAACTTGACACGACTCAACCGTGCCCAGAAGAACCTGGGAGCACCGCCAGGTGAAGACGCCAGAGCCGGACCCTGCCGGACCCGCAGGAGAGTAGGGAGAGGCGAAGGAGGCGGTCCACACCCATGACACAGGGAAAACCGCGGTGTCCTCCCCACAACTGGGAACCAGGACACCCCTGGCGCGAAGGGGCACATACCGCAACCAGGGAGAAGAACGAGAGGCGAAGCACTGTAGCAAAAAGGGCGCAAAACACCAGCACTGAAACACCGCCCAGACCAAAACAAACTCCACGGCACATGCGCATAACATGCAGGCCGAACTGCACACCCACTCTGCGGGAAGGCGCCAGTCAGGACTACTGCACGAGAAAAGTAGCCAAAAGAGGAAGCAGGAACAATAAAATCGGCCAAAGAAGCAAAGAGCCCAAAAAGGAACCCAACCGGGCGACAAGTAGCCCAACAGGGCGACAAGTAGCCCAACAGGGCGACAAGTAGCCCAACAGGGCGACAAGGACGAGGAGCCGACAGACGTTCCAATAATGCGGGAAGTAGCGAAAAACCTTCCCGTACCCTCGAGAACACAGAAGCCAACACTAGTCCCAAAGGCACACGAAGGCGCAGGCGCACCCGAGATCAGAAGTCACGCAGAACCCCACTGAACGGGGAAACATGACGAAAACACCGTCCCAAAAAGGGGTGGGAGGAAACATCCACCCACAGGACGGAACCAACCGACTCAAAGGCCAAGGAACCAAGCCCGGGGAGGGGTCGACGCCCAACAGCACGTACGGCGAGTGGGGAGGAAAGACCCCACTCCGCTTAACCACAAGCCCCGCCTGGAGGAGGATAAAAAACCCCCACGGGGTCCAACGGGGCCAAGGCCCCCCAAGTCAGCCCCTCCCCAGCCCCGGGAACCTACATGACAGGCCCCGGGGCCGAGCCGTTTCCCCAAAGCCCCGGCCGTACCAGAAAACCGGGGCAGCCGTGAAAACACTAAGGAAGGCAGCCCACTGGCAGACTCATACAACATGGCTGGAGGAACAGGCTCAAATGCCCCCGTCACTACCCCGGAAGCGGAATTTCCCGAGACTGCCCGAGTCTCAACACCATCAAAAACCCCGCCCCGAACCTACAGATGGTAAGGAACCGGATGCAGGCAGGAAGGGTGATCCAGGGGAAAGACAAGGGGGCGTGGAACGAACCGAAGCAACCAACACCCCCAAGTCCCAAAACGAACTACAACGGGGCAGCCCCGGGGCTCCCAGGGAGGAAACCACGAGAACGTTGCCACCACCAAGGCTCAAGTGCAACTCCTCTGCTGCCCGCACCTGCTTTGTTAGCACAACAGGGTAACCGAGCCCCAACGAGCAACCAAACTCGCAGGACTCTGGGTCGAAGGTGTCACCGACCCCACAGGCAGCAGACGGAGGCAAAACAGAGAGTCACCCAGAGACAAAGGGTGAGAGCAACCCTTAAACTCGCTGGAAGCGAGGGGGGGACTCTAGGGTCACATCCATCGGACCCGCGCGCCCCCAGGGGTTTCCCAGAGTCCCGAGCGTTTACTATAAGAGGACTCGCGCTCGGGTAATCCCAGGCAGGGTACTGCTAACCGGCACCCAAAGCTACCAAACAACTTTCTAAGAGCTGAACCCCCGGGATGTGTACACTTACGGGGACCTAGGAGGGGGTACCACCAGAAATACTCAGAACAAGGGACACAAGGGGCAAGAACGAAGGCAGACCCCCCCCCCCACCAGGTAGATAAACAAAAAGAAAAAGAAAACCCCGCAAGAGGACAGCGTACCCAAGCGGAACAGAGCCGGCCGCTATGATTGGTAAAGACAAGCTGCACAGTACCCTGCGCCCCACCAGTGCAAAACTGCCCCTTACTCTAAGGCGAACAAGGGAGACAGAACACCCGAGCACACAAAGAGAGGCCGAAAACCAAGCAGTAAACGGCCAAGCTGGGGCAGGACCCAAGGAACTTGTGGAAGGTGGCCCCAAGCCCCAAGGGCAGTACTTACAGGGCACTTAGGGAAGGGAACTCTAGGCGCATGCAGCCCGAGTACTGGAGAATCACTCCCGGCTCACGCACCACCTAGAAAACAGACACCACACTCTAGGTACAGTGCTAAAACAACCACTGGAGCCGGAGCACATAACCGTTGCCTATAGCATCAGCCGAAGAACTGATGGGTGGATAGCTGGCGTGGGAGGTCTGGGGCTCCCCCTTCCCCCTCCCGGGGAGAGGGGAGCTGCGCAGACAGTGGCGCGGTGACGTATGACGTCATACTAGTTTCCTTGTTTTCTGTTGAAGAGTTCTATCCACTAGTTCGGCTTTAGGTAGCAATTTTCACCAGAATAGGGGTTTGTTCTGGAATGCTTACCTTTCTGGATGCTTGACCCGGTCGATGGCAGACATAGAATGC
This sequence comes from Procambarus clarkii, assembly GCF_040958095.1. Lineage (NCBI taxonomy): Eukaryota > Metazoa > Arthropoda > Malacostraca > Decapoda > Cambaridae > Procambarus > Procambarus clarkii. Next base: position 19,503,905 of record NC_091204.1, read on the forward strand.
TTCCAACCACACGGGGGTTTCTATAGGCCATTGCTCCCCTTGCCTCTCTGAGGGGGCCAGGTTCTGGCCGTGGTCCCCGGTAGGCCCTAGAACTCCATACACATGACTGATACCAAAGTCTGACATTAGCATATCAGCCGGTAAAGCTCCGGGGAGCCGACGGGGCTCCCCCCAGAAAATGGTGTTTTATTACATTCAACGCTGGTTTTCTGAGGGGAGCCCTGTCGGCTCCCCGGAGCTACCTCACCAAAGATAAGAAAAAAAGGGGAAGGAACCGGGAGGCGGACGCTATGCACCCTAACCCACAAACAAGACCACAGACCACCACAGACCACAAAAGGACCGTGCAGATGACTCAGGAGACCCAAACCCCCTGAGATGGACACCAACAGGAAAAGGAGACCCAAAAAAATACCAAACGCAAGCTGGAGCAGCGCCGCCCGATACGAGGCGACAGTATACAGCACCAGACGACGGTGCTGGAATACCCCCGAAGGGAAAGACAAGACAACCCTATTAGAGACCGAAGCACCCTTCACAGTGACAGGAAAACCAGAAGGACCACCAGGAAAATACACACTGCCGCCGAGATGAAGCACGCAGGTGGGAGACCAACAACGAAGCCACCAGTGCCCATACACACACAATGACAAGAAACTCGAGACAAAAACCCCAGACGCCAAGACTCGAGAGGTAGAACGAACCAGCCTCGGGCAGAGCTGGACCGATTTGCAAAAAGAGGCACAGCCGCGGAAAGACCCTCAGAATTGAAAACTGAACAAAGTAGCGCCCCCAACCAAGGTTGGCAAAGAACCAGAAGGAACGGCCGCTTGGGACGGTTTTCTAAGAGAAGTTCCGGATCAGCCGGGCTGTGGTGGGTACGTGGCCCTGCGGGCCGCTCCAAGCAACAGCCTGGTGGACCAGACTCTCAAGTCGAGCCTGGCCTCGGGCCGGGCTTGGGGAGTAGAAGAACTCCCAGAACCCTATCAATCAGGTATCAACCAGGTATACCAGCTTAGTGGTTCGCTATGGTGAACACAAATGTAGATACTTATATGTAATGTGTGTATAGAGGGTATAAACAGCAAGAGGAGTAGGTTGGGAGCCGCCATTTTGGTGAGGGCGGTGGCGTCGTCTGCACGACTTATCATGTTGTTTACTGGTGACCACGATGGTCCTTTAGCACCATACCAGTTTACTTATACAAGTATGGTGAATAAAACAGGTACATACTTATATATAATGTGTGTGTATACAGTATTGTTGGAGGAGAAATATTAGTGCGTCTGGCCTTGAGGGCGGCAGCCATCAGCTGACTGTGTGAGTAGCTATGTCTTTGTGCCTTTACTCACCATACAAGCTTAGATGTACAATTATGGTGAACAAAACATGTAAATACTTATATATAACGTCTGTATATAAAAGCAAAAACAGTATGGTGGGAGGAGAATGGTGGCAAGTCAGGTGAGGTGAGGGAGGGTGTGGCAGCCAGTGGCGGGCTGCCGCTGCCTGTCACTGCCACTGCCACTCAGCATACCAACTTAGTGGCTCGTTATGGTGAACACAAATGTAGATACTTATATATAGCGGCTGTATATAGTGAATAAAAGCAAAAACAGTATTGTGGGAGGAGAATGTGGGTGAGTCAGGTGACTTGAGGGAGGGAGGAAATAGCAGCCAGTGGCGGGCTGCCACTGGCACTGCCACTCTGCATGCCAACTTAGTGGTTCGTTATGGTGAACACGAATGTAGATACTTATATATAACGTCTGTATATAGTGAATAAAAGCAAAAACAGTATGGTGGGAGGAGAATGTGGGCGAGTGAGGTGTTGAGGGAGGGAGTGAGTGGCTGGCTGGTGTGTGGCGGTCACTCCTCGTTACTTTTTGACTCATAATAGCAACTTAGTGGTTCGTTATGGTGAACAAAACATGCAGATACTTATATATAACCTGTGTATATAGTGTAATAACCGACAAAGTATTTGTTCACTGTTTGATGAACATAATTGAATCAACAATATGCACACCATATTTTTGAGTACAGTGATGATTCACTCGTTTTATTATATAAATATATCACACTACACACTATTGAACAATATTACAGCAAAAAACTACGAAAAATCAATCAGTGACATTGAAATAATTAGGTAATTATCTCTTTGTGGAAACTCTGGCCTGACAGCTGGCAAGCAACAGACCGCCTGGGACGCACGCTGAATCAGCGCCTGTTTTTTGCCAGACTTCCCCGCCCTATAGCGGGCAATATATGCCACTTACGATTTTTTTTTTATTTTTCCCATGATCAGTGAACACAAATTAACAGGTTAGGAAGAAAAAATATATATATTTTTTTTTTTGTATGCCCCTGTAGGTGTCAAATGGTATATAGCCATGCGCAATTTAAGGGTTAATGACTCACAAAGGGGCAAGTGTGATTTGATATTATAGGTGCTCAGAACAGCAAGGAACAGGAAGCCACCAAGTTGCCCCTCCAGAAAACATCTAATGCATAACACACCAGCACAAACTAAAGAAAACACTAACCTTTGTAATGGCTTTCATAACTTTGACATCAGGTGTTTTTTCAATGAGACCCACTAGTATTGTACCAATGAAAGCCTTCCTCATTTCTACACCCATAACACCAACACGTTTCTTTACCAGATCAAGAGACAGGATCAACAGTTCACTCCCCACTGAAATGTAAAATATCTCATTAAGAGTACGAAGAATACTTTATTTTTAATTATGTGCGAAGTCAATATTCATCACAATCATGCAATGAAGATGATGGAAGAATCACAAACTATAAATACCTGAACTAGTATCCGTTGATGTGTGACTCAGATGTTCACGAGCCATGCGCTGCAAAACTTTCATAAAGGGCATGATAAGTCTATCAATGTAACAAGGATTATTTTGGCATGCTGCCTTCAGTATCATCAGAGTGCCAAATAATGATGTCGGAGTAGCAGTGGCATTTTTCTCATATGTTGACAAACCCTCAAAAACAATTTTGGCTATCCTTGAATATAGGTCTTCCAGTTCCTCATATCTTGATGCTACAGTAGCACTAGTAGGCTCTGTGGGGAAGGTTGACATAAGCCGATCCAATAAGGAATGTGTAAGTCGCACAACACGTGAATTACTACAAGTCATGCAAGCAACCAGGCCACGAGTGAGACCACGCATAGCACCCAAGATCTGTTCGCGACGCAACGTCCCGATGAGATAAGTGAAAACTTCCAGTCCAACGCAAACATTTGTAAGATTTGGTTGCGCAGATTCCAAATTTAGGAATAACTTATCTAACCATGCCAATTTGGGATCAGCATGGGGCCACATATCTGGCTTTAGAGCTCGTTTGAGGAGACACACACAGCGTCGCGATAAAGCTTCACCAGGAGCCACGGTGCCAGGAGTTGCTGTGCTCTCATTTACTTGACAAGCTAACCGCAGCAAAAAGTATACCACAGCATCCGCATGACTTTTTTCCATTGGCCTTGTAACATCAACACTTCCTCTTGAACTTCCTCCTATTGACACCCTTGCTCGTTTTGCTTCTGGTCCATCAGTTGAGGAAGATCTTTTTATACTGCCAGGTTGTTGTAGTTGTTGAGTTAAGGGATCACAACTATTATAACTCTCTACCTCTTCCTTTACTCTTTGCTCTTCCCACTTAATGCACACCTGAAAGAAATTGAATATACATCACATATCTATGTTCTATATATAAAAGTTCACATATTACTGGTGTCTTGAAAAATATGTTTTCAATGTATCCTCACATACTATTGTAGCCCCACACAACATCCAATTTATACAAGACTACTTTAAATACTATTAATTTTTCAAATAACTAAGCATTTTAATCTTTCTATCACCTAACATGTTCAGCATCACCTCCAACGACAACAGCCAAGACAATATTTACATACACAATACATCAGATTCAACTGTCCATACAGTGATATTCATTTTATTTTTACTGTAGTGACATTTCCTGTCTTATCCTTACCTTATAATACTGTATATGCTAAATTAGTGTGAACATTATAAATATTTACTGAAGAAACAGTAATTAACCAATAAATACTGTACCATATTTTGGCATATGACTAAAGATAAAAGAAAAAAACCTACACATAATTGCTCCCTTTACAATGTACAACAGCAATTGCAGCAATAAGGTGGAGCCTGTTTAAGTGCAATGGATACTTATACAGCAAAAGTTAGGCTATGGTTATATATTTGTTTGACATACAGTTAGAAAGTAACTTAAAACAGTACACTTTTAACACTAATGACAATAACATATTCTTTGAAAACCTTGAAAGTTAACTTCACAAACAAAATACTGTATAACCGAAAAGGTAAAATAAAGGTAATGTAAAGGTAGCGAGGGGTTTAATTTTAACCTGATGAAGTATAAAGTCAAGTTGTCAGCACTCTTCTATCAACTTAAGAAGAATAATAGAGATCAATTTTCCTGGTGAATTCACACCAATTCTCTATAAAAAATAATGAAGCCCATTTCAGCCATATCAAGATGTTCAAATATTTTTTATGATAATATTATTCTTTCCTTGTTATCTTCAACTATAACACCAACCAGCTATACAGTACATCATTAAATAATCAAATACTGAATATTATAAAATGCCCTTTTCTGTTGGGGCACTCAGTAGCTCCCTTAGCAAAGCACTGGCCCAGACACTCTGGCTCTCTCTACAAGGCAAGGGCAGCTTGGAGGATCAGACACTAACCCAAAGCCAAGAACATTCCCATCAGAAACCATAAGCACAGTAAAACAAGCCACTGCGGGAAGAAAATTAGGCACCCACAGGCACCAAGACACACCGTCATTGCTGTGGTGTAAACACCCTACTGGCAGAAAAGAGAAGATGAAGGAATGGCGGAAGATACAACCAGGTGTTCATTGACTGGGACACGAGTAAGGAAGAAAGAGTGGAAGCTAAGAGAAATGCAGAGGAAACACAAAGGAAGATGGAAAGAAGGTCAGAAAATGGAATTGAAGGTGGAACAAGAAGTGAAATCAGGACAGGAGAAGGATAATCAATTACAGCAAGAAAGTGGGCCTAATAACACTGGTGAGAAAAGAGACCATGGAATGAGTGTGTGAATACATCCTGATAGCTTGTCTAACTAGATAGCATGTCAAACCTGACGGCTTGTGTCTAACCTGATAGCATGTCAAACCTGACAGCTTGTCTAGCCTGTTCGCATGTCTAGCTTGACAGCCTTATATTGCTTATGCTCTATGGGCTGATTTTACAAAGGGATTAATTAATTTTAACCTATGAGATAATGGGACAAGTTTTCACCAGTTTGTGAACTCTGTCCCTCTATCCAAAGCAAATAAGCACATCCAGTGCTCCAGTGAACTCTTGTTCATCGAACCAGGTGAGTAAATTTGACCTTAAAAGTGTGTTCCAACTGGAGATTCGCCGAATCGAGGTTCATTAAATCGAGATTCCACTATACAGTATTTAATTTAAAATATATTACCATTTATTATGGCATACAGAGCACCACTTGGTTTCCGAACCCCTTGGGGACGAGACCCGTCGGTTAACATGTAAGTTCGTATACGAGAAATAGAGGGGAAAAAATAAACTAGAAATGTAAAAAGAAATTTTTCCGAAAAATTTATGAAAAAACTCTAGGGAAAAAATCGTCAGGTTCATGGCGTAAATGCGACCGTGTTTTGTTTGTACTCATCAATAAGTGAAGTCCTGATCCGCTTTATAAAAGTCCTTAATTGTTCCTAACTGATTATTAAGACGTCTGGCAAACATCCTCTGGATGTTTCCTGCCAGCCTGCAGGCACATCCTGCCTAAAATATATGATGATGTACTGTACATTTAAGAAACAAATCTGAGTCACAGGTCTGTGGAGTGTGGTTAGGCTTACGGAGTCAGCCGGTCCCTCCCCCCACCACCGACACACCTCCCCCTCTCCCCCCACCACCGACACACCTCCCCCACCCCAAACCCATACACACACACACACACTCTCAAAGGTCACGTGGTTCACGGTTCACTTCAACACCCATATATCGCTTCCTGCCTGCCTGCTTCCTTCCCAGCCTGCCTCCTTCCCAGCCTGCCAGCCTGCTTCCTTCCCAGCCTGCCTCCTTCCCAGCCTGCCTCCTTCCCAGCCTGCCAGCCTGCTTCCTTCCCAGCCTGCCTGCCTGCCTCCTTCCCAGCCTGCCAGCCTGCTTCCTTCCCAGCCTGCCTCCTTCCCAGCCTGCCTCCTTCCCAGCCTGCCAGCCTGCTTCCTTCCCAACCTGCCTCCTTCCCAGCCTGCCTCCTTCCCAGCCTGCCAGCCTGCCTCTTTCCCAGCCTGCCAGCCTGCTTCCTTCCCAGCCTGCCTCCTTCCCAGCCTGCCTCCTTCCCTGCCTGCCAGCCTGCCTCCTTCCCAGCCTGCCAGCCTGCCTCCTTCCCAGCCTCCCAGCCTGCCTCCTTCCCTGCCTGCCAGCCTGCCTCCTTCCCAGCCTGCCAGCCTGCCTCCTTCCCAGCCTCCCAGCCTGCCTCCTTCCCAGCCTGGCAGCCTGCTTCCTTTCCAGCCAGCCTGCCTCCCTCCCTGCCATCATGCTAACGGGTAGTGTGTGTTAGGCTTATCTTCGGGAATGAGCCGGTCTCACCCCCACCACCAACAAACCACCCGCCCCCCTACATCCCATCTCTCAAGGTCACGCGGTTCAACCGCGTGACTACCACTCACTCCCTGCCTGCAAGCTAGCCTGCCTGCCTGCCTGCCTGTCTGCCTGCCTGTGCCTGCCTGCCTGTGCCTGCCAGCCTGCCTTTCCGTCCCTAATTCTCACTACTTCCATCCCTTCCTGCCTACCTCCTAGCATCTCTCCCTACCTCCCCCTCCCTCTTAGCATCTCTCCCTACCTCCTAACATCTCTCCCTACCTCCCCCTCCCTCCTAGCATCTCTCTCCCCCCCTCTCTCACTGATTCTCCCCCCCTTCCTCATTCATACTGCCTCCCACCTAAGCTCCATCGTCCATCCACCCACCAGTCAGCCATCACTGACGCAATGCGTGCATTTGGAGCCAACATGGTGCACAGATGTTTCTTGATTGTGCAGATATGTAAAACAAAAGCACAGAATGAACATTCCAGCCTTATGGCAATTCAAAATAATAGGAATAATAGGCCGTGAATCTGTGAAGTCACAGTGGGCAAACTGGACCATCGCCCACCCACCACCACAAGCCGGCGTGACGCTTGGCGGACCCCTTCCTACCCGAACTTTGTTCGGGTAGCATGACTCCCCAACCCCAATCGGGAAACTGGAAGTTTCGGATAACTAAAGTTCGGAAACCAAGTGGTGCTCTGTACCATGTTGCATTAAAATTCTCAGAATAACACAAATGTTACTTCCACTCAGTCAAATATAAAAAAAATGTATTGTGTAACCATTATTGTAATGGACTACAGTTCATAATCCATGTAGACTATACATGAAACCAAGAGTTGATTGAACCACAAATGTATCAAGCAAAACCATAAGGTATAGGAGTTGCTCAATTACAGGTACTTTGTTGGTATGTGCAATTATTACTCAACTAAATGCATTTCCTAACATAAAACTATAACATATCAAAGAAATTAATAGATATATAACATAGATGGAGACCACAAATATTACCTCTGCTAAGTCAACAGCAAGCCTCCTTTGATCCAAATTAGCAGTAGGAGTAAAGCCAAGACGATGCATAGCTTGAGTAATGTGGTGCGTAAGGTGATGTCGAACAGGATAGTAAACATTAGCATGTCGCACCACCAACTGTAAAATGTGGACCAGCTGTCCCACAGAGTGACCTTCTTCAACTAAAATTTTACGTGTCCAGTGAGTTAGCATAGTATTACCTGAAATATAGACAAACATAATAGAAAAAACCCACGTTGAATGTAATGAAACGTAAGTTTCTGATTGAGCCCCAGAGGCTACCTGAAGGTAGCTACCTGGAGGCTATCTATACTGATAAAGTGCCATGCAACTTGGAGTCATCAGTCGCAGAATTCTTGTAGCCTACCGGGGACCACGAGCCAGAACACAGCCCTTTCAGAGAGGTGTAGAGAGTGTAGCGAGTTAATCTTATACTCGCTCCATTATCTCATTATCTTAATAGCATAACTAATTAGCACTAATTACAAAAGCTACAATCCTTTCCCCAATTACAGGTAATACTCTTCTCATCTTGTTGGAGGGAGCTTAGGTGTAGTCACCATATAAGCAAGTGATATGAGGAATAGTGGACAGTACAATTTCCAGTCAACAATGTAGCACTCGGCGTGAACAGTTCTAATCAACCCAAGATGCTACAGCTTCGACACAGCAGACAGCAGACTACGACCGCATCGAGCTACAACGCTCTCACTCCCAGAGTCCAGACACTCGCAATTCCCAATCGAGCCACCACGCTCTCCCACATAGAGCTCCGCGACTCTGGCCTCACTCAGCTCTCTGCTCTGCTCCAAGCTCCGTCTGAACGTTTACGACAATGCCACCAACCGACTACTGTAATCAAGACTACTAAATAAATATGAAAACTCACTAAACAAGGCGTATCTAATCTACCCAACAATGTAACATAAACGTACATTACAAGAGCAATGGCACATTAGCACTTTACATTTAAAGTCTGTCATCTTGCCATCGACCACCGAAGACACCCAGAAAGGTAAGCGAATCAAAACAGACTATTGCCTGGTTGAGAATTGCAACCTACATCCTCAAAAGAGCAAAACAACTCCCTCACAAAGAAAACAAACAAGCAAAATTTCATCCAACTATTCCCCTGCTAGTTAGTGCCCCTCCCCCTCCCCTGGAGGAGAGGGAACCAGCCCAGCTCACAGACAGTTCTTGAGTGAGTAAAGCCGCCGACCAAAGGGAGGGAGAGTGTCAGGGAGCCTCCGGGATCACCCAGAAACTGGCATTTTATTACATTCAATGCTAGTTTTCTGTGGAGAGCCCTGTTGGCTCCCTGAAGCTAACAATCCACAAAAAATAAAAACCAGCGTTGAATGTAATGAAACGCCATTTTCTGGGTGAGTCCCGGAGGCTCCCCGTAGCTATAGATGGCTGATATGGATACCCTAACTATTTTGCATCAGTCGATGTGGGTGGAGTTCTAGGCCTACCGGGGACCACGAGCCAGAACCTGGCCCCCTCAGAGAGGCATGGGGAGCAATGGCCCATAGAAATGCACATGTGATTTGGAGCATTCTATGTCTGCCATCGACCGGGACAGGCACCCAGAAAGGTAAGCGCCACAAAACAAACCCCTATTCTGATAAACAACAAAATTCAACAAACGAGTGGACAGAACTCCCCCAGGAAAACGAACTAACAAGCATGACGTCATGCGAGCCGTGCCGCATGTCTGCGCAGCTCCCCCCTCCCCAGGAGGGGAAAGGGGGAGCCCCAGACCCCCGCGCCGGCGATCCCCGCCCCAGTTCTGAGGCTGGATATCAAAACCGCGAAAAAAAAAACGCCGACCTGAGGGCGGGAGGGTGCCGGGGAGCTTCTGGGACTCGCCCAGAAAATGGCGTTTCATTACATTCAACGCTGGTTTTCTGGGGGGAGCCCCTACGGCTCCCCGGAGCTACCTCACCAAAGACTACCTAAGAAAACAAGGGGACATACCCGGGAGGCGGTCGGTGAATCACTCCACAACACGAAGTCGAGACAACAACCCAAGGTACATCATTCGCCAGAAAAAAGGGAGAACGGCCGCAGACGAAGAAACCTATGATCACGACCATAGGAGCCAAAAACCACTGCGCCTGAGAAGAGCAAGAAGCTCTGCCACACGACCCCAGAGGCGAATGCCAACACAAAAAGAAAACCGAGGCAAAGCAAACCTGACCCCAAGGAGCCACAACCACCAAGAAGAAAAACAGGAAAGCACCCTGTCGAAAGACCAGGACGACACAGGCAGTGCATAAGCAGGCCGGAGGTGTAACAACGCACGATACAACCTGTGAAACGACGCAGAAGGAATATCGATACCGAAAGCTAGCAGCAGAAACCAAGGTGCCAGACCTAGGAATAGCCCCAAGCGCCTCTACATCCCCCGCAAGCCAATCCTATGACAGCCCCAGGAGGGAAAAGAAAACGCAGGACCAAAACGAAAATGCCACAAGTGTGCAAGTCCACCTCCACAAGTGCAGCTGACAGGGAAGGAACTCGCATAAGGAGCCGCCCCGCACCAACATCCCGCAGAAGGGCAGGAGCGAAAAAACTCATTTGAGGAGCAAAATCGCTCCCAGGAAAACTAGTAGCGCCAAGACAGTGTGAAGAGAAGAGATATTCACAAAAGAACAAAAAGGCCAGCACCCAGAAGCTGCCGGGAAGAGGACCCACAAGCCCTAGAAAGGACCGGAGGGAAGCTCAACCGAATGACGACAGACGCACCAGAAAACGGGAAGGAGCAAAACCGTCCCGAACCTTCGAGAACAAAAAGAAGCAAACACAAAGGACGAAGGCCCCAAAACCCCGTCGCACCCGAGACCAAAATTCATGCAGAAACCCCAAGAAGAGGGGGACATGACGGAAGAAGGCCTGTCCCAGAAAAAAGGGGCGAAGATCATAGAAAAGCACCCACCGACAGGACGGAAACAACGGGCACAACGGACAAGGAAACCGAGCCCAGGGAGGGGCCGACGCCCACAAAGCACATGCGAAGAGGGGGAACGGAAAACCCCACACCACAAAACTGCAAGTCCCCCCCAGAGGGGGTAGAAACACCCCAGCGGGGACCAACGGGGCCTGAGGCCCCTCACGTGAGCCCCACCCCAGCCCCGGGAACTCACCCTGCAGGCCCCGGGGCCGAGCTGTCCCCTCAAAGCCCCAGCGTCAAGAAAAACCCCGGGGCAGCCGTGAAAAACACGAAGGAAGGGAGCCCACTAGGCTCTGGAACTTGACCCGAAACCGGAGGATAGGCGAGGGGCGAGACGAAGACCCCAAGCTCATCCCCAGCCAGCACAATGAGGCGAGGACAAGACAGTGAAACCAAGGAACATGGAAAAACCAGGCCCGGCACAGCAAGACTGGCAAGGAAGGAGAGCCCCAGAGGGAGCACAGAAGGGCCGAACATAACACCACAACCAACCCCGACACGCAGCTGCAGTACCAAAACCGCAGCAAAACGTCACCACACTCCCCAAGGAAGCGATAGAGAAGATAGATAAATCATACACGAGTGGCACACAAGAAGACACAGGCGGAAACCGAGCACCCAACTGAGCCACAGGGACGGTAGAAGAAACGTGTGCAGTGTAACAGGCAATCAAAGGAACACATTAGGCAGCCCAACATGGGCTGACCCCATACACAGCTCCAAGAGCAGAGATGAGAGTGCCCAAGAAGCACAGAATCCGCCCGACAGGCAAATGACAGGGGAGAGGCGGAAACAAAGAGCCAGAACCCAACCTGCAAGCACAAGGAGGCGAACACAAAACCTCCGACACAGGAAAACGTACTACCAAACAGGCACCCCCACCGTTGCACTGCGGAACAAGGTGGAGGCGGTGCCCCGAACTCAAGTAAGGTTAGACAAGCATAGGAGAGGGGCAGGAGGAGTACAGGCAGGAACCGCCTCGGAAGGGACAAAAGGCCGCCCGCAGACACCCGTGAACCGAGGAAGGAATCAGGTGGAGAGAACAAGAGCTGCCCAGTATGGGCTAATGGCCCTACAGTAGGCACCTCGGGTGATACGGTCCACGTTCTCAAGTACGTATGTACACCCATTCCTACTCCCAAAAACAAAAACAGCGTCAGGACGAAGGAGACGCCAAAACCGCACCAACTCACCTGCAGAACATAGGCCCTGAGGGGCCATGACGCAAGCTTTCGAGTCTGTATCCGCCGGAGGCGGCCAGTGCGCCCATGCTGGAGAGGAACTGCTAAAGCTGAACCCATGGGACGTGTCCACTCACGAAGGCAAAGCAGGGGGTGCCACCACACAAACGAACCTAATATAAGGGGGGAAACACAAGGCAGACCCCCCTACCAGGCAAAAACAAATATAAAAGAAAAAACCACACAAGTGGACAACGTACCCAGAGGGAACAGAGCCGGCCGCTGTCATAGGTGAAAACTAGCTACGCAGTACCCTGTGCCCCACCAGTGCGATAACTACCACTTACCCCAAGGTAAACAAGGGAGTGAAACCCCCAAACCCTCGGGACGGCCAAACGCCAAGCAGCGAAAAGCCAACAGAGGTAGACCCAAGGTGACTTGTGGAAGGCAACCCCAAGCCCCAAGGGCAGTACTTAAAGGGCACTCAGGGAAGGTGACCCTAAGCACATGCAGCCCGAGTACCTGAGAATACTACTCCCAGCTCACACGACCACCGTAAGAGCAGCACTGCAAACAAGTCACAGCACTGAAACAAGACTGGAGCTGGAGCCACACGACCGTGCATTATCCCATCAGCCGAGGAACTGGGGCGGGGATCGCCGGCGCGGGGGTCTGGGGCTCCCGCTTCCCCCTCCCGGGGAGGGGGGAGCTGCGCAGACATGCGGCGTGGCTCGCATGACGTCATGCTTGTTAGTTCGTTTTCCTGGGGGAGTTCTGTCCACTCGTTTGTTGAATTTTGTTATTAACCAGAATATGGGTTTGTTTTGTGGCGCTTACCTTTCTGGGTGCCTGTCCCGGTCGATGGCAGATATAGAATGCTCCAAATCACATGTGCATTTCTATGGGCCATTGCTCCCCATGCCTGTCTGAGGGGGCCAGGTTCTGGCTCGTGGTCCCCGGTAGGCCTAGAACTCCACCCACATCGACTGATGCAAAATAGTTAGGGTATCCATATCAGCCATGGATAGCTCCGGGGAGCTGTAGGGGCTCCCCCCAGAAAAACAGGGAGTTTTAAGGGAGGCAGCAGCACTGCAAGTATCAATCCGAAAAAAAGGAGAAATTCAGCCGCAACAGATGCCCCAAAGCAGCAAAAGGCTGCAGCAGTCCCAGAACTTTCACTAGATACCTGGCGGTCAGGACCCTGTTAGACCTCTGAAACATCCGTGCCCGAATATTGTCCCAAGACATAGTCTCAAACACAGCCGAGAGAGCGGCCAACTTTCTCACATCATGGACATGAGGGTAGACCGCAGGCTGGCTAAACTTAATGTCACTGCAGACAACCTGTGACACGCAAGCCCTGGAACAGGGAACCAGGGTAACCGGATCCACCCACAGTGTATCTATCGTCACAGAACCAGTGACCCCCAGGTAGCAGAGTAAAGCCACCACCAGACACAATGCATGATGCACAAACCGAACCAACCAAGCATCGACAACCACAGGACCCCTCCAGAAGCCTGCCATCTCATTCTTCGCCAGAAAAGAAGGAGCTGGCTGCAAACGAGCAAATAGACCCCCAGGATCAAAAGAACAAGATCCCTGGCATTGGAGAAGAGCTTCAAGCTCCCCAACCTGATCCTCAGAGGCCAAGGTTAACAAGAACAAGGCTTTCCCAAAAAATCATGAATTGAAGGGGGCTACCACAAACCGAGGTGAAGAAATGAAAGAATCCAGTCCAAAGAATAAGCAGGCTCAGGCAGCCCATCAGCAGGTCTGAGATGAAAAAATGCTCAAGAAAGCTTGCGGAATGGAGCGGAAGAAATACCCACCCCGAATGCAAGCTGGAGCAGCTCCGCCAATAACACACGATAAGAAGCGACAGTATTCAGAATGAGATGCCGATCCAGAATAAGTAAAGAGAGAAAAGACAAAACAACCTTAACGGATACCGAAGAGAAAGAAAATCGCAGAAATCCTGCCAAGAAACCTCATACTGTCACTGAGTAATACAAATGGCAATACACATGAGTCAGAAAGATCAGACGTGTATGCAGAGGAGAAGGTCGAACCAGTGAGGTACCTCACCTGTACGACCAACTGAAAGATTTGGAGCTGCAGAAAAACACCCGGGTTAGAAAACCGAGCAAGCAGCTCCTAAAACTAAAGATAGGTGGGCCACCATGGGGCCAGGAGAACCACTCTTCCCCTGTTGGATTCCAGCCAAGCCAGAACCTGGAACAACAGCTGGACTAGGGGAAGGGGGGGGGGGGGGGATATGGTACAGGAACGTCCACCGCGACCAGTCCTGCTGAAAAACATCCACCGCAAAGCCCTTGCTGTTGGGAACGGTGCCAAGTAATGAGAAAGATGCCGAGCTCACACCAACGCAAAGAGGTCCACCTCTGGGCACCCGTACGTCCAGCACAGCCAAAGGAAGGAGCAGCGTCAACCGTACACTTCGTGGAAAGAGGAATGAAGTGAAACAGACTGTCTGCCAGGATATTGGACACTCCCTGAATGAGAATGGCGCGGAGAGCTAAACTCCGAGAACTCAGCAGAAGAACTACCCGAAACGACTAGCTTCAGAGAGGCAAGGACCCAAGAGACTCCTCCCCAGTTGAGACAGTGAACCATAGGGAAGCGGTATGAATGCTGCCGGATGATCGATCTCTGAAGAATCCGAACCCTCCGCAGGGCCTGCCACACTGCCTTAATCCTTAAACCGCTAACTGTTAAATAGCCAACATCTCTAGGGCACTCAAGAAAAAAAATTATGAATTTTTTTTTCTTATGACATTGTTAATTAGTCTTCAGGAAGCACAAAAATCCAAATAAAAGTCTTTAGCTCTTGTGGTTTAGCTGTAGTGGCCTGGAGAAGTTGCATATTTTTAGTTGAGGTGCCGCTTAGGAATAACTTTGTTGATTTATTTTGTTTCTTAATTTATTTATTTAGTTTTTCATGCTAACAGGTTGTATTTATGTGTCAAAGTTACTGTCTATTATGTAAAACTTTGAAAATATATGTATGTATGGATATACAAGTATAGATATACAGACACCCACATACTTATTCATAATAATACATGTGTATGTATGTATGTATGTATGTATGTATGTATGTATGTATGTATGTGTATATGTATATGTATATGTATGTATGTATGTATGTATGTATGTATATATATTGTGACAATAATCTCCTTCAAGAGATTGAGCCTGCTCTTCCCTCCACAAACACGTCGTTGAAATTATATAAAACGACTATGGAAGACATGTCCAACAACAACAACAACACCAGCAAGGCTTGCCAGGGTGAGCAAAACATATGCAGCCAGCCACCTGTTCGGACTCAAACCACCAAACTACATGTTGATCGCTACCGGCTCCGCTGATTGGTCGCCGGTCTGGCTGCACCTGCACTCGCCCCCCCATACTACTTGATGTCTGGGGTCGCCCCAACCTCCTACCTCAGAATGTTCAGTGCTCTCGTTGTTACCACTCCTCCCGGCTAGACGCTAGCGTGTACTGAGGGAAGTGGTAGCTTAAGCCAATATTCCAGCACCTCCCATTTACTTGTATTGCACTTCTTGTTATTTTGCCTTAACGTAACTTTTCATTGTGTCATCTAATTATTCTTATTATTTTGATTGATTTTATTATAAGAATTTGTTTGTGCATTTTATTCATGTTTTGATTTAATTAACGTAATTAAAATTTCATTGTTAAAGTTTACTTGTGTTTTGTGTGTCTTCTCCTTACCTTACCACAGACGAAGTTCCAGTTTTTTCTATTTTTTTTTATAACTATGTGACGAGGCCATACCCCTAGCCTTAAACAGCCGAACACCAACGCGTTACCGTCACAAGTTATATGGGGGCCTGTCCTAGGAGCTTCACTCAGGTACTGGTGCCAAGTGGTAATTTATGGTAAGCGTATTTAACTTTGTTAACGTAGCTTTACTATTTTTCATATTCAATTCATTTTTTATAAGGTGCGGTGTATTGTGCATTACGAGAGTAACATATAGTGAAGGTGAGACAACTTTGGATTACGTGGTGACTGTAGGCCTCAGTCATACTCTTAATTGGTCATCTCTCCCTCCTTGTTATTACTCGTATTTACCATCTATGTCCCTTGAATATTTCTCATTCTGACAGATCATCATATTGGTACCCTGGTACTGTGGTCTGCCCCGGGTCAAGAGTACCCAATCTTCTGCAATCTGACTGTAGGAGGACAAAGAGGGCCATAGTTCCTCTAGCTCGAACTTTAGTTGCTGAATTGGGACCTCAGCAGCAGTTCTCGTCACAAGTTGACACCTCGCACCCCTACACGTCAGTCAGAGATGATGATACATACAACGGTAGGGAATTAGCTTATTTTTTCAGAGCACAAAAGTTCGCTAATTCTGTAAGTATCATATTAAAGTCAGTAGGAAAAACTTGCTTTATGTCCTATAGAGACTTGGCAAGGTATGCCTACATCCTTGGACTACCAATTTTACTTTTGAAGCATTTAACTGTTTCATTTGTTTTCGAAACTTTGTTTCATTTGTTAGTAGGATTTTCTTGCCCTTATTCTCTTACATGAGTTCCGGGTACAAGATTTCCTGCGCCCTTGATTTAATTTAATCATTTAATATCTTTCACTTAACGTTAATTGTTAAAGATCACACAGGATAGGTACCAGTTGCCACGTTGTCCTGTTTCTGACATTTCACTATTGAATATTCGTGTACCTTTATTTGCTAATTTCACCATGTTTCGTCTCCAAACTTTCCGTGCAAATCCAGCAGGTGAAATAGGGACTTTAAGTCGTGCCAAGAGGACTGAATTACAAACTCTTGCACATGAGTATCAACTAGAAGTTCCCTACCAAGCCAACAAAAATGACCTACACAACCTGTTGCTGGATTACTATTTAGAGCAAGGTAAGATAGACTCTGAAACTCATGAAACTTACTATATTGCAGAGAAAACTGACTTGGCAACGATGAAACTTAAACTAGAGCTGGCCAAGATTGAACGTGAGCAGCAAAGAGAAGCAGCTGCCATACGGAGGGAAGAACAAGAACGCGAAGCTGCTTTGAGGAGGGAAGAACAAGAACGAGAAATCACCCTCAGAGAACGCGAAGCTGCTTTGAGGAGAGAAGAACACGAACGTGGACTCGCCCTCCACGAACGTGAGGTCGCCTTGCTCCATGAACGTGAGAGAGTACAGCTTGAAACAAAACAACGCGAGTTGGAAATACAACGCGAACATGACAAGCAACAAGCGACTCTGGCTCTAGAGTGTCGTCAACGCGAAATCGCCTTGGAAACTTCACACTTCACTCAACGCCAGCAAGCTACTGCCAATCTTCCCGTCAGTTTTAATATATCACATGCAAGTAAGTTAATGCCATCCTTTGTAGAAGCAGAAGTTGATGTGTTTTTCACCACCTTTGAAACCCTTGCTAATCAACTCAGTTGGCCTGTCGACCAATGGGCCACACTTCTCAGAGTCCATCTTACAGGTAGAGCTGCAGTCACACTCAGTACTTTGGCGTCTGAGAATGACTACTACACTCTGAAACAAGCAGTGTTGGACGCCTACCTACTTTCCACAGAAAGTTATAGAAGGAAATTCCGTGACCACCTGAAGGCAAGTACCACTACCTTCCTTGAGTTTGCTAACACGAAACGGAGGTATTTCATGAAATGGCTGGAAGCAGCACATGTCTCTACTTTTACAGAACTCGTCAACCTGATGCTTGTTGAAGAATTCTTGAGACGTGTGCCACCTCCTGTCCGCCTCTACTTAGCAGATAAAGAAGAAACCGACTACCTGAAGTGTGCTAAGTCGGCTGACACTTACAGCCTCATCCACCGGCTGACACCCGAACCATCCTCCAGTAAGAAGTCGTGGTACAGTTACGAGAAGGTGAGCCCCGATCAAGCTGGTTCACAACTGTACTGCAAGTATTGTAGACTCTATGGACATACCATAGACAAGTGTGGTAAGTCTCAATACAAGGGAACCACTGACCAACAACGACCCAAACCAACTCCTCCTAAGTCCGGTAAGCCTGTGATGAATGTTGGTGTTGATGTTAATGATCTTTCTCTTTTCAGTAACCACCTGTATACTGGAACTGTCTCTGCCAACGGTTCAAATCCGGAGGGACGTTTCAAATTGAAGATCTTGAGGGACACAGCGGCTCTACAATCGATCATCTTGAAGTCGGCTGTGCCCAACATAGTCTACACCGGGGAAACAGTCTTCATCACTGACCTCACTGCTACCACTCCATACCCTCTCGCCAGAGTCCACCTGGATTGTCCCTACGTGAACGGGGAAGTCCAAGTCGCCGTCAGGGAAAAGCCTTTTCCCATGCCTGGAGTGCAACTTCTCCTAGGCAACGACTTGGCAGAAGACCTGCAACCGACCAACCTGATCGTCATGGACAAACCCCAGGTGTGTAACTCTGTGCCAATAAACCCTATTCTTGAGTATGTTCCAGCAGAGGTTCAAGAGAGTGATGAAGTTTCTCCTCCGGTTCTCGTGACCACCCGTGCACAAGCCGCACGTCCACAGCCAGCTGACTCTACTGCTACCGCTGTCCCTCAAGACCCTCAGAAACTCCCCCCGCATCTGACCAAGTTGGAGTTCCGTAAGTTGCAGAGGGAAGATCTTACTTTAACACCATTGTTTTTCCAGGCTGAGACTCAACCCGACAGTATTCCTGGGTTCTTCCTAGAGAACGACTTGCTCTACCGCAGATATAGACCCAGTAAACTGAAGGAGGAGGACGATTGGGCCAACATCGAACAACTTGTGATTCCCACCAGCCTGCGGCCCACTATTCTACACCTGGCCCACGGAGCATTCTCCCACTACGGCTTCAACAAGACTTACCATGGGATTCGTCAAGACTACTACTGGCCAGGTATGGTAAATAACGTCAAACAGTACGTAAAACAGTGTCATACATGTCAGATGGCAGGCAAACCGAACGTCTCCATTCCCAGAGCACCACTGATTCCCATACAGGTGCCTGCGGAACCTTTCCACAGACTCATAATAGACTGTGTTGGTCCTTTACCTCGGACCAGTTCAGGTAACGCCTACATCCTAACCATCCTGTGTCCTACCACCAGATTTCCCATAGCAGTTCCAGTGAAGAACATCACGGCTGCTACGGTTATAAAACATCTATTGAAGATCTTCACTCAATACGGATTTCCCAGGGAGATTCAAAGTGACTGTGGCACCAACTTCACCAGTGATCTCTTCAAAAGGACACTGGAGGAGTTCAACATCAAACAGGTATTGTCCAGCCCCTATCATCCTGCTTCACAGGGTTCTCTTGAACGTAGTCATCAGACCATCAAAGCACTCTTGAAAAAGTTTTGTAGTGAAACCTCAAAGGATTGGGATAAGCAGATTGACCTAATAATGTGTATTTTCAGAAGTCTCCCCAATGAGTCCCTAGGAGTATCTCCTTATGAGATGCTCTACGGCCGTAAGTGCCGTACTCCCCTTAAGGCTTTCAAAGACTCTCTCAGAGATGCCACCTTCAGTGAGCATCAGAATGTGCCCCAGTTTCTTCAAAACCTTCAACACATTCTAGAGAGAGTCCACCGCTTTGCCCATGATAATCTATTGAAAGCCCAGGTGAGAATGAAGACTCATTACGACCAGACCAGCAAAGTAAGAAAATTCAAGCCGGGAGACTTCGTCCTTGCCTATTTCCCTATCCCAGGTTCACATTTACAAAACCGATTTTCAGGACCCTACTGCGTCAAAGAGTGCAGAAGCAACAACACTTACGTCATAGAGACTCCAGATAGGCGGCGGAAGACCCAGCTGTGCCACGTCAACCTCCTGAAGCAATATAATGGTACTCCTCCCACTGTCTTGACTAACTATTCCACATTCACAGAACCCTACATCCACAGTGAGACCTTCCCAGCTTCTCCTCCCGAAAGCACTGAAAAGGAGTCAGCGCTTTCTAATTCCGAAATCCTTAATGATCTTCCCAAATGCTTTCAGGATAATAATCGTGCTCCTTCCTCCTCTGTTCTAACCCCATTCTCGCCTCTCCAGATATCACCAAGCCTTTCGTCCTTCATGTCGACGCCAGTGGTACCGGCGTTGGTGGTGTCCTGATGCAACAACGAGGCGAGGAGGTTCTACCTGTCAGCTACTACAGCTACAAACTGAAACCACACCAGAGGAACTACAGCACTATTGAAAAGGAGCTACTATCCATCGTCCTGAACCTCCAACACTTCGCTCCGTACCTACAAGGCGCCAGGTCTACCACCATCTTCTCAGACCACAACCCTCTCCGCTTCCTACATCAAGCCCAATTCACCAACCAGCGTCTTCTACGATGGGCTCTGTATTTACAAGACTTCAACCTGGAGATCCGCTATATCAAGGGTTCTGACAACACCATAGCCGATGCCCTCTCCAGAGTTTATGAAGTAGAAGCGACTCCATCCATTACTCCACCACATAACGACGTACTTCTTCCAGAACCGCAGGCTTCGGGGGAGAGTTGTGACAATAATCTCCTTCAAGAGATTGAGCCTGCTCTTCCCTCCACAAACACGTCGTTGAAATTATATAAAACGACTATGGAAGACATGTCCAACAACAACAACAACACCAGCAAGGCTTGCCAGGGTGAGCAAAACATATGCAGCCAGCCACCTGTTCGGACTCAAACCACCAAACTACATGTTGATCGCTACCGGCTCCGCTGATTGGTCGCCGGTCTGGCTGCACCTGCACTCGCCCCCCCATACTACTTGATGTCTGGGGTCGCCCCAACCTCCTACCTCAGAATGTTCAGTGCTCTCGTTGTTACCACTCCTCCCGGCTAGACGCTAGCGTGTACTGAGGGAAGTGGTAGCTTAAGCCAATATTCCAGCACCTCCCATTTACTTGTATTGCACTTCTTGTTATTTTGCCTTAACGTAACTTTTCATTGTGTCATCTAATTATTCTTATTATTTTGATTGATTTTATTATAAGAATTTGTTTGTGCATTTTATTCATGTTTTGATTTAATTAACGTAATTAAAATTTCATTGTTAAAGTTTACTTGTGTTTTGTGTGTCTTCTCCTTACCTTACCACAGACGAAGTTCCAGTTTTTTCTATTTTTTTTTATAACTATGTGACGAGGCCATACCCCTAGCCTTAAACAGCCGAACACCAACGCGTTACCGTCACAATATATATATATATATATATATATATATATATATATATATATATATATATATATATATATATATATATATATATATATATAAGCCTAAATTTTAAAAATGCATATAGCACACATTTTGTTTAAAATATATAAATAGTAACCACTCATTTGCTGTTGCTAAAAGTTTAGTGTCTCCTCTACGGCTGCTCTAAACATTCAGACACTGGACGGTGATGTTGCCAAGCAATGGTCATCATTTTCATACTAAGGCTCTAGAAGGAAAGTGACGGACTCAGGATTTTTTTTTCAAGATGGGGGATGGTTACTGGTGATCTGAGGAAGCAGATGTGAGCTCTATGTATGTACAGCTCTATGTTAAACTCCCACACCATGCTGTGAGCCCGACACATGGACAGCCAGTAACTTCCCAGGCCAGAGTAGTGAGTGCTGGTCACAAAGCCCAAACCAACAGATGAGGTGTTTGTGTAGACATCGAGTGATGGAGGAGGAAGGCGCCATGGCACCAAACCCTGAAAAACCCGAAGAGGAAGCCGGTGATCCCTGTACCCCAGCGCAAGGACACCGGGAGCGACCCCAGCAATTACAAGAGCGGCGAAAGGGGTTGCCCCGAAGATACCAGAACAGCCTCCTGAGCCAAACTGTGTCCTGCGGATAAACCATCAGGGCAAATTTCAGGCTCCCGCACAGATGCTCGAGCAACCACCAAGCAACCTATGTTTACCCAAGAGGCAAGAAACAGCAGGACTGCAGTCGGAATAAGATAGCAGGAAGGGGTTTGAAAGGGACGTAGTTCAAGAATCCCAAACAAGACTTCGCCAAGTCCGAATCTGGGACCGAACCAACTGGGATTTCCTCCAGTTCACCACGAACCTGAACCCAACGAGCTGGTAAAGAGCCAGATCCCTGGTTAGCAGACCAGCAGACCAGCTGGGATCCCACACCAACCAGTGATTGAGGTAGGACAAAACCTGAAGACCTAGCAGACAAAGACGGGCCCCCCATGACCCGTGTCAGGTGTGTAAAGATGTGAGGTGCCAAATTAAGCCTAAAAATAAGACAATAGAAGCGGTAAGCCTGTTGCCCTACCAGAAAACCCAATCAATCCCTGTACCACGGATGAATAGGGATGTAACAATATGCTTCTTTGATGTCCAGAGAAATCATCCAAGCAGCCAGCTTGAGAACAAGACAGACCTGGGACAATGTAGTCATCTGAAAGAAGGTGCACGGAATCAACCGGTTCAGATGAGAAAAGTCCAGAATGCACCAGAAATCCGCGCAGGTCATGTTTCGGAACCGAAAATAGGCGAGAACTCACCAAAGAGATGAGGTCGCTTTGACCCCGCCCAAGTAAACCCACTCC
This sequence comes from Procambarus clarkii, assembly GCF_040958095.1. Taxonomy (NCBI): domain Eukaryota; kingdom Metazoa; phylum Arthropoda; class Malacostraca; order Decapoda; family Cambaridae; genus Procambarus; species Procambarus clarkii. Next base: position 19,526,341 of record NC_091204.1, read on the forward strand.
AAGATGACGTACCAGATGGAAGGAGAAGAGGCATGCCCCAAGAGACGCAACTCGTTGAAAGGAGGATGGGCCGCCCAATGCCACTGGAGGCTGCAAAAGACAACCCGAAAAGCCCACACATCGTGGGACCAGGTGTGGGGAAAATAGAGCAAGCCTTCCCCCATCACCTGTCAAGAGGGCGACCCGTGAAAGGGCCCATGCGAACCCCGAGAGCCAGACTTTCATACAAAGCGAGCATCATGCCGACAAGACGAAGACGGATCACCTCAGACTGAGCTGCTGGCACCACAGGCCTACCCCCAATCCAATGCAGCTTGAGCTCTGACCCAACGCTTCCAGGAGGGCTGGAACAGACCCCCACTGGACACGCAATAAGTCAGAAATGGGACAGCAACTGGCTGAAGCAGCTGAAAAAAATTGAACCACATTGTCCTCCTTAACCCTTAAACAGTGCAATACATACATATATGATGGGAGTAACTGTCACAAACCGGTGCAAATCACATATATTTATATATGATTTGAATATTTAAAATAGTTAAAATAGTCCTGTACATACATAGAGCTCACATCTGCTTCCTCAGACCACCAGTAACCATCCCACATCTTGAAAAAAAAACCGAGTCCCTCACTTCCCTTCTAAGGCCTTAGTAAGAAAATGATGACCATTGCATGGCAACATCACCATCCAGTGTCTGAATGTTTAGGGCAGCCATAGAGGAGACACTAAACTTTTAGCAACAGCAAATGAGTGATTACCATGTATATATATTTAAGGCAAAATGTGTGCTATATGCATTATTTTAAATTTAGGCTTATAATATATATATATACATGTATTATTATGAATATGCATTTCTGCCCGAAACGCTTTGCGTAATAGTGGCTTTAGGCATTGTATGTACTAGCTCTATCTATAAAGCCAACAAACTTTGTAAAATCTCTTTATGTATGTACCTTACCTAAATAAAATTATTATATTATTATTATTATTAATAAGTATGTGGGTGTCTGTATATCTATACTTGCATATCCATACATACATATATTTTCAAAGTTTTACATAATAGACAGTAACTTTGACACACAAATACAACCTGTTAGCATGAAAAAACTAAATAAATAAATAGAGAAACAATGAAAATAAATCAACAAAGTTATTCCTAAGCGGCACCTCAACTAAAAACATGCAACTTCTCCAGGCCACTACAGCTAAACCACAAGAGCTAGAGACTCTTTTATTTGGATTTTTGTGCTTCCTGAAGGCTAAGTAACAATGTATAAGAAAAAATAGTTTTTTCAGAAAATGTTTTTCTTGAGTGCCCTGGGGATGTTGGCTATTTAACAGTTAGCGGCTTAACCCTTAAACTGTGCATGGCGTATATATATATGTCATGAGTAACATGGCCCACAGTGCGCATGGCATATAAATACGCCATAGGGTGCCAGGCACGATTCAAATGGCCCTCGGCTACACGGAGTTCACATTAGCTTCCTCAGGGCTCTTGTAAACAGACGCCATGTTTAAAAGAAAATCGTGGGCAATATTCTCCGGTGTGAGAGCCACAGTACTGTGGGAGCAACCAAGGCTGGTGCACGCAGCATGAGCTAACAGCTTTGCTGTTCAGCTTGTGACCACAGCATCGCCTAAAAATGTCAAAATAAATATGTAACTGCTATTATTTAGCGATGACAGTATTACAGATGACCCCTGACTGTGATACAAATGACCAGGATTGTGATAATAGCAGGATTGTTGTGATAATTAGCACTGAGGGAGGAGTAATGCTGAGGGACGGAGGGAGATAGCATCGTTTACTGACTGTGTGGCCACCTGTTATTGTCTGCATTCACCATACCAGCTCAGTGGATCTCTATGGTGAACACAAATGTAGATACTTATATTTATGTTGGGAGGAGCCATTTGGCCATTTGGGTGACGGAGGTGGCGTCATCTGCATGACTTGTCTAGCTGTGTAGAGGGTGGTCACTATGCACTCTGGGCACCCTACAAGCTTATGTGTACAGTTACGATGCATACAACATGTAGATACTTATACAGTATATAATGTGTGTATATAGTGTAATAACACTGCAAACAGTATTCTTGGGGGAGAAATTTTAGTGCATGTGACCTTGAATGAGTGAGGGAGGCAGCCGCCAGCTGACTGTGTGTAGCGACGTCTCTTAGTGCCTGAACTAACTATATCGGCTTAGTTGTACAGTTGTGTTGAACAAAACATGTAGATACTTATATATAACGTCTGTATGTAGTAAATAAAATAAAAAAAAAACAGTATGGTGGGAGGAGAAAGTGGGCGAGTGAGGCGTTGTTGAGGGACTGGCAACGAGAGCTTGCCTGGTGTGTGGCAGTCACTTCTCATTGCTTTTGACTCATAATACCAACTTAGTGGTTTGTTATGGTGAACAAAACATGCAGATAATTATATATAACCTGTGTATAGAGTGTAATAACAGCAAAACTATTTGTTTATTGTTTTATGAACATAATAATTGAATCACTAATATGCACACCATACTTTTGAGTATGGCGATGATTCACCCCTTTTATTATATAAATCTACCACACTACACACTATTGAATAATATTACTGCAAAAAAAATCTAAGAAAAAATCAATCAGAGACATTAAAATAATTAGGTAATAATATCTTTGTGGGAACTTCCACCTGTCAGCTCGGGTGACGCTGACCGCTCTGTCAACGCTCACATTTTGCCAGACTTCCTCGGCCTATTGCGGCCAAAATATGTCACCTACGATTTTTTTTTATTTCTCTCGTGCTCAGGGAACACAAATTAACATTTTTAGAAGACGAAATAATTATTTAGAATTTTTTTTCTTGCACACAGGGGTGTAAATCTCCTCAGGACCCCTTAGCAGCTTAAGGGTTAAGGGACAAACAGCAAAGGACAAACCGGTGAAGCTGAAAAAAAGAGAGCTGAATCCAAAGAGAGCCAGCACAGATTGCCGACATGCAAGACGGGAGGTGAAAAACATGAAAACAGCCTCCTTTTACAAACAGCTTCAGCAGGAATGCCAAAGCAGGTGAGACAAAGAACCCGGCAGATGGACCTCCACCCAGCGACCCCCATGTCGTCCAAAAGCCAATCTGAAGACAGCTCCAGAAGATTAAAGAATCGCAAGACAGGGGGCCAAGTGACCACAAGTCCGAAAATCATCAGCCATCAAGGCAGCTGAAAGAGCGATCTCGAGAGAGAAGGGAGAGGAGGAGGTGGGGTAGCTCTGCTACTAAGAGAAGGTTGGAGTTTCGAAGAGATGGTAATTCAGAACTGTGAAGGTTTCAGTGACTACATTTCAGGCACCATAGCAACTGGAGGACAGAAAATTATAATAGTAGTCATATATAACCCCCCACCAAATGACAGAAGACCCAGACAAGAATATGATAGAAACAACTTGGCCACCATCAATATAATAGAGAGAGCAGCTTCTGTGGCTAGCAGGAATGGATCCAGACTTCTAATCATGGGAGACTTCAACCATGGGAAGATAGATTGGGGGAACAGAGACCCACATGGAGGCCCAGACACATGGAGAGCTAAGCTGCTGGATGTGGCAACAAGAAACTTTCTAAGTCAACACGTCAAGGGACCGACAAGAATGAGAGGAGGGGATGAACCAGCCTTGCTTGATCTGATATTTACCCTAAATGAGTCGGATATAAGGGAAGTTAAGTTGGAAGCCCCCTTGGGAATGAGTGATCACAGTGTATTGAGCTCTGAGTACCTGGTTGAGCTTGGAATTATCACCCCCAAAAAAGAACTGGGAACCAAAGGGCTGGCGTACCGAAAGGGAAATTATGAGGAAATGAATAAATTCCTATGGGATATACATTGGGACACAGAACTCGGAACAAAGTCCGTACAAGACATGATGGACTATGTCACCCAAAAATGTCAGGAAGCTGTAAGCAGGTTTGTCCCAGCCCAACAGGAAAAAACAGAGAAGCAAAGGAAGAATCCGTGGTTTAATAAGGAATGTATGAAAGCAAAGGAGCAAAACAAAAGGGCATGGAGGAACTTCCATAATAACAGAACACCAGAAAGTAGAGAGAGATACCAGAGAACCAAGAACGAGTATGTCAGTGTGAGAAGAGCAGCTGAGAAAAGGTATGAAAATGATATAGCTAATAAAGCCAAGACCGAACCCAAGCTACTACACAGTCACATCAGGAGGAAGACAACAGTGAAGGAACAGGTGATGAAACTTAGGGTGGGCGAGGACAGGTACACAGAGAATGACAAAGAGGTGTGTGAAGAACTCAACAAAAGGTTCCAGGAGGTCTTTACAATAGAACAGGGAGATGTCGCGGCGCTAGAAGAGGTGGCAGCAAACCAGGTGACCTTGGATAGGTTCGAAATTACAAGAGATGAGGTCAAGAAGCACCTATTGGAGCTGGATGTGAGAAAAGCTGTTGGGCCGGATGGAATCTCGCCATGGGTATTGAAAGAGTGTGCAGGAGCACTTTGCCTACCACTCTCCATAGTGTATAGTAGGTCACTGGAAACGGGGGACCTACCAGAAATATGGAAGACTGCTAATGTAGTACCAATATACAAAAAGGGTGACAGACAAGAGGCACTGAACTACAGGCCAGTGTCCTTAACTTGTATACCATGCAAGGTGATGGAGAAGATTGTGAGAAAAAACCTAGTAACACATCTGGAGAGAAGAGACTTCGTGACAACCCATCAACACGGGTTCAGGGAGGGTAAATCTTGCCTTACAGGATTGATAGAATTCTACGATCAGGTGACAAAGATTAAACAAGAAAGAGAAGGGTGGGCGGACTGCATTTTTTTGGACTGTCGGAAAGCCTTTGACACAGTACCCCATAAAAGGTTGATGCATAAGCTAGAGAAACAGGCAGGAGTAACTGGTAGGGCGCTCCAGTGGATAAGGGAGTACCTAAACAATAGGAAGCAGAGAGTTACAGTGAGGGGTGAGACCTCAGACTGGCGTGAAGTCACCAGTGGAGTCCCACAGGGCTCTGTACTTGGACCTATCCTGTTTCTGATATACGTAAATGATCTGCCAGAGGGTATAGACTCATTCCTCTCAATGTTTGCTGACGACGCCAAAATTATGAGAAGGATTAAGACAGAGGAGGACAGCTTGAGGCTTCAAGAAGACCTGGACAAGCTGCAGGAATGGTCGAACAAATGGCTGTTAGAGTTTAATCCAAACAAATGTAATGTAATGAAGATAGGGGTAGGAAGAAGGAGACCAGATACAAGGTATCACTTGGGAGATGAAATACTTCAAGAGTCCGAGAGAGAGAAAGACCTGGGGGTTGATATCACGCCAGACCTGTCCCCTGATGCTCACATCAAGAGGATAACAGCAGCAGCATATGCCAGGTTGGCTAACATAAGAACGGCCTTTAGAAACTTGTGTAAGGAATCTTTCAGAACATTATATACCACATATGTCAGACCAATCCTGGAGTATGCGGCACCAGCATGGAGTCCATATCTAGTCAAGCATAAGACTAAAATGGAAAAGGTTCAAAGGTTTGCCACCAGACTAGTACCCGAGCTGAGAGGTATGAGCTACGAGGAGACTACGGGAATTAAACCTCACTTCGTTGGAAGACAGAAGAGTTAGGGGGGACATGATCACCACATTCAAGATCCTCAAGGGAATTGACAGGGTTGATAAAGACAGGCTGTTTAACACAAGGGGCACACGCACTAGGGGACACAGGTGGAAACTGAGTGCCCAAATGAGCCACAGAGATATTAGAAAGAACTTTTTTAGTGTCAGAGTGGTTGACAAATGGAATGCATTAGGAAGTGATGTGGTGGAGGCTGACTCCATACACAGTTTCAAGTATAGATATGATAGAGCCCAATAGGCTCAGGAACCTGTACACCTGTTGATTGACAGTTGAGAGGCGGGACCAAAGAGCCAGAGCTCAACCCCCGCAAGCACAACTAGGTGAGTACACTCATTAAGAAATTTCAAAGAGCCCCCCAAAATACCTGCAACACCTAGGACACCTCCCACCATTCAAGCATGCAGGCATGACAGCTGTGCCATGCCCCAAGTGGACAGTCTGCCAGCCAGGAAGACTGCGGAACCTCATAACGCGCCCAATAAGAGAAAAAGGAGAACTGAACTCAAAAGAAACTGGATCCATCACCGAGGAGTAAACTGGGTCTTGCAGAAATTACACACCGAGAGCCTCCCGAACCTCAGCAGAGACAGCAGGAAAAATACGAGCGTAAGAAAATCTTTGGAAAGACGAATCTGACAAACCCAGAGGCACCCAGAAACGAACCCTGGAGGGAGCCCCACCCTACTCAAACTCATAGAAGGAAGGGGGAATACAAACCCCCCCCCCCCCTACATGTAGAAGTAGCCCCTGGGCAGGGTCAAACCCAAACCCTGAGCCCAAACAGGGTCAAATGGATTTCAAGATCTCCACTCAGACCCCCCCCCCCCCCTCCCGGAGCCTTGGGAACCATCGACAAAGGCCCCGGGGCAGAGCCCATATCCACGTCCACCACCTGAGAAGAAAAAGCAGAGCACAGGGGGAAGGCTTCAAAGAAGGGTGTGCTGAGAAGACCCTGAAGCCCGGCGGAAAAGAGAAGCTCAACTACCTCTGCACTTGCATTTCAAGGGGCAGCCCCCAGAACCACCCAAGCCTTGTCCTATCTTGAGGTTATCTTGAGATGATTTCGGGGCTTTTTAGTGTCCCCGCGGCCCGGTCCTCGACCAGGCCTCCACCCCCAGGAAGCAGCCCGTGACAGCTGACTAACACCCAGGTACCTATTTACTGCTAGGTAACAGGGGCATAGGGTGAAAGAAACTCTGCCCATTGTTTCTCGCCGGCACCTGGGATCGAACCCAGGACCACAGGATCACAAGTCCCGCGTGCTGTCCGCTCGGCCGACCGGCTCCTGAGTTAAAATCAGGCCTGACTCCGAAACCCTCAGACATTTGGGAGCCTAATGCAATGGGGGAGGGGAGGGTGAACCAGACCAACTTGGGAAGGAAAAGAAGGGGTAGATGGTACCAAGGTTGAATTGACCAACACCTCCAAATCCAGGTCGCTAAAACTCAAATGGGGCATCTCCAACCAGGCACACAACCTAGAGTGTTGTAGGACCGAAAACCGGTGATGCAAAGCCTCGCTGCTTGAAACTTATGAACATCAGCAAGAGAACTCTACTGACTGATGACTCCAAGTAGTGTGGCCCATTATCAGTAAGCTAGCTTCAGGAAGTCGATGGGACTCCCCACAGAAAGCAACCATATAAAATTATATCATATGAAGTTCTATTACCTCATCATTCACCCTTAATTCTAAATGATGACAGAACATAAACATACTATACAGAACTGTACTTATAAACTATTTAAGAATTTTTATCTAGATTTGATTGTGTACAAATTTGCTCAAAACAAAATAATCACAGAGGTAATTGCCTCCCAGTGGTAACCAGAGCCATTCCACTATTAAACCAATGCACAATAAAGCATACCAAGTTTGACTGAAAATTATTGATTACCATAGAAATTACTGATATTAAAACTTATTTGTTAACAATAGCAATACTCACCATCTTCCATCCGTACTGGCATGGCTGGTGTGAGTATTTCCAGAGCTTGTCGAACAACGGATCTTGCCTCCATTGCATGTGCTTTCAGCAAACTGTGGAACACCTGTAGAACTATACGCTTGTGTATAGCAAATTTGGCTATAATGTGTGACAGCAGGAGATGTCCATGATATTTTGTGGCAGGATCTACACAATTCTTTGAGAGTAAACAAGGCCATGCAAAGGTCATGAGCCTGCGAAGTTTCTGACCCTGCCTTTTGTTACCTGCATCATGAATATGAGCTGATGCTTGCTCTACCAAGAGACACGAAAGCTGAAGAAGAAGAATTCTCACTGCATCACTGTAGACAAAAGGCTCATCAGGATTTATGACTCTTGTAATAAAGACAGACACCACATTGTCATGGTAATCTTGATCTGGGGCCGGGGGATAGCCAATTAGTTTCTCTCCATCACCACACTCTAAGCTCACAGTCAAACAAGGAATGATTATATACTGCAAGATTCGTGCCTTAAGTTCTTGTGGAACTGAAACATCCTCAAAGACTTCAACAAATTGAAAGAATGCGGATCTTTTCCAATCTACAGAATATGTTTGTGCAACTTTTTGCTCAAGGAAGTCTCTTAAGAACTGGAAGTCTGGAATAAACCGTCCAATGAAAGCCCTTAAAAGCTGGAAAAGGAGCTTAATATCATCCGTATGAAGCTTGAAATACATCAGAAGAATTGATACCACCATACGTGGTTCCTTCCAGTGCATAAAATCAGTGTTTTCAGCAGAATGATGTCTTTCTTGGAATTCATCAGACACCCATATATTCCTGAGAGCCACAACTAATTTAGTTTGTGATGAGAGCCACTGGTCATCAGAACGAGAAAGTAACAAAATAACACGCACTCCTAAATACTGAAGCTGAGCTCTGTCAGCAGCTGTAATAGCAGGCTGCTGCTGCTGCTGTGACTGCAATCCTGCTATCTGTACTGGTGTTGGGTTAGCCATTACCACACTTAATAATTTTTCAATGCAAGATTGCAAGTGTTGCCTAAATGCAGCATTATCTTTGTGGCGCACCAAATATTCCAAATAGCGAGCCCACTGCTGATCACGTGCATGAGGATCAGAAAGGAAAAGTTCAACCGTTTCTGCAGGGTATCTTAGGAGAAATTTCATTAAAGGTTCTCGGAATGGACTACCTGCCTCTATTAGCAAGGCTCGCTCAGTTTGCAACACCAGCTTACATAAAACTTCAACAAATCGTGCAGAGGCTGCTGGGATTTGATGGAAAATGCCAACAATATTTGCACAAAGTTTGAGATCATTATTATCTTGCTTGCTCACTGAAGTGCTTTGTTTTCTTGCTACAATGGCCATTTCTATAAGGTTCTTCACATGCTGAGTGAGCTGCTCACACAGCTTCTCATTGAAAGTGTACGGGAACAACTGAGTTAAGTATGATAAACGGTGAATGACCGGTAGCGTGACACTCCTGTAGTGACAAAGCTGTCCCAATAAGGGCCGCATTGCTGTATGCACCATCTCCATGTCTATCTGGCAGCCACTCTGAAACTTCTTTAAGCACTCAAAGGCTGTCTCCTGTAACTCAGGATGGGATGAATTGTTCAAAGCCTTATACAATGTCGGAAAAATTTTCTCTCTTATCTGAGGAATGTAATGGCATGCAGCAAGAGCCTTAAGAGCAGATTTTCTTAGTGGTACCAAATTAGCAATATTTTTGTAACAAGACAGTTTAGCCAAGAAGGAGTCTTCAGTTTCAACCAACATATGCAATTCAGTGAAGAAAAATTTGTGCTCATTCAAACTTAAGTCAAGAGTAAAAAGTCTTGGTTCAAGAGTTGTACAGAATGTGTTACCATCCATTAAACCAATTTGGACATTAGCTGGTTGTTGTCGCAGGGGATGTTTTTTGGGAGGAATCATATCTGCCAAGACATCTTTGTGTGGTTGCATAACTTCGGTTACCCCTTTGCCACCGAGCTTTGCCAAAACGTGGAGAGACTGCATTGCTTGTTCTCTTACTGTTGTATTTGGAGAGGTAACCTGACGTACCAGCTCATGAGTTACATCATGAAGTGATTTATTTTGAATTTGTCTCATATCCTCCGTGCTATTTTCACCTTCAAGTGGTGCTCCACAAACTCGCAACATTCTTTCTAAATTGTTTTTTGCCATATCTACAGCGCCACTTGATACTTCTCCCGTGAGATCCATCATAACAAATAATAGTGCTCTTAAGAATGGGAATTGATGTTCCAATACCCACTTTAGGGCCATGCGTTCAAAAAGAAACTTTATTGCAATACAGCCTCCCAACTTTGCATACCATGCTCGTTCATAGCACAGACCGCACATCTTCTCTACCAAATATTCCATAAGTGGGAGTTGGCATGCTCGTTCTTTTGTACCCAAGATGTTGGTAGCTGCTTCCATAATGAGCACAAGAGCAAGATGACCAGGCTTACACAATTCTTTTTCTTCATGACCCATAATAACAGCAAGAGCATCTATTAGAACTAAAGGGTCCATACCCTGCACTTTACTCCAGCGACCCATCATATTAAATGGGCCTGCCTGCTGGGCAATAGCTACCATTGTATAATGTCTCACCAATGACACCATTGTCGGCAATACACTCTGACGTAAGTCTTTAATTGCAGCTGCAACAAACATAGCAGTAACAGCCATTTGATGAACTTGCCGGGCTTGGTCATCATTGCACTTATAATAGGGGCCATGTACAGTCGAAATTTCACCCTCTCTGAAGCTGGGATGTGTAAACAGCTTATTAACCAAGTGTTTCTCTTCATCAAACTGCATTGATCCAATAAGGAAACACCTGATCACCTCCCAGCACTGACGACGGTACCAAGGTTCAGTGTTTGATGTCTTTAGGGCTGTGAAAGCTGTCTCTATGATTTTCTCTGCTGGCAAGGTAATTGGTGCTTTGTGGTCAGAAAACTGGATGGTGACACAGGTGCTTGGAGTTTCTTGCTCACTGTACTCTAGTTTCTGAGGCTCAATCATCATTTTCCGATTACCACCACCAAACTTGCCAAGAACTCGGAAGGCCACCTGAGCAATGGTGTCATTGGGATTCCTTAGTGTCTTCCACAGTGCTTGCATTAGTTCTGCTCTTACAGGTTGTATGTGCTCATATAGAAAGTCAGGCTGCAAATTGTCAACACAGAGCTCAAGTGTTCTAAGACCTTGTGATATGAGTGTCTGTGAGCCATTAAGAGCAGATACCAATGGGTCCATGAGCATAGGCAAATAAGGAAGCAAGGAAGACAGTCTAACTGGCACTGTGAGACACAACTCTACGAAGAGATCTTTCATGTGCTGTTTGTGAAGACCACTTTGTAGGCTATTAAGACCTTGCAGTAATGTTGGTAACAGAGGAAGAAACTCTTGATAAAGAAGATCATGACTTCCTCCGCCAATAGATCGGAAGAGAGCACGCAGCAGCAAAAAATAGTTGTACGGATCTTTGGCGCTCATTGCTAACTCCATTGATCTGTTTACAATTTGGTGTAGGTGAGGTTTCAGCATCTGCTCATTTTCAGCAGCAAAAAGAGAAACAGATCCAAAGACTAGTTTAAAAAGTTTAAGATATAAGTGTGATCTATCCATTGATGTACCCATCTCTTCCATATGACCCAGTAAATATTCAACAAGTATTGTTGCAAATATTGGAGATGTAGTTGAGTTTGCAAGAAACGAGTTGGCAACAATTTGCAAGGCTGTATTATGATAAATTCGTTCTACCACATAGTCTATAGTAGTAGAAAAAATCTCTCTAAATGTAGATGGATTCATCATTATAAATACACCAGCAAAATGTTCCAAGACCTCCTTTTCTTCTTTTGATCTAACAGTTTGTGGTACCTGCGTTTTCTGACTTGTAGGTTGTTGATTTCCGGGTGCATTGAGGGTGTAGATATCAAGTGCTTGCATAGCCCACTTCACTAACCTAATAAATACAAGAGTTTCTTTGGGATGGAATGATTTGTTAAGTGTTAACACTGGGTCTACAGCCGATTTACACGAGGCACAGCCCCAAGTTATTGTTTTGACGCCACAAACAAGAGTCTTAACCAAAGCTCTGCAATCTGAAACACTATAGTTAACAGTCACATTTGGGGGAAAACCAATCCTCTGTGTTTCCTTGTCTTTACTGTCACTCTCATTAATGCTCATTCTAACGTCCTCTTTTCTGTCCTCTGGAACAGAGGAAGTAGATGCATTTGGTCCATTAACATTACTACTAATATTTTGTGAAGCAGTTTGGAGAGAAAGAATATTTAGCTGCTGTTGCTGCTTGTTTTTCAAGTATGGCAGTTGCAACTGGGCAATAGTCTTAAATTTATTGACAAACACATGAAGCATTCGAATGAGCAAGTCCCTCCCAGCACCTGGTTCACTGGGGTTTGCATCACTTCGGGTTCGAATACAATCAACCAGATTGAGCAAGAGTTTGCAAGACATAGTTTGAATGCTGGTAGGAAGCGTTTCATCATGGATATTTTTAGAAAACAGGTGTACTGCACGAGTTAATGCTCCCATATCCAACTGTTGTCGAACATGATGAACTAGGTCTGCTAAGGTAGAATAGGCCAAAGGTCGTAATGTTTCATGTGCAGTCCAACCTCGTCCAAACAGTAGGCTCTCATCAAATAATTTGTCAATATGAGGCACAAACCCTGAAAATAAAAATTAAATATTTATTAATATTTAGTAAATGGCACAAAATAAATAAATGACACAAATAATAAATGACAAAAGAATGACAAAACATGTCCAAACTGTACCATCAACTCGATCAGATGCTAAACAGGACACAGATAATGAGGCAGCCTTACCAGAACCACAGATACTAACACCAAGTAAAATACCCAGCACTTCCACAAATACCACAACAACTTTCATATAAGGAATCAAAACAGGCAATACAAACAAAGTTCACTTTATAACTGGCCTCTTAAATGAGGCAAATGCAATGTTCGCAGCTTTAACTGAAACTCACACTAAGGACTATTCTGACAGTGAAATATGGACACCGGAGTACAATCTTTTCAGGTGTGACAGGAAACACAGGCTACAGGGTGGGGTCAGCCTGTACATCAAAGACACCCTCATCTGCACAGAGATGCTAAACACCACAAACGACATGGTGGAAGTGCTGATAACCAAAATAGAAATTCTAAATGTGTCCTTTATATAAATCCCCTGATGCAATTCCTCAGCAGTTTAAAGACCAACTTATGAAAATAGAATACTGCTTAGAGAACCTCACAAACCCTGCCCTTAACGTCATCTTGCTTGGCGAGTTCAACTTACAACATCTAAAATGGAAAAATTTGGCAAACACTATTATGGCAGAGAGAATCCCAGGAAGCAGTCTGAATGAACAGTCAGACACAAATAACCTCTTGCAGATGTGTGACAGATTTGCTCTAAACCAGCAAATAGTAGAGAAAACTAGGAAAGAAAACATCATAGACCTTATATTTACTAACAACAATGAGCTGATTAGAGACATAATGATTACAACTACTTGTTATCCAGATCACAACCTGATCGAAGTTCAGACGAGCAAGGGCAATAGATCTGTGCAGCCAATCTCAAGTCCCAGAGGAGGAGAATTCAGGAAATTTAATTTTAATAACAAACTGATCAACTGGGAAAGAATAAACCAAGACCTCGCAGAACTATGCTAGGAACAACAACTACATAATACAGACTTAAACCAGTGCTTCGAGATAATAGGCACTGTAGCACCAGAAACATGTAGACGGCATATACCACTAAGAGAGAAAAATATGCAAACTAGAACAAAGAATGGCACTCCCTCTATAGGTGAAGAAAACAAATAACAGAACATCTTAAATGCTCCACTCTATCCCAACAATGATGAGGAAGGCTATGTAGGGAAATAGAAATGGTCGAGCTGAAGCTGAGAGGATCATATAAAATCCAAGAGAGGCAAAGGGAGCAAAAGGCCATAAATGAAATAGAGGGGAACCCGATATACTTTTTTCTCATACACAAAAACAAGACAAAAATTGCATCCAGCATTGGGCCCTTGTGCAAGGGTGATGAAACTTACACAGATGACAACAAAGAAATGAGTGAAATACTGTCTTCAGAATGATTGTTTTCAGTAAACCCCTGACCACATTGATGATCAATGATACAAATTAATTCATTGTGAATGTGACACCAACATCAAACCACATATCAGATGTCACCCTAACCCTCACAGGACTTTGAAGTAGCCATAGACAGCATGCCCATGCACTCTGCACCAGGCCCAGACTCATGGAATTCTATATTCATCAAGAAGTGCAAAACACCACTATTACAGGCCCTAAACATATTTTGAAGACAGAGCCTAGATACTGGGGTCATGTGCCTCCTTTTCTCAAAGGAGGTAGTAAAGCTAATGCAAAAAATTATAGACCAATAGCTCTAACCTCACATATCATAAAAATCTTTGAGTGCTAAAAAGTAATATTACAAATCACATGGAATCACAACATACAAATAACCCTGGACAACACGGGTTCAGAAAAAGGCGTTCCTGCCTTTCACATTTGCTAGATCACAATAACATAGCCTTAGGTGCCATGGAAGACAAGCAAAACGCAGATGTAATATTCGCAGACTAAATTTGGGCTAAATTTTTCTCCACGCGTGTTCACGAACTTGGGACAATTTGTCATGGCTCATCTTCATTTACTGAGTTACTGGCCTACCTTGACCACTGGCTCATGTGGGCTCCCAGCCAGTCCTTGAGCTGCAGTTGGCTCCAACTTTTCTGGGAAAGAATGAATCGGGAGCTTCAGAAGGGCTCCTTTGGTCACTGATGCTTGTTTGGTTCGGCTGTGGGTGCATCATGTTATGTGTCCGGTGGCAGCTCTCTGCCACTACCATTGTGCCACTGGTTCTGCCTTGGTGGGTGCTCTGTGGGTTGCTCCTGTCACCCTGGGACCCTTATTCCAAGTTAATCTTTCTCATGTTGTCTGTAGAGAGAACCAGATTCCGTAGACTTGAGTTGGTCTCATATGCCTGATGCAGTTCCGTAAGGTTTGGCAACCCCTGTACTATAGCTACTGAGTGGTTCACCAGAAAAGGGCATTTCAATATACTGTATTCTCGGCTAGGTTTTGACCCTTTAATATTTGATATAGTGGGTATAAATCGTGTCTGATGTTGACGACACCATGACTGCCATGTCCAAACTGGCTAGCATGGTGGTGGCTTAGGTAAACAAATATATATATTTTTCATTTTACAAGACAACATTTAGCTGAATTAAAATGTGCATGTGCTCTTGTTGAATTTGTTGTAGTGCTGCTTGTTATAGTGAGGTCCCACTGTTTGTGGGTAAAGGAAGTCTGTAGGGAGGATTGAATGCTTGGAATCAAGAGTACATGTGTACCATCCATCTGATCAGCGGAAAGTTTTTTTTAATATAAAAATAGTATCTACCTACCATGTCTACCTTGTGTAGCTTCTGGGGATCAACAGCCCTACGACCCTGTCTCCGACCAGAACTCCTGGTTGGTCGTCTGGTCAACCGGGCTGTTGGATGCAGCTGCTTGTAGCCTGACATGAATCATAGCTTGGTTGATCAGGTATTCTTTGGAGGTGTTTGTCGAATTCTCTCTTGAATACTGTGAAAGGTCAGTCAGTTATGTTCCTTACGTGTAGCAGAAGAGCGTTGAAAAGTCTTGGGCACCTGATGTTGGTAGAGTTCTCCCTCAGCGTACCTATTGCACCTCTAATTTTGCACATTCTGCCATGCCTACTGGTCTCGCGCAATGTTATTTCTGTGTTCAGATTAGGAACCAGTCCCTCTAATATCTTCCACGTGTAGATTATTATGTATCTCTCTTGTCTGCACTCTTAGAGAATACAGATTTACAGAACTTTTAATCAGTCCCAATAATAAAGATGACTTATAGAGTGGATTCTAGCGGTAAAGGATCTTTGCACACTCTTCAGGTCAGCAATTTCTCAGCTCTGAATGGGGCTGTTAGAGTCCAACAATATTCCACACTAAAGAGCACTAGTGTATTGAAAAGTATCATCATTGGTATGGCATCCCTTGTTTGGACAGTCTTTGTTATCCAACCTGCCATTTTTCTTGCAGTCGGGACAGCTACTTTATGGTGATCTGTAAAGGTAAGGTTTTCTGACATGATTACTTCTAGATCCTTTACAATGCTTTTTATTCTATAGTGTAATTTGATTCAGTTTTATATGTGGTTTCCATTTTTAAATTTTCATTTTATCCATAGAGCAGGAGCTGGAACGTATTTTCTATAAAAATCATTATTATCTGTGGCCCACTAAAAGACCTGATTTACATCAGATTACAGGATTGCCATATCCTCTATATTGTCTATTCGCATGAAAATCCTAGTGTTGTCTGCAAATGATGATACAGTGCTGTAGTTTATATCCTTGTTTATGTCTGATATTAGGATGAGAAAAAGTACCTAAGCAAGTACAGTATCTTGGGGGACTGAGCTTTTCACAGTAAATGATTCAAATTTTACTGTGTTGACTATTACACTCTGCGTTCTGTTCATTAGGAAGTTGAAGATTCTGCTTGATGGGGTTCTGGGAGTTGTTCTACTTCCCAAACCTGGTTGACTTGTGAGAGTTTGGTCCACTAGACTGTTGCTTGCAGCGGTCTGCGGACCTACATATCCACTACAGCCCGGTTGGTCTGGCACTACTTGGAGAAAATTATCTAGTTTTCTCTTGAAGATGTCCATGGTTGTTCCGGCAATATTTCTTATGCTCGCTGGGAGGATGTTAAACAACTGTGGACATCCATCTCCCTACTTTGCCATAATTCCTTTTCCACGCATTTTTTACGTAATAACACCATGGTCACATCTGTCAAAGGCTTTTGCAAAGTCTGTGTATATTATATCTGCACTTTGCTTGTCTTCCATGGCACCTGAGGCCATGTCATAGTGATCAAGCAACTGTGAGAGGCAGAAGCACCCTGTTCTGAACCCGTGTTGTCCAAGGTTATGCAGATGTGATTCCATGTGATTTATAATCTTACTTCTTAGCACTCTTCCAAAGATTTCTAAAAGGTTAAAATTCACTCTTTCAAAGATTAAAGCTATTAGTCTATAATTTTTTACATTTGCTTTACTATCTCCTTTACTATCTCTGCTGTTTTAAGTGATGATGTAGGTGGTGATGAAGTTAAGTGATTATTAAGTGCTGAAGGATGTCAGGGATGATGCCAGTATCTAGGCTCCGTTTTCAAAAAACCAGCGTTGAATGTAATGAAACGCCATTTTCTGGGTGAGTCCCGGAGGCTCCCCGGAGCTATCCCAGGCTGATATGCTAATGTCAGACTTTGGCATCAGTCATGTGTATGGAGTTCTTAGGCCTACCGGGGACCACGACCAGAACCGGGCCCCCTCAGAGAGGCAAGGGGAGCAATGGCCTATAGAAGCCCCCGTGTAGTTGGAAGCATTCTATGTCTGCCATCGACCGGAACAGGCACCCAGAAAGGTAAGCGCCCCAAAACAAACCCCTATTCTGGTTAAAATTGCTACCTAAAACCGAACTAGTGGATAGAACTCCCCAACCGAAAACAAGCAAACTAGTGTGACGTCACACACTGCCGCGCCGCTGTCTGCGCAGCTCCCCCCTCCCCGGGAGGGGGAAGGGGAAGCCCCAGACCCCCCGCACCGGCTACCCACACCTCAGTTCTTGAGGCTGGATGTCAAAAACGCAAAAAACCGCCGACCGGAGGGAGGGAGGGATGCCGGGGAGCCTCTGGGACTCACCCAGAAAATGGCGTTTCATTACATTAAACGCTGGTTTTCTGGGGGGAGCCCCGTCGGCTCCCCGGAGCTAACTACCCACAGACAGAAAAAGAGGGACTTACCCGGGAGGCGGTCGTCGCTCACCCCCTCAACTCGAAGCCGAGACAACTGGCTGCAACCGCCGACCCAAAGCAACACAGGCCCGACGAGGCCCAGGGACATTCACAAGGTAACGAGCAGCCAGGACCCTGTTCGACCGCCAAAATCCCCGCGCCCGAATATCAGACCAAGACATATTCCCAAAGACGGCAGCAAGAGCCGCGAACTTACGAACGTCATGGGCACGGGGATAGACCGCAGGCTGGCTGGACTTAATAACCCTGCGGACGACCTGAGAGACCCGAACCCGCGAACAGGGAAGAAGGGAAACCGGATCAACCCACAGCGCGTCCCCGGACACAGAAGCTGTGGCGCGCAAATAACGGCGAAGCGCCGCAACCGGACACAAAACATGATGCACCCCCGGCCTGACCAACCAAGCATCAACCACCCATGGACCCCTCCGGAACGCAGCAGTCTCATTCTTCGCCAGAAAAGAAGGAGACGGCTGCAAACGAACAAAACTATCACCACGACCAAAAGAGCAGAAACCCCTGCGCCGGAGGAGAGCATGAAGCTCCCCTACCTGACCCCCAGAGGCCAAAGCCAACAAGAAAAGTGCCTTGGAAAAACAATCCTGGACCGAAGGGGCCACAACGAAACGAGGAGATGAAAGGAAAGCGAGCACTCTGTCCAAAGACCAGGACGGCTCAGGCGACGCATGAGCAGGCCGGAGGTGAAACAAGGCACGAGACAGCTTGCGAAACGGCGCAGACGTAACATCGATACCGAAAGCAAGCTGAAGCGGCTCCGCCAGCGCCGCACGATACGAAGCGACAGTGTTAGGCATAAGATGACGGTCCTGAAACAACCACGAGAGGAAGGACAAGACCACCCAAACAGACAAGGAGCTAACACGACGAAGACGCAAAAAGAAACGGAAGGACCGCCAGGAAACTTCATACTGCCGCCGAGAAGAAGCCCTCAGGTGGGACACCAACAAGGAGGCCACCTGATCACCATAGAGATGATGATAGACTCGAGTCAAAAAAACCATACGCGAAGACTCGAGGAGAAGATCGAACCAGCTACGTGACGTACCGGCCCGATCTGCTGAAAGAGGCGGAGCCGCGGGAAAACCCTCGGGTTCGGACACCGAGCAACCAGCGCCTGAAACCAAGGCTGGGCCGGCCACCAAGGGGCCAGAAGGACAACTCTCCCCCGGTAAGTCTCTAAGCGAGTCAGGACCTGGAGCAACAGCCGAACCGGGGGAAAGAGGTACAGGAACCCCCACCTCGACCAGTCGAGCCGAAAGGCATCGACCCCGACGGCCTCGCAATCGGGGAAGGGCGCCGCATAAACGGGAAGACGCCGCGACCACGCCGACGCGAAGAGGTCCACCTCGGGGCGCCCAAACGTCTGGCAAAGCCAACGGAAGGACTCCTCGTCGACCGTCCACTCCGTGGAGAGGGGAACGAAGCGAGACAGGGCGTCGGCCAAGACGTTGGACACGCCCCGTACGTGAACCGCCAGGAGAGCCAAACCCCGAGAACTCAGCAGACGAGTCACCCGAAGCGACCAACCCCAAAGAGACAAGGACCGCATCGAACCCCCGCGGTTCAGGCAATGAACCACCGGAGAGCAGTCCGAATGGAGCCGAATCGTCGATCCGCGGGCCACCCGAATCCTCCCCAGAGCAAACCACACTGCCGCGAACTCCCGCACCGTACTGTGAGCTCGACGGAAGGACGGATCCCAACGCCCCTGGCCGGCCTGGTGAGCACTGGTCACAAAACCCCAGCCGAGAGACGACGCATCCGTGTACACATCGAGCGAGGGCTCGGGTAGGCGCCAAGGCACTGAACCCCGAAAAACCCGAAGAGGAAGCCGGTGACGCAGCAACCGACGCAAGTCCCCCGGGGGTCGAACTCTGCGATCGCGAGAGAGGCGGAAGGGGGAACCCCGAAGGAACCAGAACAGCCGTCGAAGCCAAACCCGACCCGGCGGGTAGACCACCATCGCGAAGTTCAGGCTCCCGCACAGCCCCTCGAGCAACCGCCGGGTGACCCGAGGGCCCTCCAGAAACAGACGAAGGCGGGACCGCAGCCGCAGGAGAGACTCCGGAGGGAGAGACAAGGAGGCGGTTCGAGAGTCCCACACGAGACCCAGCCAAGTCCGAACCTGAGAGGGAACCAGATGGGACTTCCTCCAGTTCACCAAGAACCCGAACCCGGCGAGCTGGGAAAGAACCAAATCCCTGGCTAGCAAGCAAGCTGACTGGCTGGGAGCCCAAACCAGCCAGTCGTCGAGGTAGGCCAACACCCGAACACCTAGGAGACGCAAACGAGCCACCACAACCCATGTAAGGCGTGTGAACACGCGAGGTGCCAGGTTCAACCCGAACGGGAGACAACGAAAGCGGTAACTCAGACGCCCCACTACAAAACCGAGCCAGTCCCTGAACCGCGGATGAATCGGGACATGCCAATAAGCGTCCCGGAGGTCCAGGGACACCATCCAAGCTCCCGGCTCCAAGAGGAGCCGAACCTGAGACAGCGTAGTCATCCGAAAGGAGGGGCAATGAACCCAGGGGTTCAGACAGGACAAATCCAGAATGAACCGCAGGTCCGCGCAGTCCCGTTTCGGAACCGGAAACAGACGAGAAACCCATCTGAGGGACGACGTCGTTTCGACGACGCCCAAGCGTACCCACTCCAAGACGACTCGACAGAGCGCAGGGGAAGAAGCCTGCCCTGCCAGCCCCGACCCCCCAAAGGGGGGAGGGGCCACCCAACGCCACCGCAGGCCGCGAGACACGACCCGAAAGGCCCACGAATCGTGGGACCAGGCGCGAGCGAACAGCGCAAGCCGCCCCCCCATCGCCCCGTCAAAGGGGCAAACCGCGAAAGGGCCGGCGACCCTTACGAGACCCAGAACCCCACACAGCGCGAACACCGCGCCGACCAGACGAGGGAGGGTCCGCAGGAGGAGCCAACCCCAAACCTGACACCAGAGGCCTACCACGACGAGAGGAACCCCGAGCCCTGGCACGACCTTTCCGGGAAGACCCACCCCGGGACCCCCGGAAAACCAACAAGTCCGACATCGGACGACAAGCCGCCGACGCAGCCTGAAGAAACTGCGCCACGGCCGACTCCCCAAACAGGAGAGGACAAAAAGGTGAAGAACGCCTAAGAGCCAGAGCCCAAGCAGATTCCACGGAGGAACCCAGCACCGCCTGCCGACACGCGAGACGGGAAGCATAGAACAGGGAAACCGCATCCCGCAAAATCGGCGTGAACAGCTTCAACAAGGCAGCCGACGAACGCGCAGCCGAGGACAAGGTGCCGGACCCAAGCGTCCCCACATCCTCCACGAGCCAATCCGAAGACAGCTCCAGGAGGGAAAAGAACCGCAAGGCCGAACACAAAAGGCCCCGAGCGCGCAAGTCCTCCGCCACGAGCGCCGCCGAAAGGGAGGGAACCTGCACATGGAGCTGAATAACGCCCACATCGCGGGGAAGGGCAGGGGCAAACAAGCACTCATTCAGGTACTCAAGATCACCCCCCAGGAAAACCTGAAGCACCGTGGAAGCTTCCCGCCACTCCAGCGTGCGGGAACGACAGAAGGAATGCCAGGAATCCAGACCAAACAAGGGGCAGTCTGCTAGCCAGGACGACTCCGGAACCTCGTAACGGAGCCAGAAAGGGAACGAAGTCCCAAACCTGAACGTGGACGGATCCATTTCCGAGGCATAATCCGGGTCACGCAGGAGGTAAGCTGCAAAGGCCGCTCGCACCACACCAGGTTGGATGCGATAAGCCGAAAACCTCCGGAAGGACGGAACCGACGTACCCGGGGGAACACGGAACCGTACCCGGGGAGGGGCCGATACCAAATCCAACTCGTACGCAGAGGGGGGGAAAGAAAACCCCACTCCTTGTAACAATAAGCCCCACTCAGTGGGAAGAAAAACCCAGGCGGGGTCCAGCGGGGCCCAAGGCCCCCAAGTCAGCCCCTCCCCAGCCTCGAGGTCCGTCACCACAGGACCCGAGGCCGAGTCCTCTCCCCAAGCCCCGACCCCACAAGACAAGGACGGAGCAGCCGGAAAAGCTGGAGGAAGGGGGGCCCACTGGTCAGACCCTGAAGCTTCGGCCGGGAGACAAGACTCGAATGCCTCTGCCGCCCCCCCGGAAGGGGCAACCCCCGAAGCTGCCGAGTCTCGAGATCAAGTAACCCCTGCTCCGACCCCGAAACCCTCAGACGCTTCGGGGCCGGAAGCAGGGGCGGGGGACCAGAACGAACAGAAGGGGAAGGACGAGGAGGTGCGGACTGAACCAGGATCGAAGCGACCCCCACCCCCAAGTCTGGGTCTCGAAAAGCAAAGCGGGGCAGCCCCGGGGCATCCGGGGAAGCAACCAACCGAGCGCGTTGCAACAGACGAAACCTAGACTGCAACGCACGTGCCGCCTGTACCCGAATAGAATCATCAGAGGATTGGGTAAATTGAGTCACAAGCAAGCAGCAACACTCACAGGACTCAGGGTCGAAAGTATCACCGACCCAACAGGCAGCGTGGCAGAGGCAAAAACAATGAGGGTCACCCTGAGACAAGGGGACCGAGCAACCCTCAAACTCGCACACAGCGAGTGGGGACTCCGGGGTCACATCCATCGGACCCACGCGCCCCCTAGGGGATTCCCAGGGTCCTGAGCGTTTACTTTAAGAGGACTCGCGCTCAGGTAGTCCCAGGCAGGGTGCCGCAAACCGGCGCCCAAAACTACCAAGCAAACTTCTAAAGCTGAACCCCAGGGACGTGTACACTCACGGGGACCTAGCAGGGGGCGCCACCGAGGAGAACAGTGGAAGGGCAAACAAACTGAATAAAATGACAGAACCCCCCACCAGGCAAAAACAAAAAGAAAAACAAAACCCCGCAAGAGGACAGCGAACCCCAAGGAACAGAGCCGGCCGCGATGTCGGGAAATACAAGCTGAGCAGCACCCTGCGCCCCTACCAGTGCAAACTGCCTCTTACCTGCCGGTAACAAGGGAGAACAGAACACCCAAGAGCCCAACAGGCGGCCGAAAAACCGAAAGGTAAAACGGTAAAATTTGAGTAAATTACATCAGTATTTTGTTTGTCTTCCATGGCATCTAAGGCCATGACATAGTGATCCAGCAACTGTGATAGGCAAGAGTGCCCTGTTCTGGAAGCATGTGGTCCAGGGTTATGGAGATGCTGTGATTCCATGTATTTTGTGATCTTACTTCTTGGCACTCTTTCTATTTTTATGTTGTGTGATGTTAGTGCTATTGGTCTGTAATTTTTTGCCTCTGCTATATTTCCTACTTAATGGAGTGGTGCTATTTCTGCTGTTTTTAGTATGTCAGGGATAATGCCAGTATCTACGCTATGTCTCCAAAGAATGTGAAGGGCCTGCAATAGTGGAGTTTTACTGATTTTGATGAACATAGTTCCAAGAATCAGGGACTGGTGCAGAATGCATAGGCATACTGTCTATGGCTTCTTCAAAAGTAGGGATAGGGTGACATTTGATATATGATTTGATGTTGGTATCACATCTATGAATTTTTTGGGGGATTATCAATCTTCAGTGTGTTTAGTGACTCGCTAAAAAAGTCGTACTGATTCCTCAGTATTTCGCTCATTTCTTTGTTGTCATCTGTGAAAGTTCCATCTCCCTTTCGCAAGGGCCCGATACTAGATGTAGTTTTTTATCTTGATTTTGCATCGGAGAAAAAATATTTCAAATTTCTCTCTATTTCACTGATGGCTTTTTGCTCTCTTTGTCTCTCCTGGATTTTGTATGATTCTTGTAGCTTTAGTTCAATCATTTCTATTTCTCTACCAAGCCTTCTTTGTCATTCTTGAGATAGGGTGTGACTTTCAAGTTGTTCCACAATTCGTTTTCTTCGCCTATAGTGGGAACGCAGTTTCCGTTCCAATCTGCATCTCTTCCTCTTTTTTTCTTAGGAGAATGCAGTTTGAGCATATTTCTAGTACTACCGAGCTTATTTTCTACCAGGCACTGGTTCAGGTTTGCATTTTATAGTTGTTCTTCCAAGCTCATTTCTGTGAGGTTTTGGTTTATCTACTCCTAGTTAATCTGTTTATTATTAAAATTGAACTTGCTGAATTCTCCTCGTCTGGGATTTGGGACTGGTTGTGCAGGTCTACTCTCCCTGCTTGTCAGAACTTTAATTAAGTTGTGATATGAGTAACAGGTATTTGTAATCATTATGTTCCTGATCAATTCATCATTATTAGTGAAAGTAAGGTCCAGTGTTCTCTTTCCTAGTTGGTTCTATTTGCTGGTTTAAGGCAAATCTGTCGCACATCAGTAGCAAGTCATTTGTGTGTGACTGTTCATTTAGGCTACTTCCCAGTATTCTTTTGGATACATCTGTATTAGCTAGGTTCTTCCATTTCAGGTGCCGTAGATTGAAGTCCCCAAGCAGGATGATGTTCGGGACTGGATTTGCGAGATTTCCTAAGCAGTGTTCTATTTTCATTAGTTGGTCTTTAAACTGCTGAGGATTTGCCTCCAGTGACTTATTTATAAGAACAATAACTACATTTAGAATCTTTATTTTGATTATCAGCACTTCCACCAAATCATTTGTGGTGTTTAGTAGCTCAGTGCAGATGAGTTTGTCTTTGATCTACAGGATGCCCCCACCCATTAGCCTGTGTTTCCCGTCACATCTGAAAAGATTGTACTCTGAAATCCATAATTCAACATCATAGTAGTCCTTTGTGTGGGTTTCCGTTAGGCTGCAAACACTGCATTTGCCTCAAGTAGGAGGCCAGCTATAAAATGAACACTGTTAGATTTGTGAGTTTTTATACCCTGGAAGTTGGCAAATAAAAATGATGTTATCATGTTTGAGGAAGTGCTGGATGCTTTATTTGGTGTAAATATCTGAGGCTCTGGAAGGGAGGCCACTGTGTTTGCGTCCTCTCTAGTAGTTGACCAAGTTGGTGGTAGAGCCTGGACATTTTTTTGTCATTCTTCTCCTCTTCTTCTTGCTAAAAAATCATCCTGATAAATAGAGTTGTGGCTGTTTTCATAGTGGCAGTCTATCAGTTTTATTTGCCTGGTACCTCTTATATGAAAAGCTGGACATTCTGTGTTGAAATATTCTTTCTTATTTAGAGATTTCTTGCAAAGTTATGGGTGAAAAAATTCACAGCTTTTGGCAAATCTGGTACATATCAAGCCGGCAAACATGGTAAAATTAATACAGAGGGAAAGGAGGGGATGAAAACCTCATCCCCTGCAGCAAGAACCACCCTGCCCAGAGGGCACAAGGACCCAAGCAGGGGTAAAAAGAGCCCAAGCGCTACAAGCAGACTCCCCCCATGAGCCCCAGAAACCCACGACACAGGCCTCGGGGCAAAGCCCTCTTCCATGCACTCCACCTCTGAAGAAAATCAAAAGTCCAAGGGAAAGGCTTCCGAGAAGGAAGGTGGCTGGGATGAACTGGAAGCCTTGGCGGGAAGAACGGGCTCAACCACCTCTGCACCCAAATCAGAAGGAGCAGCCCCCGAAGTTACCCGAGCCAAATCCCACCCCTACTCTGAAACCCACAGACGGTTTTGAGCTGGAAGCAGTGAGGGAGGAGCAGGGCAAATAAGCCCTCCTGGGAAGGAAGCAGGGCCACGGACAGAACCAAAGTCGAAGCGACCAATGCCCCCAAATCCCAGGCCCTAAAATCCAAACGGGGCAGCTCCAGGGTCTCCAACCAAGACAAGGAATGTGTAAATGAAGCACAAGCAAAGAACACGTCCCACAGGACTCCGAGTCGAATGACCCAACAGCCAGCATGGTGGAGGCAGAAAGCGTGACCGTAGCCCAAAGGGGCAACGAACAACCATGAACATTGCAAAAGGCGAGAGTGGACTCGGAGGGATCCATGTTATTAACTGAGCCTATGAGGGTTTTCCTGGACCTACAGGGTATGTTAGCCCTATGAAATGCCCAGGACGCTGTTGCCCGCTAAGATGGTAAACCCATGCTTGGAAGCAGGCAAACTGACTACCAGTAGCAGTGGTGAAACCTGGGGGGCAAGAAGGAGAGCCAACACAACCTTGGCTGGCCTAATAAGCCGCTAGGCAGACCTTCTCTGTCAAAACAGGTCGAACACCCAAAATGAAAAAGTGACAAGCCCTGAAACAACACCCAAAGCTAACTGGCAGTCGGAGAGAAACATCGGCTGTCGCAAAGGTGTTAGCAGATTCCGCAAACCACAGAGCGTGCCCCCCAGGCAATAACACTCCCCTATGCAGGGCAAGACGAAAAGCCCAAGACCCCCGGGTACCCCCAACGGCGAAGACTACATCAAGCAGCGAAGCCCCTCAAACAGGGAGCAAGTCCCGAATGCCAGGGAAAGAAACCCTGACCCACATGGGTAGTAGTTATGAAGCACCCTGGAAAGGGTACCCTAGGTACATGCAGCTCAAAGTACAAGGAACACTTGGCCACCATACCGCACACACACACAGCTTGCACAGCCACACAGGGCAAAATCCAGACAGGAAAGCGAGGCAAGAGGTGATATCCGACCTCCAGGCACATCAGACGAGAACTGAAGGGTGGACAGTAGGGTCGCCACAAGCGGGATACTGGTTTGCATGCAGAGTTGCTAGTTTTTTCATTTCTTTTCATTTGTGAGGAGTTCTTTCAGGCTGTAGGTTGCAATTTTACCGGCTAGTTGTTTGCTTTGGTTCTCTTTAGCTTTCTGGGCTACTGCTCCGGTTGATGGGGCAGTAGCCGTTAATAAATAATAATCACATACCTAAGGGTTAAATGAATTTTGTTCACATATAAATTGTATACAGTGGCACCTCGATTAACAAGCGGCTCTATGTATGAGCATTTCCAATAACGAGTGAGCCACTCGCAGCAAATTTGTCTCTATTGACGAGCTTCACCTCTATTAACGAGCAAAACCACATGGTGCTTCCTAGCGTCTCGCGGGTTCTCGCAAATTCTCGGACGCCTCTGACACCAGTATTGTTGTTGTATCGCACACGACAAGCATTCCTCTGGATTTATTTGCACTTTTCTTTGGGTTTTTAGTGGTTTTGTGACTACAATTTGTAATGCACGAGTTCGCCAAAGAAGCTGCTTGCTAAAGATAGTGTTGTCAAGAGATAGAAAGACACAATTACTGTGGATTTGAGGAAGGAAATTATAGCAAAGCATAAGTGTGGTGTCTGTGTGACTGATCTCACAAGGGAGTATGGCAGGTCCTCATCAACAATTTACACCATTAGTAAGAGTATGAGGAGGTAAGGGAGGATGCTGCCTCTTCCACTGAGATCAGGGAAGTGTTGGAAATGTTTGAAAAGGTGAACGCATTCTTGCAAAAGCTGCCCTGATATAGCAGTGACAACCCGGTGTGTGAACATGTTTAATTACTTTAACACTTTCGCAGGTATATGGCACTTGAGCGCGACATATTTTTTTCTCTTGAATGCACCCAAACGCCGCGCTCAAACATCATTTGAACAAATATTTCTATAAAATCCAATTCTTATCCGATCGATTTAGGGATAGTATAAACATGTTTGCCGTGAAATTTCCGTTTTCTCTAATAGCCACATAGCCTATTTGGGAGAACGGCATTGTATTGTATCTTCGTGTTAAGACTATTGTATTGTTGACACGATGAGTGTAATCGATGTAGTTTTTTATTTGGTGCCGGTCTAACGCATCCTTGTGTGACATTTTATACACATGTTCTTCTAAAACATTCTATTGCCAAATGAAATACGAACATCGAAAATTAACGTCAGGACAGTGAAAAGAGAGGCAACACTTTTCAGTGTTGCCTGTCGATCGCCTGAAACGTCCACTGCACTTGGGGCAAGTTTTTTTTTGTTTACCGCGAGCGCGAAAGTGTGATAATTTGCTGTCTCGTTTTAGGAACATCCTAAAACAAAGACAAAAGCAATTGTCAATACATATGTTCTTCGCAAAAGTAAAGAAATGAAGAGCCAGTGATAGTGAACCACAACCCGGTCCCAGTGGGGTGAAATTCCCAAGAAGAGAGAGTCCGCCTGACTCAGAGGTGGATTATCCTTCCACACCATAACCCCTCTCCTCCTTCCCACCTCTCCATCGTCTCCCTCAAGCCAGCAACTACCCTTCATAAGGTAAAGTAAACATGAAAACAGTACAACAAAACATTTATAATTACATGTGCAGTATTATAACTGGGAATCTGAATTCAATAATACACAGGATATAAACTCATTAACTAACCTCTTTCTCTCCAAAACTCTAAGCCTCTACAACACTCACTGTCCCCTCCTTACCAAACAAGTAGCTGACAAAAGAAAAAAAATCCGTGGCTCACAAGTGGCACAATCAAATCAATCAACAAAAAACATGAATATGAAAAGAAATTTAGGATTGGCCTAGTTAAAAAGGAAGTAGTTAAAAGGTACTCATCAGTGCTTACTAGTATCATAAGAAAAGCCAAACTTTCATATTATGAGACTAGATTCAAAGAAGCAAAAGACAATATGAAAAGCACATGGAATACCATCTCTAATATCCTAGGAACTAAACAACACTCCCACAACCAGATAACACTCTCTAAGGATGGCTTTACACCGTCAACTGATTTAGAAATGGCAAATGAATTTAATAGCTTCTTTTCATCGGTTGGTGCTAACCTTACCAGTAAAATCCCACAGACTCAGACACATATCAACACATATCTCTCAGGCAGCTATCCAAACTCTCTTCTTCTTTCACCAATCAGCCCGACAGATGCTGTGTCCATCATACACTCGTTAAAAACCAAAGCTGGGAACATCAGTGAAATCCCATCCATTGTATACAAGAGAGCCTCCCAAGCCCTTGCGCCACCTATAGTTCTGCTGTTCAACAAATCCTTTGAGTGTCATGCCTTCCCTGATATTCTTAAAAAAGCAAGAGTAACGCCAGTTCATAAAGGAGGTAATCCAGCAGACATAAACAATTATAGACCAATATCAAACCTAGCCATCCTATCAAAAATATTTGAAAAAATTATCTACAAACAGCTCTATTCCTATCTCGTAAAATTCGACATTCTTAGCCCCTGTCAGTTTGGCTTCCGCTCCCAAAAGAGTACCAACGATGCAATTATTAGTCTCCTTGATATAATTTACTCAGCCCTTGACAAAAATGAGTTTCCGATTGGACTCTTCATTGACCTGAGAAAGGCCTTTGATACTGTTAATCACAATTACCTCTTACGTAAATTCCATCATTATGGAATCCGAGGCCATGCACTGGACTATATCCAATCCTATCTTAGTGACAGACTCCAATGTGTAACCATCAATAATATAACATCTCCCACTCTACCAATAACCGTTGGAGTGCCACAGGGCAGCATCTTGGGACCTCTCCTATTTCTTATATACATCAATGATCTGCCTAATGTCTCTAACATTCTGAAACCTATTTTGTTTGCTGATGATACTACCCTCATCTACTCTAACCCAAACCCACTTACACTAAATGATGTTGTTAATAATGAACTAAAAAAAGTCCACTTATGGATGTCAACCAATAAACTAACACTTAACATAGAAATGACCTACTACATTTTATTTGGAAGCAAATCTACAAATGCAATTCAGCTTCAGATAATGTAAACATTACCAATAAAAATGATGGAAAGTTTCTTGGCCTATTCCTAGACAAGAGACTCAACTTCAGCACCCACATACAACACATAACTAAGAAAGTCTCTAAAACAGTTGGGATACTCTCCAAAATCAGATATTATGTACCTAACTCTGCTCTCATCTCTCTATATTATGCACTAATCTATCCCTATCTTAATTATGGTATCTGTGCATGGGGTTCAACCACTGCAAACCACCTCAAGTCCATCATCACCCAGCAAAAATCTGCTATCAGAATAATAACAAATTCTGCTTTCAGACAACACTCAGCCCCCTTGTTTAACTCCCTTAACATGCTAAACATAATCTCACTCCACAAATTTTCTTGTCAATTACATTTACAAAACCCTGTTCTTAAACGCAAATCCTGCTCTGAAACTCTCCTGGACAGATGTAATAGGACTCATTATCACCACACCAGAAATAAATATCTCTTTGATATCCCCAGAGTCAAACTGTGCAAAGACTCTATGCAAATAAAGGGACCCAGTCTATGGAACTCACTCCCTAATGAATTGAAAAGCTGTCCAACTTTTGCGTCATTCAAAAACAAAATTAAAAAGTACCTAATCTCATCTGCATAGTTTTTTTTACCTTGTTGTTTTAAAATTGCACTGTATCTATTGCTACCCAATCTCCCTATCTTTATGTACCCAATCCGAACATCTTTACCATTGTGATCATTGCTGTCTTCTTATATGTGCTATCAATCCGCTGTACGGTGTCTGTTAATCTTGTTTAAATTACCAATCAAGTTGTCAATGTAATCAACCAGAGCTTTAATATACCAATGTGCTTTAACCCTTAAAGTGCGCATCACGTCATATGACGTGCTGGACGTTGTTCCAGTAAACTGCGCATCACATCATATGATGTGTTGGAGTACTACACAAGATTTAAACAGCCCGCGGATACACAGGGTTCACCACACCTTCATCAGGGCTCTTGTAAACAGACGCCATTTTAAAAAAAAATCGTGGGCCAAACTCCCGGGTGTTATTGGCCTCAGTATTGAGTGAGCAACCAAGCTTGACGCACGCAGCATGAGTTAACAGCACTGCTGTTCAGCTTGTGACCACAGCATCGCCTAAAAATGCCAAATTATACTTGTTCATGCTATTATGTAGCGATGATATTATTACAGAAGACCCCTGACTGTGATAAAACTGACCAGGGTTCTGATAATAGCAGGATTGTGGTGATATTTAGCGCTGTGCGCCATGGAAGGAGGTGTAATGCTGTGAGAGGGAGGGTGGTGGCGATGTCTTTTGACTGTGTGTGGCCACCTTTTATTGACTGCACTCACCATACCAGCTTAGTGGTTCGCTATGGTGAACACAAATGTAGACACTTATATATAACGTGCGTATAGAGGGTATAAACAGCAAGAGAAGGTTTGGAGCCGCCATTTTGGTGAGGGCGGTGGCGTCGTCTGCACGACGCCACCGTGCAGACGACGGTGTAGTTTACTGGTTACCACGATGGTCTTTGGGCACCATACCAGTTTATTTGTACAAGTATGATGAATAAAACAAGTAGATATTTATATATAATGTGTGTATATAGCGTAATAACACCACACAGTATTGTTGGAGGAGAAATATTAGTGCGTCTGGCCTTGAGGGCGGCCGCCGATCAGCTGACTGTGTGAGTAGCCACATCTCTGTGCCTTTACTCACCATACAAGCTTAGATGTACAGTTATGGTGAACGAAACATGTAGATACTTATATATAACGTCTGTATATAAGATATATAGCGTAATAACACCACACAGTATTGTTGGAGGAGAAATATTAGTGCGTCTGACCTTGAGGGCGGCCGCCGATCAGCTGACTGTGTGAGTAGCCACATCTCTGTGCCTTTACTCACCATACAAGCTTAGATGTACAGTTATGGTGAACAAAACATGTAGATACTTATATATAACGTCTGTATATAGTGAATTAGAGCAAAAACATTATTGTGGGAGGAGAATGAGGGTGTCAGATGACTGGAGGGAGGGCGGGAGTGGCTGGCTGGTACACGGCGGTCACTCCTCATTACTTTTTGACTCATAATAGCTACTTAGCGGTTCGTTATAGTGAACAAAACATGCAAATACTTATATATAACCTGTGCTTATAGTGTAATAACCGACAAAGTATTTGTTCACTGATTGATGAACATAATTGAATCAACAATATGCACACCATATTTTTGAGTACACCAACGATTCACTCATTTTATTATATAAATATATCAAACTACACACTATTGAATAATATTACAGCAAAAAAAGTATGAAAAATCAATCAGAGACATTGAAATAACTCGGTAATTATCTCTTTGTGGCAACTCCGGCCTGACAGCTTGCGAGCAACAGACCGCCTGGGACGCACGCTGAGTCAGCGCCTATAATTTGCCAGACTT
Organism: Procambarus clarkii; assembly: GCF_040958095.1. NCBI lineage: Eukaryota > Metazoa > Arthropoda > Malacostraca > Decapoda > Cambaridae > Procambarus > Procambarus clarkii. The sequence continues at coordinate 19,557,999 of NC_091204.1, forward strand.
CCCAGCCCTATAGCGGGCAATATATGCCACTTACGGTTTTTCTATTATTTTTCCCGTGATCAGTGAACACAAATTAACAGGTTAGAAAGAAAAAATAATTTTTTTTTTTTCAAAATGACCTGCGCCTGTGGGGATGGCAGGATATTAACCCTTAAAGTGCGCATCACTTCATATGAAGTGTAAATCGTTTTACCAGTCAACTGCGCTTCACTTCATATGAAGTGTATGGGTACCGCGCACGATTTGAATGGCCCGCGGTGTAGCTGGGGGTCCCATACGCTGCCCAGGGGCTCTAGTAAACAGCGGCCATTTTGAAAAAAAATCCAGCTCACGATTCGATGGCATGGGAGGCCTCAGTTTAGCGAGAGTCACCATGGCGAGCGCACGGTCAAACGCCTCACGGGCACGCACCACTCAGTCCCTCACCCCAGAGCAAATAGCCCACGAATTATTCTCTGAAGGTGAAGAAAGTGTGTTTGACGATTCAGACAACGATGAGGATTATACACAGTTGTCGGGTGATAGTAGCAGCAGCAGTGAAAGTGAGAATGACCGCCATGCCATGGCGAGGCCTATACGCTCTCCCATGCCTCCTCGCCCATTTTCTACCCCAATTCTACCACGACCTCACAGTTCCTGTGGATATTTTCTGTTTGAGGGTGACGAGTCAGAGGGAGGTGACTCCTTTTCTGGGTTTAGTGACTCAGATCAAAGTTTTATTGAGCCTGTGGCTGGTACCAGTGGTGTAACTGGGCGAGAAATTGTCGCGTCAGCAGCATCTCGCCCGGCCAAGCGCCACCGCATGGCACCACATGAGGGACCAAGACCCTCGTGTTCACGTGCACCCACCTCACGTGCACCCACCTCACGTGCACGTAGCCGCCGTGCTTCTCGCAGACGGTATTCAGCTCCTGGTCGCCGGTATGCATCGCTTCCTCGCCGTCTTTCCTCTGCATCTCGCAGGACGCCTGGTGTACTTGAGTGGAGTGATGGTGACGATTTTATTCCTAATATTCCTCACTTTGACGATAAAGATGTAGGGATTACAAACCTTTTCCCTAATCAAGGTGAGGACATGGCTGAGATGGAATATTTTACAGCATTCTATGATGAACCACTCATGGAATACATTGTACACCAAACGAACCTGCATGCTGCTTACCTGATTGAGAGGGAAATCACAGAATTTTCACGACTGCAGCGTTGGAAAAATACCACAGTGGCAGAAATGTATGTGTTTTTGGCACTCAGTTTGTTGATGAAGCACTGTCACAAACATGCAATAAATGACTATTGGAGCAAGGACAAGACAATACCAACACCTTTATTCGGGAAATATATGTCACGAGACAGGTTTCAGATACTCCTCAGGTGTCTACATTTTGGAAGTGTTCAGGACCGAACACCTGATGATAGACTGTGGCGAGTGAGGCACTACATGAACGATGTTATTGGAAAATTCAGAGATTTTTACGTACCAGCACAGAAGCTGGTGGTTGATGAATCTCTCATACTTTTCAAGGGACGTGTTCCATTCAAACAGTACATTCCCTCAAAACGAAACCGATTTGGCCTGAAATTTTTTGTTCTTTGTGATTGTGAGACAGGATACGTGTTACACATGATTCTGTACTCGGCTAGTGATGTAGACATTCCCGGTAACGACGAACATGGATTCTCGGGGAGTGTAGTGAAGACCATCATGGCTCCGTGGATGAACAAGGGACACATTTTATACACAGATAATTACTATACAAGTCCCTTGCTAGCTCGGTTCTTGCTAGAAAATAGAACCGGATTGGTTGGTACAGTAAAGCCACAACGAAGGGAAATGCCTGTGTTTGACAACGACATTGCAGTTGGTGAGTGTCAGAGAAGGAAAAGTGATAACATTCTGTCAGTTCGGTGGAAAGACAAAAGAGAGGTGAACTTGTTGACAACAATTCATGATGGAACAATGGTGAACAGTGGGAAAGTGAGCCATAAAACAAACGCACCACTATATAAGCCAGACTGTGTTTTAGACTATAATATCAACATGCGGTTGATTGATAAATCAGACATGATGATTGGCACTGCAGAGTGTGTGCGGAAGACATGTAGGTGGACGAAAAAAGTGTTCTTCCATCTTGTGGACATGAGCATGCATAACTGTTTCAACATGTACCTTGTGAGAACTGGACGTAAGCCCACTTTCCGTGACTTTGTATTTGATGCTGCAATACAGTTATTAGGAAAGTTTGCAAAAGATGTCCCAGGTATTCAGCGGCCCATCATAAACCCACTGTTGCAGCATGCTGGTACTCCACGCCTCGCTCACACTGAAGGCTTCCTAGCACACAAACTTAAGTATTTGCCACCTGGTGTGAAGCGTGCAATAGCCCAACGTGATTGCTTGGTGTGTAAAACAACGACACGTAGAGACAAGAAACAGAAGCTTGTGCAAACATGGTGTGAAACGTGTGGTATCCCATTATGTGCTGTCGACTGCTTCAATGACTACCACAGTCTAGAAAACTTCTAAGTGTGCTTCAAAGTGTGTATAGCGTGTGTGAGTGTGTAAATATGTAAACATATAAGCAGATAGCGTGTGCGTGTGTGTAAATATATACAAATATAAGCAGAACATACAATATAATAGACTGTAATGACATATTATATTGCCGTAATTGAAAACATTTGTGTGCGCCTGTGTATACTCAAATATGCAACAATTATTGATACAAAATATGTTCAAACAGTATTTGAAACACAATTAGTGAAAAAAAATTAGATAAAATGCGCTTAGACATTGTAAATAAATAGCGCGAAAATATATTTGTGGCAACTCTGGCTGTTTGAGGACCGCGCGCAACATCTCCCGGGCGTGTACTGCATGAGCGACCATGCAGATTGTGACGTCATCACCGAGCTTCTCGGCTCTATTGCAACAAAAGTAAGTACAATAGAATTTTTTTTTTATTTTTCCCGTGATCAGTGAACAGAACTTAACAGATTAGCAAAAAAAAAAAATTTTTTTTTTTTTCAAAATGACATGCGCCTGTGTGGATAGCAGGATATTAGACCCCGAGCATGTTAAGGGTTAAACCCCGAGCATGTTAAGGGTTAATATACTTACTATTCTCTCTCATCTCATTTTTTTTCTTGCAATGTATCTGTTATTATTTTATTAATTCTGCTAGAATTTACCTACTTAAAATTATCTGTTAGATTAAGGACCTGCCCGAAATGCTGCGCGTACTAGTGGCTTTACAAGATTGTAAATACTATGCTATGTATTCTATCTAACCCAATGTACCTTCTTGTATATAAATAAATAAATAAATAAATAAACCAGCGTTGAATGTAATGAAACGCCATTTTCTGGGTGAGCCCCGGAGGCTCCCTGGAGCTTATCGGGCTAATGTGTGTTATGTTAGACCGGGACATTAGCTATGGAGTTCAGACCTACCAGGGACCAGCGCCAGAACCTGGCCCCTTCAGAGAGGTTTCAGGGAGCAATGGCCCTGGAAAACCCCATATGGTTGGGGGTTTTCCTTATCTGCCATCGACCGGGGTTAGGCACCCAGAAAGGTAGGCGTAACAAAACAAACCCCACATGGTAAAAAACTACAACAAAAACCGAACAGAGAGGTAGAAAACTCCCTACAATCCCAAGGAAAACAATCAAACAATCAATTTACTGCCGCGCCGGTCGTCCGCGCAGCCCTCCCCTCCCCGGGAGGGGGAGGGGGGGGGCCCCGGACCTCACCGCGCCGGCTGCCGTCAGTTCGGAAACTAGGCTTCAACCAACGCGAAAAAACCCCGCCGACCGGATGGGAGGGAGGGTAACCAGGGAGCCTCCGGGGCTCACCCAGAAAATGGCGTTTCATTACATTCAACGCTGGTTTTCTGGGGGGAGCCCCTACGGCTCCCTGGAGCTACATACCCAAAGAGAAGGAAAAATGGGACTTACCCGGGAGGCGGTGGCCACAAACTCCTCAACTCGAAGTCGAGACAACTGGCTGCAACCTGCGACCCAAAGCAACACAAGAACGACGAGGAGCAGGGACATTCACCAAATAACGGGCGGCCAGGACCCTGTTCGACTTCCAAAATCCACGCGCCCGAATATGAGCCCAAGACATATTACCAAACACGGCAGCCAAAGCCGCAAACTTCCTAACGTCATGGGCGCGAGGATAGACCGCAGGCTGGCTAGATTTAATAACCCTGCGGACAACCTGGGAGACCCGAGCCCTGGAACAGGGAACGAGGGAAACCGGATCAACCCAAAGCGCATCCCCAGCCACTCCGGCCGAAGCGCGCAGGTAACGGCGAAGTGCAGCAACAGGACACAACACATGATGCACCCCCGGCCGAACCAACCAAGCATCAATGACCCACGGACCCCTCCGGAAAGCAGCCGTCTCGTTCTTTGCCAGAAAGGACGGAGAAGGCTGCAAACGGACAAACCTACCCCCAGGACCAAAAGAGCAGTAACCCCTGCGCCGGAGGAGAGCATGAAGCTCCCCTACCCGGCCCCCAGAGGCCAATGCCAACAAAAACAAAGCCTTGGAAAAACAATCAGGAACCGAAGGGGCCACCACAAACCGAGGAGAGGAAAGATAGGAGAGCACCCTGTCCAAGGACCAGGACGGCTGAGGCGGCGCATGAGCAGGCCGGAGGTGAAACATAGCACGGGAAAGCTTACGAAACGGGGCGGATGTGACGTCCACCCCGAAAGCGAGCTGGAGCGGCTCCGCCAGCGCCGCACGATACGAGGCGACAGTATTAGGCATCAAATGATGGTCCTGAAAAAGCCAAGTAAGGAAGGACAAAACAACCCGATCCGAGAGAAAAGACAACCTACGAAGAGCCAGAAAATGGCGAAAGGAACGCCAGGAAACTTCATACTGTCGCCTAGACGAAGCTCTCAGGTGGGACACCATCAAAGAAGCCACCTGATCACCATAGAAATGGTGATACACCCGCGTCAAAAAGACCAGACGCGAAGAGCAGAGGAGAAGGTCGAACCAGCCCCGTACCGGATCGGACCGACCTGCTGAAAGAGGCGGAGCCGCGGGAAACGTCCCGGGTTCGGGCACCGAGCCAGAAGCACCGGAAACCAAGGCTGGGCCGGCCACCAAGGGGCCACGAGGACTACTCTCCCCGGGAATGTCTCTAACCGAACCAGAACCCGAAGCAACAACTGGACCGGAGGAAAAAGGTACAGGTAACCCCACCTCGACCAGTCCAGCCGAAAAGCATCCACCGCGAACGCCTCGCAGTCGGGGAAGGGCGTCACATATAGAGGGAGACGCCGGGACCACGCCGACGCGAAGAGGTCCACATCTGGGAGACCGTACGTCTGACAGATCCAACGAAACGAGTCGTCGTCGACCGTCCATTCCGTGGACAGGGGAAGGAAGCGAGACAGACCGTCCGCCAGAACGTTGGACACTCCCCGGACGTGAACCGCACGGAGAGCCAAACCCCGAGAATCCAGCAGACGAACCACTCGAAGGGACCAACCCCAAAGAGCCAAGGACCGAAGAGAACCCCCGCGGTTCAGGCAATGAACCACCGGAGAACAGTCCGAATGGAGGCGAATGGTCGATCCCCGAGCGACCCGAACCCTCCGAAGCGCGAACCAGACAGCCGCGAACTCCCGAACCGTGCTGTGAGCCCGATGGAAGGACGGACCCCACCGACCCTGGCCTGCCTGGTGAGCACTGGTCACAAAGCCCCAGCCGAGAGACGACGCGTCCGTGAACACATCGAGCGAGGGCTCGGGAAGGCGCCAAGGCACCGAACCCCGAAAAATCCGAAGAGGAAGACGGTGACGCAGCAACCGACATAAGACCCCCGGAGGGCGAACCCAACGATCGCGAGAGAGGCGGAAAGGACGTCCCCGAAGGAACCAAAACAGACGCCGAAGCCAAACCCGACCCGGCGGGTAGACTAGCATGGCGAAGTTCAGACTCCCGCACAACCGCTCGAGCAACCGCCGAGTGACCCGGGACCCTCTCAGAAACAGCAAACGGCGGTCCCGCAGCCGTCGCAACGCCACCGGAGGTAGAGACAAGGAAGCGGTCCGAGAATCCCAAACAAGACCCAGCCAGGTCCGAACCTGGGACGGAACCAGATGGGACTTCCTCCAGTTCACCAGGAACCCGAACCTGGCGAGCTGGGAAAGAACCAAATCCCTGGCGAGCAGACAAGCTGACCGACTGGGAGCCCACACCAGCCAGTCGTCGAGGTAGGCCAAAACCCGAATCCCGAGAAGACGCAGACGGGTCACCACAACTCGGGTCAGACGCGTGAAAACGCGAGGTGCCAGATTCAGGCCAAAAGGTAGGCATCGAAAACGGTAAGCGTGACGCCCTACCACGAAGCCTAACCAGTCCCTGAACCCCGGATGAATAGGAACGTGCCAATACGCGTCCTTTAGGTCCAGGGACACCATCCAGGCACCCGGCTCCAACAGAAGCCGGACCTGAGACAGAGTAGTCATCCGAAAGGAGGGGCAAGGAATCCAGGGGTTCAGACGGGACAAGTCCAGAATGAACCTCAGATCCGCACAGTCCCGTTTCGGCACTGGAAACAGGCGGGAAACCCACCTGAGGGACGTAGTCGGTTCGACCACGCCCAAGCGCACCCACTCCAAGATGACTTGACGAAGCGCAGGAGAAGAGACCTGCCCTGTTAGCCCCGAACCCCCCAAAGGAGGACGAGTCGCCCAACGCCACCGCAGGCCGGATGACACGACCGAAAAGGCCCACAAATCGTGGGACCAAGTGTGGGCAAACAGAGCGAGCCTCCCCCCCATCGCCCCGTCAAAGGGGCAAACTGCGAAAGGGCCGACGCCCCGCACGAGAACCCAACCGTCGAACAGGGCGAACACTGCGCCGCCCAGACGACGCTGGCCCCAAAGGGAACAACGGCTCAGAAACCGGCACCAAAGGCCCACCTCGACCAGCGGAAACCGAAACCCTGGCACGACCCCTCCGAAACTGCCGAGAACGACTGCTCCGGAGAATCAACAAGTCCGCCATAGGACGACAACTAGCCGAAGCCGCATGCAGAAACTGGGACACCGCAGACTCTGCAAACAGCAACGGACAAAAAGGAGACGAAAACCTAAGAGCCAGGGCCCAAGCGGAATCCAAAGAGAGGGCGAGCACAGCCTGACGGCACGCGAGGCGAGAAGCAAAAAACAGAGACACCGCTTCCTGCAGGATGGGCGCAAAGAGCTTCAACAGTGCAGCCGACGCCCTAGCTGCCGAAGAAAGCGCCCCGGACGAAGGCCCTTCAGCCAACGCTCCCACATCCTCCTCGAGCCAAGTAGAAGAGAGCTCGAGAAGGGAAAAGAAACGCAAGACCGAAGCCAAATGCCCACGGGAGCGCAACTCCTCCGCAACCAATGAAGCCGAAAGCTGAGGAACCTGCACGTGAAGCTGGAAAAGGCCAACATCCCGAGAAAGCACAGGAGCGAATAAGCACGCATTAAGGTGCTCAAACTCGCCCCCCAGGTAAACCTGCATAAAAGTAGCAGTCTCGCGCCAATCAAGCGTGCGGGTCCGACAGAACCCATGCCACGCCCCCAACGAAAAGAAAGGGCAGTCTGCTAGCCAGGAAGACCCCGGAACCTCCAAACGTACCCAAAAACGGGAAGAAGAACCGAACTCAAACGAGGACGGATCCATTGGGGAGGCATAACCCGGGTCTCGCAAGAGGTATGCAGCAAGAGCTTCCCGAGCCACCTTCGCAGAGAGACGGGAAGTAGCAAACCCCTGTAAAGACGGAGCCGAGGTACCCAAAGGCGCCCGGAACCGAACACGGGGAGGAGCCGAACCCAAATCATACTCATACAGGGAGGGAGGATAAGAAAACCCCTCCCCCTGCAACAATAAACCCCGTGGGGAAGGCAAAAGCACCCAAGCGGGGTCACAGGGGGCCCAAGGCCCCCAGGCCGACTCCTCCCCAGCCCCAGGATCCCTTACGTCGGGACCCGGGGCAGAGCCGTCCTCCAAACCCTCTACCCCTGAAGAAAAGGTAGAGTCCAAGGGAAAGGCAGACAAGGGGGCCTGCTGGTGGGACCCAGAAGCCTCGGCAGGAGGAACCGGCTCAAATGCCTCCGTCCCCGACCCGGATGGGGCAGCCCCCGAAGCAGCCCGAGTCTCTCCACCAACTAAATCCTGTGCCAAGGCCGAAAGCCGCATACGTTTCGGAGCCGGACACAGGGGGGGTGGTGCAGGAAGAACCACAGGGGAAGGACCAGAGGGCGTAGGAGTCAAAGCCATAGCAATCAACGCCCCCAGGTCAGGGTCCCTAAAGCCAAAACGGGGCAGCCTCGGGGCATCCAGGTGGGAAACCAACCTAGCGCGTTGCAATAACCTAAATCTAACATGCAACGCTGACGCTGCCTGTACTCTAATAGGAACATCCTCAGAGTAAAACCTGAGCACAAGCAGAGAACAGGACTCGCAAGACTCCGGGTCAAAGGTGTCATTGACCCAACAGGCAGCATGACGGAGGCAAAACAGGTGACTGTCACCCTGAGACAAGGGCACACTGCAACCTTCAAACCCGCACAAGGCAGGCTGGAACTCGGGAGACGCCTCCATGGGTCCCCGAGCCCCGACAGGGGTTTCCAGGGCCCGTAGGGTAGCAACTACGGGAAGCCCGGGCAAGGTGTTGCTAACCGGTTAAGAAACCCAAACAAAACACGGGTAAATGATAATACTGAAAACCCCTGGGACGTGTACAAGCACGGGGGCCTAGCAGAGGACCACCAAAACAATACCAGGGGAACTATGGGCCCACGAGGCAGCACCTCCACCAGGCAACCAAAAACAAAACAAAAGAAAAACCCCGCAAAAGTACACCGTCCCCAGAGCAACAGGAACCGGTCGCCGCTTAGGTGGCAGGCCGCGCAACACCTTGACGCCCTAACCAGCACAAAACCACTCCCTACCCAAGGCCAAACAAGGGCCCCAAGCCCCAGCTGGCCCCAAGGGCGAGGCAAATGCCGAGCAGCAAAAACCTCTACGGGAGCGGTTCCCGAACGCCCCAGAGAAGATAACCCTGACACGCAAGGGCAGTACTCACAGGGCGCCTAGGGAAGGAAGCCCTAGACGCATGCAGCCCCGGCACTGATGAGGTACTCCTGGCCACCGCACACCACAACAACAGCAGAGAACGCCACACGAGGCAAACACCGCCAAGGAATTTGAGGCCAGAGAAGCGTCTATCCCGGTTGACACTAGCTTGCGAACTGACGGCAGCCGGCGCGGTGAGGTCCGGGGCCCCCCCCCTCCCCCTCCCGGGGAGGGGAGGGCTGCGCGGACGACCGGCGCGGCAGTAAATTGATTGTTTGATTGTTTTCCTTGGGATTGTAGGGAGTTTTCTACCTCTCTGTTCGGTTTTTGTTGTAGTTTTTTACCATGTGGGGTTTGTTTTGTTACGCCTACCTTTCTGGGTGCCTAACCCCGGTCGATGGCAGATAAGGAAAACCCCCAACCATATGGGGTTTTCCAGGGCCATTGCTCCCTGAAACCTCTCTGAAGGGGCCAGGTTCTGGCGCTGGTCCCTGGTAGGTCTGAACTCCATAGCTAATGTCCCGGTCTAACATAACACACATTAGCCCGATAAGCTCCAGGGAGCCGTAGGGGCTCCCCCCAGAAAAATTATATTTACAGGCATACCTCAGAATAAGAGTTTAATCCGTTCCTGGAGACGCCTCGCCTTCCGAAAACTCGCATTCCGAAGTTAATTTCCCCATAAGAAATAAAGGGAAATGAATTAATCCGTTCCTGACTACCCCAAAAACCCCACATCAAACTAAATTTTTATACCTAATTTACCTAATTCATCTAAATAAACCTACAAAACTGTGTTCCAGTTATTACTTACCTTGCTGTCGAGTGCTGTTGGCGTATGGAAGATGGTGAGGAGGGGGGAGGAGGAGAGGAGTTACTGTTTGGAAGGGGGAGTCCCCTTCCATAATCACATCACATAACCCCATGCCTTGTAACACTATGGATACCACTTCTCTTTCTAAATTTTTCAAACCAGCCCCTGCTTGCCTTAAACTCTTTCTTATCTGCATCACTCGTTGCAGGGGTATTCTTTAGAAGGTCTTCGTGCAACACCCTGGCTTTCTCACAAATAATGGCCTCCGAAACACTATCACCCCTCAACTCCTTGTCGTGTATCCAAATTAATAACAACTTTTCCACTTCTTCAAGTATTTGTGGTCTTTGTGCCGTTAATGTTCTTACTCCTTTTGCCACTTTAGCACCCATAATCTTATTTTTCTTCTTAAGTATAGTGCATATTGTTGATGTGGCTTTGTTGTACTGCCTACAAAGTTCAACAACACGTGTACCGTTCTCATGCTTCCGAATGATCTCTTGTTTCTCCTCTATTGTCATCCTCACAGGAGCTTTCTGGCCTTTATCCTTACCACTGGCTTTCTTGGGACCCATGGTGAGATATATAATAACAAATTGTATAGACAAATCACCAAAAATCCAACAAAACACTGAAAATCCGCGAGAAGAATTGATGTGGGGGTAGTCACTGAGCGCCAGACAATAATAAACTGAGGGGCGGCGGGGCGGAGGGGCGACGAACGCGCTAGGTCGGCTGTACGCGTATCAACAAACTCGCGTCCAAACTCGCCTCCCGAAGTAATCCTCGCCTTCTGAGACAAATTTTTGGAGTAAATACACCTCGCCTTCCGAAAACCTCGCATACAGGGACAATCGCATTCCGAGGTACCACTGTACATTATAAAATGTCATACAAGTATGGATGTTTTTGGGAGTGGAACGGATTAAATTTATTTCCTTTATTTTAAATGGGGAAATTTGTTTCTTAAGACGAGTTTTCCACATAACGAGTTCGGTGCCAGACCGGATTAAACTCGTTAATAGACGTGGCACTGTATAAACAAGAAACATTCTCCACATCAAATTTTGTTGTGATAATTTAAAAAACAAAAATTACTAGCCTTTAAATACATGCTACTCACTATTACGAAGCTCTAGAGCAAGGATATGCTTGGTGGCAATGAGAAGCTCCTTTCTCAAGTGTGCTACTTCATTGGGACAAAGTGCCAGGAGGGTCAGCATCCCAGATACTAGTTTTGGAGAATGCTGAGTCACCACTTCTTGGTATATCTTCAGTATATACGCAAGAAAAGACAATGTCTTAATCTGAGCAGCAATCAGATCCACAAAAACTTCCTTGTTGAAAGACTCGTGGTCCCTGCAAGAAACACAATGAATTAAATGATAAGACAAAATAAAGATTAAATCTAAGATCAATGTACAAGAATTATTTGACCTTGATTTCTGTACTGATTTTACAGCTGGAGAAGCTTCCTCATTACCAAAATTCTTCATAAACTTTAAAGAAAAATATTACTTTTATGTTCTCCTGACCTCACACACAAGCTTCAATCGAGGTCTTTCAGTGTAAAGCTGCACCTCTCATTCTACTATTGCTATTTCCATTTGTGTTTTATATACGAGATTATTTTTTTACTTTTCTCATCCTGCACTAAAAAACCAGCGTTGAATGTAATGAAACGCCATTTTCTGGGCGAGACCCAGAGGCTTCCCGGAGCTATACAGGCTGATATGCTAATGTCAGACTTTGGCATCAGTCATGTGTATGGAGTTCTGTGGGCCTACCGGGGACCACGAGCCAGAATGCCCCCTGGGGGCATTCTGGGGGTCCCCTGCCCTCAGGGGGGGGCCCCCTGGCCCCCCCCCCCCTGAGGGGGCCAGGGGGCCTCTCTGGCCCCCTCAGAGAGGCATGGGGGAGCAATGTCCTATAGAAACCCCCGAGTGGTTGGAGGCATTCTATGTCTGCCATCGACCGGATTGGGCACCCAGAAAGGTAAGCGTCCCAAAACAAACCCCTATTCTGGTTAAAATTGCTACCTAACTGCCAAAAAGAAACGAGCAAACTAGCATGACATCACACATCACCGCGCCGCTGTCTGCGCAGCTCCCCCCTCCCTGGGAGGAGGAAAGGGGAGCCCCAGACCCCCACGCCAACGATCCACACCCATTCTGAAGCTGGATGTCAAGAAAACGCGAAAACCGTCGACCGGAGGTAGGGAGGAATGCGGGGAACCTCCGGGTCACACCCAGAAAATGGCGTTTCATTACATTCAATGCTGGTTTTCTGGGGGGAGCCCTGTTGGCTCCCTGGAGCTAACTACCCACGAGGGTAGTTAGCCCACGAGGGAGGTGGTCGCTGCTCGCTCCGCAACTCAAAACCGAGATAACTGGCTGCAACCGCCGACCCAAGGCAACACAGGCCCGACTAGGCCTGTGTTGAGATAGGCCAGCAGAGATAGCACCACTCCATAAAGGAGGAAATAAGGCAGAGGCAAAAAATTACAGACCGATAGCACTAACATCGCACATCATAAAAATTTTTGAGAGAGTGCTAAGAAGTAAGATCACAAAATACATGGAATCACAGCATCTCCATAACCCCGGACAACGTGGTTTCAGAACAGGGCGCTCTTGCCTGTCGCAGTTGCTGGACCACTATGATATGGCATTAGATGCTATGGAAGACAAACAAAATGCTGATGTAATTTACACAGATTTCGCAAAAGCTTTTGATAAATGTGACCATGGTGTTATTGCACATAAAATGCGTTCAAAAGGAATTACCGGGAAAATAGGCAGATGGATCTACAATTTCCTGACTGACAGAACCCAATGTGTAATAGTCAACAAAATAAAATCCAGCCCATCAACCGTGAAGAGCTCAGTCCCCCAGGGTACTGTGCTTGCTCCAGTACTTTTTCTCATCCTCATATCGGACATAGACCAGAACACAACCTATAGCACTGTATCATCCTTTGCAGATGACACTAGGATTTTCATGAGAGTTGGCAACATAGAGGACACGGCAAACCTCCAATCAGATGTAGATCAGGTCTTTCTATGGGCTACAGAAAATAATATGGTATTCAACGAGGATAAGTTTCAGCTCATGCGCTACGGAAAAATTGAAAACATAAAAACAGGAACCACGTACAAAACGCAGGCAAATCATAACATAGAACGAAAAGGCAATGTAAAGGACCTGGGTGTACTCATGTCGGAAGACCTTACCTTTAAAGAACACAATAAAGTAGCCGTCACAACTGCAAGAAAAATGACAGGTTGGATAACAAGAACTTTTCACACTAGAGATGCTATACCGATGATGATACTTTTCAAAACGCTTGTGCTATCTAGAGTGGAGTACTGCTGCACAATGACAGCCCCTTTCAAAGCTGGAGAAATTGCTGACCTAGAGAGCGTGCAGAGATCCTTTACTGCTAGAATCCACTCAGTAAAACATCTAAATTACTGGGACCGACTAAAGAGCCTAAATCTGTACTCCCTTGAGCGCAGGCGGGAGAGATACATAATAATTTACACGTGGAAAATAATTGAGGGGCTGGTCCCAAACCTGCACACAGAAATAACACCACATGAGACCAGAAGACATGGCAGGATGTGCAGAATACCCCCGTTGAAAAGCAGAGGTGCAACAGGTACTCTGAGAGAGAACTCTATCAACATCAGAGGCCCGAGACTGTTCAACACGCTTCCACTACACATAAGGGGCATAACTGGCAAACCCCTCACAGTGTTCAAGAGAGAACTGGATAAGCACCTCCAAAGGATACCTGATCAACCAGGCTGTGACTCATACGTCAGGCTGCGAGCAGCCGCGTCTAACAGCCTGGTTGATCAGTCCAGCAACCAGGAGGCCTGGTCGACGACCGGGCCGCGGGGACACTAAGCCCCGGAAGCACCTCAAGGTAGCCTCAAGGTAGGTAGGCCCAGGAACGTGTACGAGATAACGAGCAGCCAGGACCCTGCTTGACCGCCAAAAAAAACCTGCGCTCGAATGTCAAACCAGGTTACGTTGCCAAAGACGACAACAAGAGCCGCGAACTTACGATTGTCACGAGCACGGGGATAGACCGCAGGCTGACTAGCCGTAAGAATCCTGCGGACGACCTGGGAAACCCGCACCTGTGAACAGGGAAGAAGGGAAACCGGAGCATCCCAAAACGTGTCAATGGACACAGAAGCTGAGGCGCGCAAATAATGGCGGAGAACCGCCACGGGCCTCAAAACACGATGCACCCCCGGCCTAACCAACCATGCATCAAAAACCCAAGGACCCCTCCGCAAAGCAGTTGTCTTAATCTTTGCCAGATAAGAAGGAGACGGCTGCAGACGAACAAACCTACCGCCCCGACCGAAAGAGCAGAAAACCAGAACTGGAGGGGGCCACCATAAACCGAGGAGAAGAAAGAAAAGAGCACTCTGTCCAATGACCAGGACAGCACAGGTGGTGCATGAGCAGGCCGGAGGTGAAACAACGCACGAGACAGCTTACGGAATGGCTGAGAAGTAACATCAATACCGAACGCAAGCGGAAGCAGCTCCGCCAGCGCCGCACGATATGAGGCGACAGTATGCGGCAAAATGATGGCCCTGAACCCCCAAAAGAGAGGAACAAAACAACGCTAACAAAACACAGCCACCTAAGATAGGACAGAAGGAAAATTAAGGACCGCCAAAATACCCACACCGCCGCCAAGAAGAAGCACGCAGGTGGGACACCAGCAACGAAGCCACCTGACCACCAACAGAAGGCAAGACTTGAGGTAGAGCCGAACGAGCCGAGGAAGAAGCGGAGCTGCGGGAAGACCTCGGGGGGCAACCATCGAGCAGGCAGAGCCAGAAGCCCGAGCCGGCAAAGAAGGAGATGGAACGTCTGCCGTACCGAAAAACATCCTAAAGCCAGTGAGCCGCCAGGAGGTGGGAGACCAAGACCAGGACAGACTACGAAAATGCCAACAGGCCGGGAAAGCCAGGAACCAGAATCGAAACCTGGCAATAGGAGAGCCAAAAGGCACAAACAAAACACAACGTGTAGGACAAAAGGAAGCTGAGGAACGAAGACGGTAGGCATCAAACGGGAACGAAGGGACAGGACCAACACCGAAAGCCGCTGGACATATCCCGACACGTCATCTGGAGACTGAAGATCCAGAGGGAACATGACCACCAAAAGCAAAATCCTCAGAGGAAGCGACAGGTTAGAGAAATACAAGCCAAGGAACACATGGAGCACACGTAACGGGGGGAAACATGTTGAACTGAACGCCCAAATGAGCAGTAGAAGAGAGAAGCAGCATACCAGTGTCAGAGTAGGAGACAAGAGGAATGCATGCGGAAGGGATGTGGTGGAGGCCAACCCCACACCCAGCATCAAGTGCAGATAAGAGAGCCTAGAAGGCTCAAGAACCTGTACAGAAGTCGAATGACAGGCGAGAGGCGGGACTAAGAGCCAAAGTTCATCCCCAGTGAGGACAACTAGGGGAGTACAGAGAATCCAATGTACATGGAAAAGCTAAGCCTGGTACAGAAAGACCGGCAAGGAATGAGGGACCCAGAAAATCATGGGAACAAAGAACCCAAACAAGGAAGGCCCCAGAAAGAAGCATGGAAGAGCCGAACAAAATGCCACAACCATACCCCAACACACAACTGCAGTATCAAAACCACAGCAAAACATCACCACATAACACCCTCGACACAGGAACATGTACCACATATCAGGCACCTCCACCTTTGCACCTTGAAACACGGTGGAGGTGAGGCCCTGAAACTCAAGCATGGGTGGACATGCATAGGAGAGGGACTGGATGGGCATAGTCAGGAGCCGCCTCGTATGGGCCCAGAGGCCTCCTGCAGTCACCCATGTTCTGATGTTCAAATCGTGAGGTTAGGAACAAGAGCTGCCACGTATGGGCCAATAGGCCCACTGCAGGCACCCCTGTTTGTATGTTCTATGTTCTCATGTACATATATGCTCCCATTCATAACCCAAAAAAACAAACCAGCGCCTGGACGAAGGCGACGCCAGACCGCATAAACTCACTTGCAGAACATAGGCACGGAAGGGTCATGACAATTTTACTAGATTGGTGCCGCCAGAGGCGGCTAGGGTATAGTGTACCCACAGCCGAGAAAACATGGAGTACCACCCACGGAAGCAGGCCAGAGCCCCTAATGCAGAAGAGGAGGGGAGAGGTGAAGAAGGTGCCCCCCACCCAAAATGCAGGGAAAACCCGGCGTCCTCCCCATAGCGGCACTCCAGAACACCCCCATGAGCAACGGGGCACGGACTGGAGAATGAGAAGAGCGAGAGGCAAAGCACTCGAGAGAAAATGGACGGAGAACACCAGCATTTGTGCACACCGACCGAACCAAAACAAACTCCCATGCGCAGGCATGCGCAGGACGCTAAAGAAAAGTAGCCCAACAGTTTGTATCCAGAGTGATTCGCTGAAGAGAAGAAACAGCCCAACGCACGGGAACAGAAGCCAAAAAGGAGTAAGCAGCAACACACATAGCCGGCTCATTTAATGAAAACAATGAACAGAATTGGAACCCAATTGGGCTACCAATTGGGCTATACTATTATTCAATAGTATATGTACTGCCGAAGCGAGTTCTAAAATTGGAACGATACAGAGAAGATTAGCATGGCCCCTGCACAAGGATGACACCACACTGCAAAAATTATGAGGAGGATTGAAACTGAGGACGATAGTAGGAGACTACAAGATGACCTAGACAGACTGAGTGAATGGTCCAACAAATGGCTGTTGAAGTTCAACCCGAGTAAATGCAAAGTAATGAAACTAGGCAGTGGAAACAGGAGGCGAGACACAGGATACAAAATAGGAGATGAAGTACTTAATGAAACAGACAGAGAGAAAGATCTAGGAGTTGATATCACACCAAACCTGTCTCCTGAAGCCCACATAAAAAGAATAACGTCTGCGGCATATGCAAAGCTGGCTAACATCAGAACAGCGTTCAGGAACCTGTGTAAGGAATCATTCAGAATCTTGTACACCACATATGTAAGACCAATCCTGGAGTATGCGGCCCCAGCATGGAGCCCGTACCTTGTCAAGCACAAGACGAAGCTGGAAAAAGTACAAAGGTATGCCACTAGACTAGTCCCAGAACTAAGAGGCATGAGTTACGAGGAAAGGCTGCGGGAAATGCACCTTACGATACTGGAAGACAGAAGAGTAAGGGGAGACATGATCACAACCTACAAAATCCTCAGAGGAATCGACCGGGTAAACAAGGATAAACTATTCAACACTGGTGGGACGTGAACAAGGGGACACAGGTGGAAACTGAGTACCCACATGAGCCATAGAGACGTTAGAAGGAACTTTTTCAGTGTCAGAGTAGTTAACGGATGGAATGCATTAGGCAGTGATGTGGTGGTGGTGGACACATGACTGATGCCAAAGTCTGACATTAGCATATCAGCCTGGTAAAGCTCCGGGGAGCCAACGGGGCTCCCCCCAGAAAAGTACCATTATCCGGAACACGTGAATATCTAGCTGGGGGTCCTTCCCATATAATCCGGATAATCGAGTGGAGACAGTACTGTCATCCGAAAGGAGGGGGCAAGGAATCATCCGATTCAGACGAGAATATCCCAGAATGTGCCGGAGATACGCACAGTCCCGTTTCTGGACTGGAAGCAGGCGGGAAACCAACCGAATCAAGAAGTCGTTTCGACCACACCTAAGCGGTGTGGGAGCCGGTCGGCCGAGCGGACAGCACGCTGGACTTGTGATCCTGTGGTCCTGGGTTCGATCCCAGGCACCGGCGAGAAACAATGGGCAGAGTTTCTTTCACCCTATGCCCCTGTTACCTAGCAGTAAAATAGGTACCTGGGTGTCAGTCAGCTGTCACAGCTGCTTCCTGGGGGTGGAGGCCTGGTCGAGGACTGGGCCGCGGGGACACTAAAAGCCCCGAAATCATCTCAAGATAACCTCAAGGGGAAGCAAACCCACTTCTAGATGACCCGACAGATGAAAGGGAAAGAGGCTTGCCCCATCAGACCCGACCCGCTCGAAGGAGGAAGGGCCACCCAACACCACCAGAGGCCGCACGCCCCAAAAAGCCTACGAACTGTGGGACCAGGCATGGGCAAAGAGCCAGCCCCCCCCCACCATTGCCCTGCCAAAGGGGCAACCCGCAAAAAGGCCGACATGAACTCCGAGAGCCCGACTTCCATGCAAAGCGAGCACCATACCGAACAGACGAAGAGAATAGCACCAAAGCCCCCCACCACCGACTCAGCTGTTGACACCACTGGCCTACCCCAACCAAAAGCAGCACAAGTCCTGACCCAACCTACTGAGTAGGCTGTGACCGACCCCACGAATGACAACAAGTCAGAAATAGGAAAGCAACTAGCAGAAGCAGCCGAGAAAACTAAAAAATACTGTCCTTTAGAAAAAGCAAAGGACAAAAAGATGAAGCTGATAGAAGTGCCAGGGACCACGCCGAATCCAAAGAGAGCAAACACATCCTGCCAAAACGTGAGACGGGAGGTGAAAAACATGAAAACCATCTCCCAGAAGATTGGCACATACAGCTTTAGTAAGGCAGATGACGCCAAAGCAGCAAAGACGAAGACCCAGCATAGGGACCCCCACCGAGTGACCCCATATCCTCCGAAAGCCAATCCGAAGACAGCTCCAGAAGGCTAAATAACTGCATGACAGAGGTCAAGTGCGCCCGAGTCCAAAGGTCGTCAGCAACTAAGACAACCGAAAGAATGGGGACTCGAGCAAGTAACTGCACTAGACTCACATCACGGAGGAGTAGGAGCAAAGAGGCACTCACTGAGGAACTCCAAAGAGCCCCCCAAAAACACTTGCATCAAGAAGATACCTCCTGCCACTCAAGCATGACAAAAGCTGTGCCCAGCTCCAAACCAAAACAACAGTCAGTCTGCCACCCAGGACGACTCCAGTACCTTGTAATGCACCCAATAAGGAGAAGAAGAACTGAACTCTTAAGAGGCCAGATCCAACACCAAGGCGTAAACCGGATCACGCAGGAGGTAAGCACCGAGGGGCCTCCCCCCCCCTCGCACCTCCGCAGTGGAAATAGGAGAGGAAGAAAACTTCCAGAAAGATGAATCCGGAGAGCCGAAAGGCACTCGGAAACACACCCTGGGGAGGGAACACCACCCAGCTCAAACTCATAAAGGGAAGGGAAATATGAAAACTCCCTACCCTGCAAAAGCAGACCCTGCACTGAGGGCACAAGGGCTCAAGAAGGGTCAAAAGGAGCCAAAGAGTTGTGTCGACAAAGGCCTTGGGGCATCCACGCCCACTGCCCGTGAAGAAAAGGCAGATTTCAGGGGGACAGGCCTCTAAAAAGGGAGTCGGCCGAGACGACTCGGAAGCCTCAGCGGGAAGGAGAGGCTCTACTGCCTCAGCACCCGCACTGGAAGGGGCAACCCCCGGAGCCTGTAACGGGGGGAAGGGTGGTGGGTAGGAGAAGGATGAACCCACACCCACTTTGGAAAGTAGAGGGGGTGCGAATGAACCCACGGGCGAGATGACCAACACCCCGAAAACCGAGTCCCTAAACCAAGCAGGGCAGCTGCGGAGCTTTCAACCAGGCATACAGCCTGGCATGTGACAACACAGAAAAGTGCCTATGCAACGTGACCGCTGCCTGATACCATGGAATATCCGATGATGAATGGATGATTGGGAGCACATAATGAGAACTAGTCCCACATGACTCCAGGTTGTAGGTGTCACTGACCTACGACCTGTTCTGCAGCTTGGAGGAGGCAGAACCATACGATTGTCACACTGAGGCAAGGGCACGAACCCCCTCTCAAATTTGCACAAGGTTAGAGTGATCTCAGAAGAGGTATCCGTTGTACAACCGAGTCCGCAGGGATTTTCCAGGGCCTCCAGGGTACGTGCCCTGCAGAATGCCCAGGCACTGAGGCCAGCTACATCGGTAAACCCTGTCGGTGCAGGCAATCAGACCTCAAGAAACTGCTGGAAAACCCAGGGGAAAGCAATAGAGTTCTGCCGCACACACCCTAGGCTAACCTAATAAGGTGAAAAGTAGAACTCCCCCACAGAAGCAAGCTAACAAAGTGCCAACAAACTAAAAGTGAAACAGAAAAAACTCTTAGACCCCCACAGCAGTAAGAAAGCAGTCCAGGAGAAACATCTGTGCACCATCACTAGTTGAAGAGCTGGCAGCGCCAGCTGCAGTGCACCCACTAGCCAAAAACACTCCCTAATCCAGGGCAAGACTGTAACCCCAAGACCCTAGGCTAACCCCAAGGATGAGAATCACCGCCAACGAGGAAGCCCCCCCAGGCGAGTGTTATCCCGAACGCCCCAGGGAAGGTAACCCTGACTTCGCAAAGGCAGTCCTTACAGAACACAGGGAAGAGAACTCTGAGCAGATGCAGCTTTAGGGCCTGTAAACTCCTGAACTCCTGACACACAGAAATCACAATTGAGTGATGCATCAAATAAACAAATCCACAAATTGAACAAATCCTCGTCACGGCCCTTGTGGATTTGTCCTAAACTCCTGGCTTACATACATGTCCATATATAAACACCGCTGCAAGGGCAAAAACACCAAAGAAAACAGGAACACAGTCAGTGTGACACTGACATTAAGTACACATCAGTCAAGAACTGGGCTGTTGGCAGCCCGGCTCCCCCTCTCCCCAAGGGGGGACGCGGGAGATAATGAGCAAGGGGTTAGTTGGACGAAGTTTTGGTTGTTTGTTCTCTTTTTTGGGGAGTTCTTTTGATATTGTGGTTTTGTGTCTAGTATTAAACCATGCAGTAGTTTGTTTTGATACACCTACTTTACTGGGTGCTTCCCTGGTGATGGCAGAAATGATAGACTTTACATGTAAAGTATTCATGCGCCATTGCTCCCTCTGCCTCTCTGAGGGGGCCAGGTTCTGACTCATGTAAGCATACAAGAACTCCGCGACTGATGACACTCAAGTAGTATGGCATTTAATCAGTAAGCTAGCTCCACAAAGTCGAAGGGATCTCCCCACAGAATTTTTTTTTTTGTCTTATGAACATGGCATATATAACAAAATAAAAATAATGAACCTGTGTTGAGCATGCGGCTGGAGCACAATGGTGTTCATTATGAGAGGGATGAAGTCTGCTACATCTTGGTAAACCTGCTGCTTGTATAGCTGAAACATGAGCACCACGATAATAGGTAACTCTGTCAGCACCTTTAGTGACAAGACAGCACGTGGTATCACGTTGTACTGTAAAATAAAAGAATAAATGTATTAAGACATGTGCAGTTAATTTTTTTGAAGACATTCACAATTTATTTTATAAAATTTAGAAATACAATTAACTGCATAATCACTATAGCAGTCTGATGACTCATTTTAGCATCGTCCTTGGTTTTGCAGAATTAGTAATTGGTTTGTTGGCCCTACAATGCATCATCCAATGTTCATTTTCTAAACTATTCTCATTAAATCACCACGACACATCTTTTTCTTTTTTGTAAACACTGCAGGCAGCATGTAGGTGCTGCCTACATGCTGCCTGCAGTGCCTACAAAGGTGCTGCCTACAAAGCTCATGGCCACATACTGGGAATAGGGAGAATAATCAGATTTTTTCACTCACCCACATAACCACATCATGCAGACCCACATCAAGCAAACCCAACAACAGTCTCCAGTCTTTCACATTTTGCTTCCCTGATTCAAAGTATTTTTCTCGTTTCTCACATAACATTTTGTGCTGGGACTATTTGAGATAAAGAAATAACTGAGCACAGAAAGCTAAAATGTATGGGAATAACTATCCAGAAGTGAAGGATACAAAGAAGTTCTTAGAAAACACTGAATTATCTGAAAGGAGTCTACCTGGATATACCTTCATGCCACCAGTTCTGATTAGGTGGATTCGTTATGGGCTGCTCCAGGTTCCCTGGTTCCCTATTCCAGGGCTAGTCTTTCCTCAGGTCGTCTGCAGTATTATTATTAAGTCTAGCCAGCCTGAGGTCAACCCACATGCTAATGTCTTTGGCCGAATTTCGGGTGCGGGGGTTCCGGAGGTTGAACAGGGTCATGGCGGCCAGGTATGTTGTGAATGTCTCAGATCCTCTGCTGCCTTGCGTTGCCTTGGGTTGTGTCTCGCAGCTGTCAATTTCATCTTCGAGTTAATACCTGCAGTGCTGCCTCCTCCCTGGTAAGTGCTCTTTATTGTTCTTCTCCCTGGTTAGTTAACCTCAGGGAGTCGATTTCGCTCCACCCAGAAAACCAACGTTGAATGTAATGAAACGTCAATATCTGGGTGAGCCCCGGTGGTGAGCCCCTCCCTGACACCACCTTTCCTTTCCCCAGGGTATGCGTGTGTTTCATTATCTTAGAACTGACAGTTGGGCATGCCAGCTAACCCGGTATTCCTCCCTCCTCCCCCCAAATAAGGGGGGAGGTGGGTTAAACTAGTGCACACTAGTTTCAGGAAATTGTGGTGGATTGTTTTTATTGTTGCGATCTTCTGGGAATTTTGGGGCTGCGGTCTTGTTTTTAATCATGCAGCAGTCTATTCTGGTTCTCCTAACTTTCTGGGTGCTTCTTTGGTCGTGGCAATTATGATAAACTTTAAATGTAAAATGTTCATAGACCATTGTTCTCCCGAGCCTCTAAGGGGAGGGCCAGGTGGCTCGTGGTCCCTGGTAGGCCAACAGAACTTTGCAACTGATGGCACTGATCAGTGTATGATACCTTTAGGGAGCCTCCGGGGCTCACTCAGAAATTGGCGTTTCATAACATTCAACACAGGTTTTTTTGGCCTAGTTCACTCCTAACCAGTTTGGAAAGTAAGTTGGCCTCTGCAGTTTTATGATTGTAAATAAATCTAGAAAACTGTAATTTTCAAAATTGTAGTTTTTATTTTTCAGTTTGTCAATAAATGACTCCAGGTAGGAACTTCTTGGCTTTCTAAAGGCTGACACTGACCAACAAAATTGCAGTCTTTATTAGACAGTGGGCAGCAAAAATAACAGCATGGTTGATCAAACCATTAATCAGGAATTTTGGCAAAACAATCTTTGTATATTTTAGAATGATACAGTAATGTAAATGTTACTTACAGTTATTGATGTACCATCTTGTAATTTTTTCTCAGTATGGATTGGAGTAATGCTGAAAGTTTCTTGAAGAAGAGCATCAACATTAACTTCAGATAAGTCATTCACTCGTATCACAGTGCGAGGCTCAAATATTTTGTTCATATGATTTGGCAGATCTCGATACATGTTCTTAACAAACTGAAGAAACTGCTGAATCTAAAACAAATAAAATATTAATACAAAATCAGAATACAGTTAATCAAATAAATTTATGAAAACATTACAATTTAAACAAATCATAATGAAATTTGTTATACAAATGTGCCTACAAGGTTACACTAAAATGGATGAAACATTACAAAAACCGGCATTGAATGTAATGAAATGCTTCTTTCTGGATGAACCCCAATGGCTACCTGAACGCCATCTCTCTGAGATGGCTCCCAACTACCAAGTAGTACGAGCTGCAGAGTTTGGCCTACAGGGGGACCAAAGCCAGAACCTGACTTTGGTCATAACATTACGAACCACTAAGCTGGTATGGTGCAGCAAAACAGCAAAATGGCCACCAACACACCAGGCAGCAGACGATACTACCTCCCTCACCAACATAGCCCCTCACACCATACTGTTTGTGCTGTTATTACACTATATACACACGTTATGCGGAAAATCCGCAGAAAATGGGAGGGGAAGGGAAATGGGAAGAAATGAACGTTTCTGGCAGTCTGAAGGACATAGACGAACTTCAGCAGAGGAATGGATGAGCTGGAGCACATGGGAAGAACAAATTCCCCATGACTCTGGGTCATAAGTGTTACTGACCCAACAGGCAGCATGGCAAAGGCAGAAAGTATGAACGTCACCAGGTGTAACAGGAGACAGCCCTCAAATTTGCACAAGGTGAGAGCAGGCTCGGAAGAGGTATCCACGGTACAACTGAGCCCATAGGGGATTTCCAGGGCCTGCAGGGTACAGATGACAGGAAAGCTAGCCACCCAAAACCAATGGAAATGTCAGAGAGGGCAACAAGGGGGGTTCAGCTGCACACAGCCTATCCAGACCTAATAAGGTGAAAAGCAGAACCCCCCCCCCCCAAGCCAAAAAGGGGCAAAATGAAAACAAAAACAAACACAAGGCCCCAAACCAAGCCACAGAAAACAGGCAACCATGGAGAAACATCAGCACACCTATGTACTTATGGAATAGCTGGTCGCTCAATTCACTGCACACCCTGCGTAATCACGTAATTGCACCCACACTGTGTTATTACTAAGTGTAATTACACTTAGGTAATTACCGCAACACCCAAAAACACTCCCAACCACAGGTATGACAGTCAGTCACAGACCACCGGCTTACCTTAAGGGCGAAGACCACCCCTCCAGTGAGGAAGCCCCCCCCCCCCCCTAAGAGAAGAGTATCCCAGATGCCCCAGGGAAGCAAACCTTGACTGTGCAAGGGAAGCACAACAGAGTGCACAGGGAAGGAAACTCTGAGCACATGCAGCTCCAAGCTCACTAAACTCCTGGCTCATGCACAACACTTCTGTAAAAACCAGCCTCAAACGCAAAACACCAAACAAAAACTGGAGACTGGAGCCAGAGCGAAGTGGTGACCAGGGAACACAGCAGCAAGAACTGAGGTGGAAGTGAGCCAGCTGACCCGATATGCCTCCCTCCTACCCCCCAAACGAGGGTGGCGGGGCAAACTATCCAGTGCTAGTTCCAAGAAAATTTGGTGGTTTCATTTTCATTGTTGGGAGAGTTCTTTTAGCGATTTTGAGGCTGAGGTCTCGTTTCTTAGCCCTTTAACTGCGCAACGCGCCTGCAGGCCCAGGCTTCAGGTGCGCAACGCGCCTCTGGGTATTTGTATTTTTCACATTCCATTCAAAACTCCCGCGGCTACATGGGGTTCACATCAGCTTCCTCAGGGCTATTGTAAACAGACGCCATCTTTAAAAAAAATCGTGGTCCACATTCCCAGGTGTGGGAGCCTCAGTAGTGAGTGAGCAACCAAGGCTGGCGCTCGCAGCATGAGCGCACAGCACTGCTGTTCAGCGTGTGACCACAGCATCGCCTAATAATGTCATAATATATATATAACTTGTATTATTTAGCCATGATAGTATTATAGAAGAGCCTGAGTGTGATAATGACTGGGTACAATGTTCAAATATCAGTGATTGAATGCTGTTCACGATGTTCACAGCGCTAGCCACAGCACCACAGCATTATTTCGTCCATCTAGGAATCTTCAAACGACTTTTTAGGTTCCTTTTCAAAATAAACTTGTGGTCAATTATTCATTTACAGGAATTAGTGATCAGGATTGTGATTATAATTAGCGTTGAGCGTAGTATTGTGGAAGTAGGAATTGTGGTGAGGGAGGGAGAGAATTGAGGTACCATCACTGTGTGGCAGCCACTCTTGTTTTGCTCACCATATTAGCTTCGTGGTTCGCTATGGGGAACACATTTGTACATGGGTATATACAGTGTGTGTATGTATATAGTGTAATAACAGCAACAGGATTATGTTGAGAGGAGCTAAGAACATAAGAACAAAGGTAACGCCTGCAGAAGACCTATTGGCCCATACGAGGCAGCTGCTTTTGCCCCATACGAGGCAGCTGCTATTGGCCCATACGAGGCAGCTGCTATTGGCCCATACGAGGCAGCTGCTATTGGCCCATACGAGGCAGCTGCTATTGGCCCATACGAGGCAGCTGCTATTGGCCCATACGAGGCAGCTGCTATTGGCCCATACGAGGCAGCTGCTATTGGCCCATATGAGGCAGCCGCTATTGGCCCATACGAGGCACCTGCTATTGGCCCATACGAGGCAGCTGCTACGTGATGTTCTGAATGTGTTGATGGTAAATGTATATAGTGTGTGACAGTGTATAGTGTGTACATATGTTGTAAATATACATAAATGAGCATGAAACATTGGTGTGAATAACTGTATGATGAGAGGGGCAAAGTTGGCGAATACAATGTTGCAGTAACGCCTGCAGAATGCCTATTGGCCCATACGAGGAAGCTCCTATTGGCCCATACGAGGCAGCTCCTATTGGCCCATACGAGGCAGCTCATATTGGCCCATACGAGGCAGCTCATATTGGCCCATACGAGGCAGCTCCTATTGGCCCATACGAGGCAGCTCTTATTGGCCCATACGAGGCAGCTCCTATTGGCCCATACGAGGCAGCTCCTATTGGCCTATACGAGGCAGCTCCTATTGGCCCATATGAGGCAGCTCCTATTGGCCCATACGAGGCAGCTCCTATTGGCTCATACGAGGCAGCTCCTATTGGCCCATACGAGACAGCTCCTATTGGCCCATACGAGGCAGCTCCTAATGGCCCATACAAGGCAGCTGCTATAATTGGCCCATACATACATAAGAACATACATAAGAACAAAGGTAACTGCAGAAGGCCTATTGGCCCATTCGAGGCAGCTCCTATTCTATAACCACCCAATCCCACTCATATACTTGTCCAACCCGCGCTTGAAACAATCGAGGGACCCCACCTCCACCACGTTACGCGGCAATTGGTTCCACAAATCAACAACCCTGTTACTGAACCAGTATTTACCCAAGTCTTTCCTAAATCTAAACTTATCCAATTTATACCCATTATTTCGTGTTCTGTCCTGTGTTGATACTTTTAATACCCTATTAATATCCCCCTTGTTATGTCCATTCACCCACTTGTAAAGCTCTATCATGTCGCCCCTAACTCTTCGCCTTTCCAGTGAATGCAAATTAAGCTTTGTTAATCTTTCTTCATATGAAAGATTTCTAATTTGGGGAATTAACTTAGTCATCCTACGCTGGACACGTTCAAGTGAATTTATATCCATTCTATAATATGGCGACCAAAACTGAACTGCATAATCTAAATGGGGCCTAACTAGAGCAAGATATAGCTTGAGAACCACACCAGGTGTCTTGCTACTAACGCTGCGATTAATAAATCCAAGTGTCCGATTTGCCTTATTACGAACATTTATGCATTGATCCTTTTGTTTTAAATTCTTACTAATCATAACTCCCAGATCCCTTTCGCAATCCGACTTCGCAATCACAACACCATCTAGCTCGTATCTTGTAACTCTATCATCATTACCTAACCTCAGAACTTTACATTTATCAGCATTAAACTGCATCTGCCAATCCTTTGACCATTTCAAAACCCTATCTAGATCAACTTGAAGTGATAGTGAGTCCTCCTCCGAATTAATTTCCCTACCGATTTTCGTATCATCGGCAAATTTGCAAATGTTGCTACTCAAACCTGAATCTAAATCATTTATATATATTATAAACAACAGAGGTCCCAGGACAGAGCCTTGAGGCACTCCGCTTACAACATTTTCCCACTCTGACTTGATTCCATTTATACTAACTCTCTGTTTCCTTTGGTATAGCCATGCCCTAATCCAGCTTAATATAGCACCCCCAATACCATGAGACTCTATTTTTTAATCAGTCTTTCATGTGGCACTGTATCAAAAGCTTTGCTAAAGTCAAGGTATACAACATCGCAATCCTTACCACTATCAACTGCCTCAACAATGCTAGAATAAAAAGATAACAAATTTGTTAAACATGAACGGCCATTTATAAAACCATGTTGAGACTCGATTATTAATTTATGTTTTTCAAGATGAAGACGAATTTTATTTGCTATTATAGATTCGAGTAACTTTCCCACAATAGACGTTAGGCTAATTGGTCGATAGTTAGACGCAAGTGATCTATCTCCTTTCTTAAAAACTGGTATCACATTAGCAACTTTCCAAAACTCTGGCACTCTGCCTGACTCTATTGATTTATTAAATATGGTTGACAGTGGGTCACAAAGCTCCTCTTTGCATTCTTTAAGCACCCTGGCAAACACTTCATCCGGCCCTGGGGATTTGTTTGGTTTGAGTTTTACTATTTGTTTAAGAACATCCTCCCTGGTAACTGCTAAACTCGTCAACCTGTCCTCGTCCCCACCCACATAGACTTGTTCAGCTGAAGGCATATTGTTAAGTTCCTCTTTAGTAAATACAGATACAAAATATTTATTAAAAATACTACTCATCTCTTCATCACTATCTGTTATTTGACCTGTATCAGTTTTTAATGGACCTATCCTTTCCCTAGTCTTAGTACGATATAACTGAAAAAACCCTTTAGGATTTGTCTTTGCTTGCCCTGCTATGCGAACTTCATAGTTTCTTTTTGCTTTCCTTATCTCTTTTTTAACATTTCTAACCAGTTGTACGAATTCCTGTTCTAAAGTGACCTCCCCATTTTTAATCCTTTTGTACCAAGCTCTCTTTTTACCTATAAGGTTCTTCAAATTCTTTGTTATCCACTTTGGGTCATTAGTATTCGATCTATTCAATTTGTATGGTATACTACGTTCCTGTGCTTTGTTTAGAATATTCTTAAATAAGTTATATATTGAATCCACATCGAAATCCCCATTTAAGTCACCTATCGCTGGGTTCATGTCTCGCTCCAAGACCGGCCCACACCCCATACCCAAGACTTTCCAATCAATTTGACCCAAAAAATTTCTTAGGCTATTAAAATCAGCTTTTCGAAAATCTGGCACTTTAACAGAATTTTCTCCTACTGGTCTATTCCATTCTATGCTAAATCTGATTTCTTTGTGATCACTGTTCCCTAGCTCACTCCCTATTTCGATGTCATTAATTTGCTTTCCCTGTTAGTTAACACTAAATCTAAAATATTATTTTCCCGTGTTGGTTCCTTAATGTGTTGCGTAAGAAAGCAATCGTCAATTAATTCTAGAAAATCTTCTGCTTCACTATTCCCTGTTTTGTTCAACCAGTTTATTCCGCTAAAATTAAAGTCACCCATGACATAAATACTGTAAGATCTAGATGCTCTAGATATTTCATCCCATAGGTGCTTTGCTTCCATTCTGTCTAAATTTGGTGGCCTATATATTACTCCTATTATAATATTATTAGCTTTTTCGTTTAATTCTATCCAAATAGTTTCTGTGTGTGGCTCTGTTTTGATTCCCTCTTTGAGACTACATTTCAAATTGTCCCTAACATATATGGCTACTCCACCTCCTCGTCTAATATATCTATCTGTGTGAAATAGTTTAAATCCATATATTTGATATTCAGCTAATAGTTCTCTATTTTCTACATTCATCCACGTTTCGGTAAGTGCAATAATATCTATTTTTTCTGTGCAGACAAGAGCATTTAATTCGTTAATTTTATTTCTTAGACTTCTACTGTTAGTGTAATATACCCTAAGTGAATTGTTATTTTGCGGACCTTCTCTTTCCCTGATCGTTTTGCCAATTCCTTTCTCCCACAAACACATACTTTTATTACCTCCTTCCTCCAAATCAATTCCCATACCTCTATCTACTAACAGTTTAAACCCAAACAAACACCTCTAACCACTTCTTCCAACGAGTTCGCAACAGCAACAACCCCAGCTCTCGATAGATGCACCCCATCACGAGCATACATTTCATTTCTTCCATAGAAGTGTTCCCAGTTGTCTATGAAAGATATTGCATTTGATTTGCAATATCTTTCCAGCCGGCAATTGACACCAAGTGCCCTCGATATCCATTCATTTCCCACTCCCTTTCTTGGAAGAATGCCACATATGATCGGGATTCCTCCCTTGTTCCTAACTAATTCTATGGCTGTTTTATACCTCTGAATCAGTTCCTCACTCCTAACTCGACCAACATCATTTCCTCCCACGCTAATGCAAATAATGGGATTGTTCCCATTACCAGCCATAATATCATTCATGTTGTTTATAATATCACCAATGCCAGCTCCGGGATAGCAAACCCTTAACCTGTTCCCCCTATCTCTAGCACAAAACGCTCTATCCAAATACCTTATCTGGGAATCTCCCACAACTAATGTTTGCTTAGGTACCTTTACTTTCTGAGGGGCCTGCGCTTCCTTTCTCTTCGTTGCTTTCCCTTTTGCGCGATCCGCAGTCTCACCACAGCACTCGTCCTCCAAAACGACAAATGAATTAGAAGTTGCTATGGCGTTTGAAGGCGGCTTTATCAAAGTCTTCTTAAGGCCCCTGTCTTTCACAACTCTCCAAGACGAGGTCCCTTTACTACTGGTCTCCTCCTTCGTTACTTCTCGTTGTTCTTTAAGCTGACGCACCTCCTCCCGCAGAGAGTCCAACTCTGTCCTCAGGGCTCCCACTAGAGTCACCAGGTCCTTAACTACAACTTCCATATTGCTATGATAATATAACAACACTCAGGAGCTCCGGTTAACACAACCTCTCACTGTGACTTCGCCTGACTGATACGAGGCAGCTGCTACGTGATGTTCTGAATGTGTTGATGGTAAATGTATATAGTGTGTGACAGTGTATAGTGTGTACATATGTTGTAAATATACATAAATGAGCATGAAACATTGGTGTGAATAACTGTATGATGAGAGGGGCAAAGTTGGCAAATACAATGTTGGAGAAGTGAGGGAGGGAGGGCTGGCTGGGTGTGGCAGCTCTCACTCGCGGTGTTCTGAATGTGTTGATGGTGAATGTATATAGTGTGTGACAGTGTATAGTCTGTAAATAGATTGTATATATACATAAATTAGCATGATACATGGTAAATATGTGCAACGTGTGTACACAAGTGTCATGCACGTAACACAGTGTCCTTGGACAGTACGGATGTTTTACTGCCATAATATAGTGTACGTGTTCATTATCTTGAGGTTATCTTGAGATGATTTCGGGGCTTTTTAGTGTCCCCGCGGCCCGGTCCTCGACCAGGCCTCCACCCCCAGGAAGCAGCCCGTGACAGCTGACTAACACCCAGGTACCTATTTTACTGCTAGGTAACAGGGGCATAGAGTGAAAGAAACTCTGCCCAATGTTTCTCGCCGGCGCCTGGGATTGAACCCAGGACCACTGGATCACAAGTACAGCGTGCTGTCCGCTCGGCCGACTGGCTCCCTACATAGGATTATACATAGGATTAGCGCATAAAAACAAATAAAATGTATTTGGAACTGTGCGCAAAAAATTAACAAAAAATACATTCGCGGCAACTCGCGCGCCCCACCCCGGGCGCCCCACCGGCCCCGGGAGCTTACTGCACGGGCGCACATGGAATGATGACGTCACACGCCACCTTATGGACCCCATAGCAGCCAAAGTAAGGACAATTTCGAAATTCCATTGCTATACCCATATACAGGGAGGGGTTTTTGACACTTTCAGAACTAAAAAGAATTTTTTCCCGAGAATTTATTTCTTGCGCACTGGGGGGGGGTGTCATATTTATAGGCCGCACAGTTAAAGGGTTAAACCATGCAGCAGTTTGTTTTGGTTTGCCAACCTCTCTGGGTGTTTTCCTGGTGGTAGCAAATATGCTCAAACTTTAAATGTAAAGTTTTCATAGGTCATCACTCCCTGTGCCTCTCTGAGTGGACCAGGCTCTGACTCAGGGTCCCCAGTAGGCCAATAAGAACTCTGTGCCTGATGGCACCTGACAGCATGGCACTGATCAGTATATGATAGATTCAGGGAGCCAATGGGGCTCCCCACAGAAAAAATGTCTCCTAAACCAATAAGAGCATGTTTAATATATATTACTAATCCTGTAATGAACTACTGTAGATGGTATGCCATGAATTTTGTTTAATAAACTTCTTCCCAGTCATGAAGCAATAACTCATGAAAACAAAAAAGAGGCAGATACCTGAAACAATTCAAGCTTACCTCTGGGCTGAACTGAGGCCTGAAGGTTTTGTGTAGCTCTATGATGATTCGAAGACATACCATCACATTTTCCTCGTTATCTGTCTCCAAAAGACGAAACATAAGAGACAAGATAGGACGTAGGTACACCTTGAGTTGATCATTGCTTGGCAAACGATGAATCATCTCCAGGATTAATTTTCGAAGTTGCTGTAATCGGAGACAATATGCATTAGAGTATAGATATGTTTAAGAAACTAAGCGGAGGAAACTGCTCATATGTGAACTGTACTAAACGGTTTCTTTAGACAAGATTCTATTGTTAACATGGACAGGAATATGATCAGTCATGGCAAATCTACATTCTGCATCATGGATCTTTCAAAACATTCATGTCAAGCCATACAACTCACTCCAGCCCTAACGACATCGAGAAAGTTCATTCAACACTCGAAACCACTTTAAGCTGTACTTGACATGTAGAGAAATACTGTGATGAGAGTATACATTATTTGTTTGTATGGGCTTCATCAAATGAGATTTTATAAAGCAATGGCAAATAAAATGTCACCTAAAATATAGTACAGTATACTCTCATCTTGGTATTTTTCTAGTGTTGTTTGCACTTTGAGACGGTCCCAATAATTTAGGGGCTTTATCGTCTTTATATATGCTGTATATGTTCTCTGTATTCCCTCTATTTCAGCAATCTCTCCTGCTCTGAAGGGGGAAGTGAGTACTGAGCAGTACTCAAGATGGAACAGCACAAGTGATTTGAAGCATACAACCATTGTGATGGGATCCCTGGATTTGAAAGTTCTCGTAATCCATCCTATCATTTTTCTGGCTGATGAAATATTTGCTTGGTTATGCTCCCTAAACGTTAGGTCGTCAGACATCATTATTCCCAAATCCTTTACGTGCTGTTTTCCACCTATGGGCAGATTTGATTGTGTTTTATACCCTGTATTATGTTTAAGGTCCTCATTTTTACCATACCTGAGTACCTGGAATTTATCACTGTTAAACATCGTGTTATTTTCTGATGCCCAGTCAAAAACTTTATTAATATATGCTTCTAGTTTTTCAATGTCTTCTGCAGAGGTAATTTTCATGCTGATTTTTGTGTCATCTGCAAATTATGATACAAAACTGTGACTTGTATTTGAGTCTATATCTAATATGAGATATAAGGAAAGCAGTTGTGCAAGAACTGTACCCTGGGGTACAGAGCTTTTAACTGCATTTGGACTCTTATTTTATATGGTTGACAAATATGATCTATTTGTGTTCTGTTTGACAGAAAAATGAGTATCCACAGTCCTACTTTACCAGTTATTCCCATTAACCTCATTTTGTGTGATATCACTCCATGGTCACATTTATCGAATGTCCTAGTGAACTCTGTGTATAATGCTCTGCATTTCGCGTCTGGTCTTTCTGACGTATGTGTATCGCATTTTCTATGAAGATCAGGTGACTTCTTTAATGGTGTCCCAACTGCGGTCTTCCTAACAGTGATAGTATGAAGTTTCTTAGCAATCTTTCCGTCAGTGTTTTCTCTTATGAGGTTTTCTTCAATTTCAGACTATCTGAAAGTCAGTTTTGTTCTTTCTATCTTGGCTCTTTTTGGACCGGCAGCTCATGCCTAATACTATTGCTTTATATCGTCTGGCATTGGTGGAGCCGCTCCAGTTGCTTTTGGGGTGGATGTTAATTCTGCCACATTCAGCAAGCTTTCCCATGTGTTTTTGTTTTTTTTACCTCTGGCCAGTTCATGCACCGCCTGACCCTTCCTGGTCTTTGGATCGGTTTCTTTTTTTTCTTTCTTCTCTGTGCTTTGTTGTTACCCCTTCGGTTATCTTGAGTTATCTTGAGTTATTCGGGGCTTTAGTGTCCCCGCGGCCCGGTCCTCGACCAGGCCTCCACCCCCAGGAAGCAGCCCGTGACAGCTGACTAACACCCAGGTACCTATTTTACTGCTAGGTAACAGGGGCATCAGGATGAAAGAAACTCTGCCCATCGTTTCTCGCCGGCGCCCGGGATCGAACCCGGGACCACAGGATCACGCGTCCAGTGTTCTGTCCGCTCAGCCACCGGCTCCCTGGTTGGTGATTGTTTTTGCAAGGCCCTATTTTTGTTGGTTTCACTTCTGGGGGCTTGGGTAGGGGAGCTTCATGCTCACCTCCGGCTCCGGAGTTTTTGTTATTTTGGCCCTGGGCATCATTTTGTTGGGTTGCAGCTCTCTTCTTCTTTACTGGCGAAGAATGAGGCGGTGGGCTTCCGGAGGAGTCCTCTTGTGGTGGATGCTTGGTTGGTTCGGCCAGGGGTGCATCAAGTGCTATGTCCTGGTTGATACCTGGTTGATGGGGTTCTGGGAGTTCTTCTACTCCCCAAGCCCGGCCCGAGGCCAGGCTTGACTTGTGAGAGTTTGGTCCACTAGGCTGTTGCTTGGAGCGGCCCGCAGGCCCACATACCCACCACAGCCCGGTTGGTCCGGCACTCCTTGGAGGAATAAATCTAGTTTCCTCTTGAAGATGTCCACGGTTGTTCCAGCAATATTTCTTATGCTTGCTGGGAGGGTGTTGAACAACAGTAGACCTCTGATGTTTATACAGTGTTCTCTGATTGTGCCTATGGCACCCCTGCTCTTCAATGGTTCTATTCTACATTTTCTTCCATATCGTTCACTCCAGTACGTTGTTATTTTACTGTGTAGATTTGGTACTTGGCCCTCCAGTATCTTCCACATGTATATTATTTGATCTCTCTCTCATCTTCTTTCTAGTGAGTACATTTGGAGGGCTTTGAGACGATCCCAATAATTTAGGTGCTTTATCGCGTCTAAGCGTGCCGAATATGTTCTCTGTATTCCCTCTATTTCAGCAAGCTCTCCTGCTCTGAAGGGGGAAGTGAGTACTGAGCAGTACTCAAGACAGAACAACACAAGTGACTTGAAGAGTACAACCATTATGATGGGATCCCTGGATTTGAAACTTCTCATAATCCACCCTATCATTTTTTTTGGCTGATGCAATATTTGCTTGGTTATGCTCTCTAAATGTTAGGTCGTCAGATATCATTATTTCCAAATCCTTTACATGCTGTTTTCCTACTATAGGCACATTTGATTGTGTTTTGTACCCTGTATTTTGTAGAATGTCCTCATTTTTACCGTACCTGAGTACCTGGAATTTATCACTGTTAAACATCATGTTATTTTCTGATGCCCAGTCAAAAACTTTATTAATATCAGCTTGAAGTTTTTCAATGTCCTCAGCCGAGGTAATTTTCATACTAATTTTTGTGTCATCTGCAAAGGATGATACGAAACTGTGACTTGTTTTTTTGTCTATATCTGGTATGAGAATAAGGAAAAGCAGCGGTGCAAGGACTGTACCCTGAGGTACAGAGCTTTTAACTGCGCTTGGACTCAATTTTATATGGTTGACTGTTACTCGCAGTGTCCTGTTTGACAGAAAATTGAGTATCCAGCATCCTACTTTACCGGTTATTCCCATTGACTTCATTTTGTGCGCTATCACTCCATGGTCACATTTATCGAAAGCCTTTGCGAAGTCCGTGTATATCACATCAGCATTCTGTTTTTCTTCTAATGCCTCAATGACTTTGTCGTAGTGCTCAAGTAGCTGTGAGAGGCACGATCTTCCCGCTCGAAATCCATGTTGGCCTGGGTTGTGAAGGTCATTGGTCTCGATGAAATTGGTGACCTGACTCCTAATCACTCTCTCAAATACTTTTATAATGCGCGACGTTAATGCAACTGGTCTATAATTCTTCGCCAATGTTTTGCTCCCTCCCTTGTGTAGAGGGGCTATGTCTGCTACTTTAAGTGCATCTGGTATCTCTCCCATGTCCAAGCTCTTCCTCCACACTATACTGAGTGCCTGTGCTACCAGCACTTTGCATTTCTTTATAAATATTGAATTCCATGAATCTGGACCCGGGGCCGAGTGCATGGGCATGTTTTCAATTTCTCTTTCAAAGTCTAGTACACTCGTGTTGATATCAGTTATATTTACAGGGGTTTGGATATCCCACATAAAGAAATTGTCTGGGTCTTCCACTTTCATGTTGTTTATTGGAGTGCTAAACATGTCCTCATACTGCTTTTTTAGGATTTCACTAATTTCTTTGTCATCCTCCGTGTATGAACCTTCACTTGTACGAATAGGTCCAATACTGGCAGTGGTTTTTGCTTTTGATTTTGCATATTTGAAGAAGTATTTTGGATTTTTCTTTATTTCCTGAATTGCTTTCTGTTCTAACTGCCTTTCTTCAGTTTGATATGAGTGTTTCAATTTCCGCTTGATTTCTTCAATCTCCCTATTTAAATTATTCCTTCTTTGACGGGAAAGTCGTGTCTGCTTAACCCTTACACTGCTCAGGGGTCCTGGGGACATTTACACCCCTGTGCGCAAGAAAAAAAAATTAAAATTTTTTTTTTCGTCTTCTAAACATGTTAACACTTTCGCGCTTTAGATTAGAGATAACTCGTCACCGTTTTTTCTTACGATTCCGCATAACAGCCTACTTTTCTCGTCCATCGAAAAAATATTTCTATAAATTCCATTTTTTAACCGAAATGGATGGGGATACTCTCAGATTTTTCTCCATGAAATTCCCGTTCTCCCTCACCAAACACATGGCATCTCGGCCTACCCGGTCATGTGGTCGGCCCATTGTTTTGTTGACACGCCAAGTGCCCACACTGCGCTCCCCTCTCGCGGCAAACGTGACCCGTTTTACGCATTTATTTCCGTTCCGTTTCCGTTCTCATGTACCTAAAACCCATTCAATACCTTCAACATGGATGCTGCACCAGGAACAAGCAGTGGAACGCAAAACAAAGGTAGGAAATGTAGGAAAGCAGAAGAGATCGCCAGGATTTTCGATCTGTATCGTGGGGTCAATCTCACTCCATCCAAGATTCCCGACGTTGTTGAAGCCTTTTCAGGGTCTTCTGATGATGATTTGGAGGCTGACGAACCGGAAAATGATGTGCTTTATGAGGTTTCCACAAGTGATGATGATATTTCGAGTGAGAGTGAGGATGAGAGTGATGAAGAAGCCCCAGCCCCGCCACGCGGTAACCGCACGTGTCCAGTACCAAAAAGGGCTAGGCTGGGTGATGAGTGGAATCGTAGCAATACTCCTCCCATCGTTGATGACTTTACTGCAACCCCTGGCCTAACAATTCCACTACCTGCTACTCCTTTGCAGTTTTTACAATTATTTTTCACTAGAGTAGTGGTTGAATACTTAGCGTATGAAACAAATTTGCATGCCACACACGTCATACATCTCATGGCTGAGTCAGCAAGAAAAACGTGGAAACCAGTGTCGGTGAAAGAAATGGCCCGATATTTGGCCCTGTGCATACTGATGGGCATAGTGAAGATGCCTACAATGAGGATGTACTGGCAGACGAATCAGATGTGGCATTGTCGATTCTTCAACTTGTTTATGTCGTCTGCTCGGTTCCAACACATTTCTAAGTTCTTCCACATGTATAACAAAAAAGGCGTTCCAGTGAATAATAGTGACCGATTGATAAAAGTTAGACCACTAATGGACTATTTTTCAGAAAAATTTGAATCTGTATATATCCCCAAAAAAGAATTGAGTCTCGATGAGGGTACAATGGCATGGCGCGGCCGCCTCTCTTTCAAGGTCTACAATCCCAACAAGCCTGATAAATATGGTGTAAAATTTTATATGTTGGCCGAAGGGAAATCAGGCTACATATATAAATTTGATGTGTATTGTGGAATTGGAAAAACGACAGTGGAAACCGTGATGGGGTTGATGGCGCCCTTAGTCAACAAGGGTTATCATTTGTATATGGATAACTACTATAACTCGGTAAGCCTAACAGAACAATTACGTGAAGTGGGTGTTTACACATGTGGCACACTTAAGACTCCAACGTGGCGCCCCCAAGGATCTGCAACAAGTGGTAAAGGGTAAAATGGCAACCGACACGACCGTATACATGCGTAAGGATAACACCTTTGTTATAGTTTGGAAGGACAAGCGCCCCGTCTCTGTCTATCACCAATATCCACAATGCCGACACTACTCAAGCACAGCGCAGGAAACGCGTTCGTAAACGTGACGGGAGAACTGGAGTAGAAATTGTGAAAATGAACAAACCCAAGGCCATAGTGGATTACAATAAGTTCATGAAAGGTGTTGATCATTTTGATCAAATGGTCAAATATTATGAGTTTGCAAGAAAAACCCACAAATGGACCAAGAAGATCACTTTCTATTTTCTACAAATGGCCATGCACAATGCATACGCATTGTATAACCACTACTCAACAGATACAAAAAAACTAACACTATTAGAGTTTCACGCAGTAGGAATAAAAGCCTTATTGGCGTGGAACAGCGAGGAATGGCCAACAACAACAAGTATACCACATGTTCCCGACATAGATGCCAGCGCAGCTCCTCCTGCTGACGCGGCAGTTTCAACACCCGGCACATTTGGTGCGAGGCGTCCTCTGTTCACCTCAACACCTCAAGCCCACTCATCAACCACAAATTCTGAAATGGACATTGAGGACATAGAACCACTTGATGTTTCTGATTTCATAGAAGATTCTACTACAAGTTTGGTGGTTCCTGTAGAAGACAATATTCCTCCAGTGCATCCAAGAAATACAAGAATTATAGATTCAGAACAACGTCTCAACTACAAGTTGACGCATGAACTCGTGCACTTGGCTAAAAAAAGAAGATGCCGTATTTGTTTCAAGTCTGGCAAAAGGAGGGACGTGATATATGGATGTAAAACTTGTGATGTGGCACTGTGCGCTGCGCCTTGCTACACAAGGTACCACCGAAGAAAGATATTTTGGGTGGAGAAAAAATAACCACCGGCAACAGCTTCACTCCACCTAAGAAACATCAGATGAGCAACTTCAGGATCAGAAGCCTGAAGATGGTGGAGTGAAGAAAAAATGCTCAACTGTTGATCTTCAATCAACATAGACAGGGTAAGTACACCTATTTGGAATTTTTTATCATCTATAAGAAGTTATATTATATACGTTTTGTAGAGAATTTATTTGCGAATTTTTTGGTACCAGAATGAATATTATATCACATAAACTTCTATGAGTAAAAAAAACCAGCGTTGAATGTAATTAAACGCCATTTTCTGGGTGAGACCCGGAGGCTCCCCGGAGCTTTACCGGCTGATATGCTAATGTCAGACTTTGGCATCAGTCATGTGTATGGAGTTCTAGGGCCTACCGGGGACCACGAGCCAGAACCTGGCCCCCTCAGAGAGGCAAGGGGAGCAATGGCCTATAGAAACCCCCGTGTGGTTGGAAGCATTCTATGTCTGCCATCGACCGGGTCAAGCATCCAGAAAGGTAAGCATTCCAAAGCAAACCCCTATTCTGGTGAAAATTGCTACCTAAGCCGAACTAGTGGATAGAACTCTTCAACAGAAAACAAGGAAACTAGTATGACGTCATACGTCACCGCGCCGCTGTCTGCGCAGCTCCCCCCTCCCCAGGAGGGGGAAGGGGGAGCCCCAGACCTCCCATGCCGGCTATCCACCCACCAGTTCTGAGGCTGGATGTCAAAACACGCGAAAAACGCCGACCGGAGGGAGGGAGGGTTGCCGGGGAGCCTCCGGGTCTCACCCAGAAAATGGCGTTTCATTACATTCAACGCTGGTTTTCTGGGGGGAGCCCCGTCGGCTCCCCGGAGCTAACTACCCACAGAGGAAGGTCAAAGGGACAAAACCGGGAGGCGGACACCACGCACCCCCCAAGGAGGCGAGACAACTGGCAGCAAATGCCAACCCAAGGCGCCACAGCCCCGAAAATCCTGGGAACAACACGAGAACCACGAGCAGCAAGGCCCCTGCACGAACACCAAAAATCCATGCCCGAAAGACTGCAAGGCCACGTCGCCCAGATGGCAGCGAGAGCAGCGAAGCCACGAACGCCACAGGCATGAGGGAAGAACACAGGCAGCTTAGCCACAAGAACACGGCTGACCACCTGGGACACCATCACCCGCGAACCGGGAAGAACAGAACCGGATCAACGCAAAACGCGCTCCGGACCCAAACGCCGTGGCACGCAAACAACAGCGGAGGGCCGCCACTGAACACACAAACGACACCCCCGGCCCGACCAACGAAGCACCAACAAACCCTGGACCCCTCCAGAATGCAGCAGCCCCACCCCGCGCCAGAAAAGATGGAGACTGCTGCCATCAAACAACCAAAACGCTAAAACCAAAGGAGCAAGAAAACGCAGCGAACCGACCCCGAGAGGCAAAGGCCCAAAGGAAAGAGCCGACGAAAAAACACACCGGAACCGAAGGGGCACTACCAACCGAGGAGAAGACAGCACGCTGACCAGAGACCAGGATGGTGCAAGCGG
Source organism: Procambarus clarkii (assembly GCF_040958095.1). Classification (NCBI taxonomy): domain Eukaryota; kingdom Metazoa; phylum Arthropoda; class Malacostraca; order Decapoda; family Cambaridae; genus Procambarus; species Procambarus clarkii. Next base: position 19,598,204 of record NC_091204.1, read on the forward strand.
CGCACGAACAGGCCGGAGGTGAAACGACGCACAAGACAGCTGACTAACGGTGCAGAAGCAACACCAAGACCGAAAGCAAGCTGAAGCGGCTCCGCCTGCGCCGCACGAAAAGAGGCGACAGTATGTGGCAAGACGACGGCCCCCAACCCCCACTAGAAAACCAAGCCGAGAGTAAACCAAGCCAACAAGAGTAACCACCTAAGAAGGGACAGGAAAAGGAAGGACCGCCAAAATACCCCATACTGCCGCCAAGAGAAGCACGCAGGTGGGACACCTACCACGAAGCCACCCGACCACCAACCGGAGGCAAGACCACAAGGCAGAACATAAGCAGCCCTGACAAGGCCCCCCCGAGCCCAGGAAAAAGGCGGAGCCGCGAGAAGATCTCGGGCGCGACCACCGAAACCCAGGCGGCACAAGGAGATGGAACGTCTGCCAAACAGAAAAACTCCCCAAAGCATGCAAGCCCGCCAGGAGTTCAGAAACAACGGGTCCGACGCGAGACATCGCAAGAACCCCCCCCCCCCAAAAAAAAAAACCAACCGGCAGGGCAGGAAAACCAAAGAAGGCGGAAGGGTCGCCGCCAGAACAGGACCCGAACCAAGGGGCACGAACAACTGCAATAGACCGAGACAAATAAGCACATCACAGGACACAGGCTGACCAACGCCTAAGAATACACGCAGAACATCCCTGCTGCAGAGGAGGCAGGAAGAAAGAGCAGAAGCACAAAAAAAAAAAAAAAAAAAACCAGGAGAACAACCAGGGGTGGACAATCAGGCAGGGACAAAAACCGCACGCAATCCCCAGGCACAAAACGGCAGCAAAGCGCCACTCCACAACCGGACACAGGAACAAGGACACGCCACCGTGAAACACGGTACCAATGCACACATGCAGCAGCAGCAGCAACTTGTAAATAGCAACTCCCCTCTGCAAAGGCAGAGAACGGAGCAGGCAGACCCCAGACAGGGCCAACGGAGACACTACAAAAACCTTGCAGGCCCAGAAACCTGCACCAGGCGACCAACGGCGGAGAAACCCCGCTCGATACCTGCTGGATGAGGTACTGGGAGCTCTTTTACACCTGAAGCCCGGTCCAAGGCTAGGCCAGACCGGTCAGAGGATGGCCCACCAGGCAGCTGCTAGGAGCAGTCCACCGGCCCACATACCCCCACAACCAGGACGGGCCGGAACTGCCATACGAAAACAGGCCAGTGCGCCCTGGAAGGCCACGGACGAACCAGCAAGAAGGCTTATGCTCGCAAGTAGGTCGTGTAACAAGCACAGACCACTGATGGTAATACAGTGTCCCCCAAAAGTGCCAATAGCACCACTGCACTCCACTGGTACTATCCCGCAAGTTCTACCAGATAGGCGGGACCCAAGAGCCAGAGCTCAAATCCTGCAAGCACAGCCCGGAGCCTCACCAGGTGAGTACAGAACCAACCCTACAACCCCCACACCTCACAACATTAAAAAGGGAGGGTCCCCTGAATGACACCAGCATGGGTTGGACATGCACATGAGGGGGGACAGGAAGGGGTGATAAGGGACAGTCACTGGTGTGCGAACGGTCTCAGTCGTACAAAATATACCTAAATAAAGACAGGTATAGAAACACCGCCGCATCCAGCGCCCGGCCAAAAGACGCCAGACTGCAGAAACTCACCTGGCGAATGGTGGCACGAACTTGACACGACTCAACCGTGCCCAGAAGAACTTGAGAGCACCGCCAGGTGAAGACGCCAGAGCCGGACCCTGCCGGACCCGCAGGAGAACAGGGAGAGGCGAAGGAGGCGGTCCACACCCATGACAGGGAAAACCGCGGTGTCCTCCCCACAACAGGGAACCAGGACACCCCCGGCGCGAAGGGGCACATACCGCAGCCAGGGAGAAGAATGAGAGGCGAAGCACTGTAGCAAAAAAGGGCGCAAAACCCCAGCACTGAAACACCGCCCAGACCAAAACAAACTCCACGGCGCATGCGCATAACACGCTGGCCGAACCGCACACCCTCCCTGCGGGAAGGCGCCAGCCAGGACTACTGCACGAGAAAAGGAGCCAAAAGAGGAAGCAGGAACAAGAAAACCGGCCAAAGAAGCAAAGAGCCCAAAAAGGAATCCAACCGGGCGACAAGTAGCCCAACCGGGCGACAAGTAGCCCAACCGAGCGACAAGTAGCCCAACCGGGCGACAAGTAGCCCAACCGGGCGACAAGTAGCCCAACCGGGCGACAAGTAGCCCAACCGGGCGACAAGTAGCCCAACCGGGCGACAAGTAGCCCAACCGGGCGACAAGTAGCCCAACAGGGCGACAAGCAGCCCAACAGGGCGACAAGTAGCCCAACAGGGCGACAAGTACGAGGAGCCGACAGACGTTCCAATAATGCGGGAAGTAGCGAAAAACCTTCCCGTACCCTCGAGAACACAGAAGCCAACACTAGTCCCGAAGGCACACGAAGGCGCAGGCGCACCCGAGATCAGAAGTCACGCAGAACCCCACCGAACGGGGAAACATGACAAAAACACCGTCCCAAAAAAGGGGGGGAGAGGAAACATCCACCCACAGGACGGAACCAACCGACTCAAAGGCCAAGGAACCGAGCCCGGGGAGGGGCCGACGTCCAACAGCACGTACGGCGAGTGGGGAGGAAAGACCCCACTCCGCGTAACCACAAGCCCCGCCTAGAGGGGGATAAAAACCCCCACGGGGTCTAACGGGGCCAAGGCCCCCCCAAGTCAGCCCCTCCCCAGCCCCGGGAACCTACACGACAGGCCCCGGGGCCGAGCCGTTCCCCCAAAGCCCCGGCCGTACCAGAAAACCGGGGCAGCCGTGAAAACACTAAGGAAGGGAGCCCACTGGCAGACTCATACAACACGGCTGGAGGAACAGGCCCAAATGCCCCCGTCACTACCCCGGAAGGGGAATTCCCCGAGACTGCCCGAGTCTCAACACCACCAAAAACCCCGCCCCGAACCTACAGACCGTAAGGAACCGGATGCAGGCAGGGTGAACCAGGGGAAAAGACAAGGGGGCGTGGATGGAACCGAAGCAGCCAACACCCCCAAGTCTCAAAACGAACTACAACGGGGCAGCCCCGGGGCTCCCGGGGAGGAAACCACGAGAACGTTGCCACCACCAAGGCTCAAGTGCAACGCCCCTGCTGCCCGCACCCGCTGTGTTAGCACAACTGGGTAACCGAGCCACAACGAGCAACCAAACTCGCAGGACTCCGGGTCGAAGGTGTCACCGACCCCACAGGCAGCAGACGGAGGCAAAACAGAGTCACCCAGAGACAAAAGGTGAGAGCAACCCTCAAACTCGCTGGAAGCGAGGGGGGGGCTCTGGGGTCACATCCATCGGACCCGCGCGCCCCCAGGGGTGTCCCAGGGTCCCGAGCGTTTACTTTAAGAGGACTCGCGCTCAGGTAGTCCCAGGCAGGGTACTGCTAACCGGCACCCAAAGCTACCAAACAACTTTCTAAGAGCTGAACCCCCGGGACGTGTACACTCACGGGGACCTAGCAGGGGGCACCACCAGAAAATACTCAGAACACAAGGGACACAGGGGGCAAGAACGACGGCAGACCCCCCCACCAGGTAGATAAACAAAAAGAAAAAGAAAACCCCGCAAGAGGACAGCGTACCCAAGCGGAACAGAGCCGGCCGCTATGATTGGTAAAGACAAGCTGCACAGTACCCCGCGCCCCACCAGTGCAAACACTGCCCCTTACTCTAAGGCGAACAAGGGAGACAGAACCCCCGAGCACACAAAGAGCGGCCGAAAACCAAGCAGTAAACGGCCAAGCAGGGGCAGGACCCAAGGAACTTGTGGAAGGTGGCCCCAAGGGCAGTACTTACAGGGCACCTAGGGAAGGGAACCCTAGGTGCATGCAGCCCGAGTACTGAAGAATCACTCCCGGCTCACGCACCACCTAGAAAACAGACACCACACTCAAGGTACAGTGCTGAAACAACCACTGGAGCCGGAGCACATAACCATTGCCTATAGCATCAGCCGAAGAACTGGTGGGTGGATAGCCGGCGTGGGAGGTCTGGGGCTCCCCCTTTCCCCTCCTGGGGAGGGGGGAGCTGCGCAGACAGCGGCGCGGTGACGTATGACGTCATACTAGTTTCCTTGTTTTCTGTTGAAGAGTTCTATCCACTAGTTCGGCTTAGGTAGCAATTTTCACCAGAATAGGGGTTTGTTTTGGAATGCTTACCTTTCTGGATGCTTGACCCGGTCGATGGCAGACATAGAATGCTTCCAACCACACGGGGGTTTCTATAGGCCATTGCTCCCCTTGCCTCTCTGAGGGGGCCAGGTTCTGGCTCGTGGTCCCCGGTAGGCCCTAGAACTCCATACACATGACTGATGCCAAAGTCTGACATTAGCATATCAGCCGGTAAAGCTCCGGGGAGCCGACGGGGCTCCCCCCAGAAAAAAAACACAAAGTATGTTTGGGGGTGTGGCAGGTGTGGCTCTGGGTGTGGCGGGCGTGTGGCAGTGGGTTCCCTTTAGCCGTTGATATATCCAACACGTGGGAAATATTTGTATGTGTTATGTATATGTCTGTGTAGGGAATTTTACTGCGATCACTGTCATACAAATTATAAAATGTTTCAACAAGTATAAACATGACTAACATCAAACGAACGAAAACAATGCGTTCGTTTCTGCCGCGAACGCATACTGAGCGACGTGGTTCTATATTTGGCGCTTCTCTTACACATGCTTTGTACAAATGTTATACATTTCATCTTATAGAAAATTTTATTGCGAACACATTGGTATAAAAAAGAAATACGTACATAGAAAAGTAGGGTCAGGAAACGCATAAATGTATAAACTTTCCAAGCATGATTTCCCCCTGTGTTTTCGCCAGTGCGCTCGCGGCTAACTACTCTCCACTTCACACACTCTTGCGGGTTAGCAATTACCTATATTAAACATTCATATGCATATGTCCGTGTAAAGAATTTTATTGCGATTCCAATGATACCAAAATTAGCGATGTAGGACAACTGTAGGCTTCGCAACCATTAAGAGAGTGGAAACATTTTGTTGCTGTTTGGCGCTCTCGGCGAGTGATCTGCATAGTTTTTTATTTGGTGTTGATACTCCTTATGCTTGGGCGGCATTTTATAGGTATGCTCTTATAGACAATTTCATTGCAAACACAGTGATACCAAATTTAAATACGTGCGCCTTCAATTATTGTCAGGACAGTCAAAAGAGTGTACACTTTTTCGGTCTTACCGCGTAGGCGCGCGAAGTGCCGAAAGCATCTGTGGTATTGATTTTTTTTGAGCGCCGAGAGCGCGAAAGTGTTAATTTGTGTCCCCTGAGCACAGGAAAAATAAAAAAAAAATCGTAGGTGACATATTTTGGGCGCAATTGACCGAGGAAGTCTGGCAAAAAGTGGGCGTTGACAGAGCGGTCGTCAGACCCGGTCAGCGTCACCCGCGCTGACAGGTAGGAATTGCCACAAAGATATTATTACCTAATTGTTTCAATGTCTCCGATTGATTTTTTCTCAGTTTTTTTGCAGTAATATTATTCAATAGTGTGTATTGTAATATATTTATATAATAAAAGTGGTGAATAATCGCTATACTCAAAAGTATGATGTGCATATTAGTGATTCAATTATTATGCTTATAAAACAATAAACAAATAGTTTTGCTGCTATTACACTCTATACACAGGTTATATATAAGTATCTGCATGTTTTGGTCACCATAACGAACCACTAAGTTGGTATTGAGAGTCGAAAAGCAACGAGGAGTTACCACCACACACCAGCCAGCCACTCACTGCCACTCCCTCAACACACGCACTAAACTTTCTTACCCAACAATACCATTTGTGGTGTTATTACACTATATACAGACGTTATATATAAGTATGTATATATTTTGTTCACCACAACTGTACAGCTAAGCTGATATAGTTAGTTCAGGCACTAAGAGTCGTCGCTATACACAGATGGCGGCTGGCGGCTCCCTCACTCATTCAAGGTCACACGCACTAAACTTTCTCCCCAACAATACTGTTTGCAGTGTTATTACCCTATATACACATATTATATATAAGTATCTACATGTTTTATGCACCGTAACTGTACACCTAAGCTTGTAGTGCGCCCAAAGAGCATAGTGGCCACCCTCTAAACAACTAGACAAATCGTGCAGACGACGTCACCTCCGTCACCCATATGGCTCCTCCCAGCATAATCCTTTTGCTGTTATTACACTAATACAAACATTATATATAAGTATCTACATTTGTAATTACCTAAATGTAATTACCTAAGTGTAGTTACAGGATGAGAGCTACGCTCGTGGTGTCCCGTCTTCCCAGCACTCTTTGTCATATAACGCTTTGAAACTACTGACGGTCTTGGCCTCCACCACCTTCTCCCCTAACTTGTTCCAACCGTCTACCACTCTGTTTGCGAAAGTGAATTTTCTTATATTTCTTCGGCATCTGTGTTTAGCTAGTTTATATCTATGACCTCTTGTTCTTAAAGTTCCAGGTCTCAGGAAATCTTCCCTATCGATTTTATCAATTCCTGTTACTATTTTGTATGTAGTGATCATATCACCTCTTTTTCTTCTGTCTTCTAGTTTTGGCATATTTAATGCCTCTAACCTCTCCTCGTAGCTCTTGCCCTTCAGTTCTGGGAGCCACTTAGTAGCATGTCTTTGCACCTTTTCCAGTTTGTTGATGTGCTTCTTAAGATATGGGCACCACACAACTGCTGCATATTCTAGCTTTGGCCTAACAAAAGTCGTGAACAATTTCTTTAGTATATCACCATCCATGTATTTAAAAGCAATTCTGAAGTTAGAAAGCGTGGCATAGGCTCCTCGCACAATATTCTTTATGTGGTCCTCAGGTGATAGTTTTCTATCTAGAACCTCCCCTAGATCTCTTTCTTTATCAGAATTCTTTAAAGATTTCTCACATAATATATAGGTTGTGTGGGGTCTATGTTCTCCTATTCCACATTCCATAACATGGCATTTATTAACATTAAATTCCATTTGCCAAGTGGCGCTCCATGTACTTATTTTGTCCAGGTCTTCTTGAAGGGCATGACAATCATCTAAGTTTCTTATCCTTCCTATTATCTTAGCATCATCAGCAAACATGTTCATATAATTCTGTATACCAACTGGTAGATCATTTATGTAGACAATAAACATCACTGGTGCAAGAACTGAACCCTGTGGTACTCCACTTGTGACATTTCTCCAGTCCGATACATTGCGTTCATTGATACATTGTGTTCACCATAGAGAACCACTGACCTGGTATGGTGAATGCAAACAATAACAGGTAGCCACACAGTCAGTAAACGATGCTGTCTCCCTCCGCCTCTCAGCATCACTCCTCCCACAGCGCTAATTATTACATCAATCCTGCTATTATCACAACCCTGGTTATTTATATCACAGTCATGGGTCATCTGTAATATTGTCATCGCTAAATAATAACAATTATATATTTATTTTGACATTTTTCGGCGATGCTGTGGTCACAAGCTGAACAGCAATGCTGTTCGCTCATGCTGCATGCACCAGCCTTGGTTGTTTCAACAGCACTGTGCCTCTCACACCTGAGAATATTGCCTACGATTTTTTTTAAAAATGGCATCTGTTTACAAGAGCCCTGAGGAAGCTACTGTGAACCCCGTGAAGCCGCGGGCCATTTGAATCGGGCCTGGCACCCTATGGCATATATATACGCCATGCGCACAGTGGGACATGTTACTCAGGGCGTATATATACGCCATGCGCAGTTTAAGGGTTAAGCATTTCTGTTACTTTTTTCCTACTTTTATAGTGTCGTCTGCATTCTCTTTCTACTTTGATCTCTTTCTGGCTTTCCTCAAAGAAACATGTTTCAGACAGACTTGATACGCTTCCGAAGTCAGCTTTTCTATTCTTTCTGTAGGACTTGTATTACTTAGAACAGTTTCCCATGGAATATTTGTAAGTTCCCTGTTTATTATCTCCCAGTCTATCCTTTTATTATTAAAATTGAATTTACTGAATAACTCCTCTCGCTTGATCAGCGTGTTAGGTCTATTCTGAGTATTGATGGTCGTTTGCACTTCAATGAGCTTGTGATCTGAGTATGTGGTATCTGAGATCGTAAAGTCCCTGATAATGTCTTCATTGTTCGTAAAGACCAGATTTAGAATATTTTAATTTCTCGTTGTGTTGCACTTCTCGGACATTTTCAATGTCCGTGGTGGCTTTGCACCGCTACCTACGGGCCACTGGTTCTTTGATGGCCGACGCTCTTTGGGTGGATCCGGTTTCCCTGGTTCCCTGTTCCAGGGCTCATGTTCCAGGTTGTCTACAGTGTCATAAAATCCAGCCAGCCTGCGGTCTACCCTCATGTCCATGATGCGAGGATATTCATGGTGCTCACGGCCGTGTTCGGTAACATGTGTTGGGTTGACATTTGGGCACAGGGGTTTTGAAGGTCGAACAAGGTCCTGGCCACCAGGTACCTTGTGAATGTCCCAGGGTCTGTCCGGCTTTGTGTCGCTTTGGAGCATTTATCCCGGCCAACGGTTCCTTCTACAGACTGAGACGTGTGGAGTACCTACCTCCTGGGTAAATCCCTATTTTTCCTTCTCTGTGGGTAGTTAGCTTCAGGGAACTGACAGGGGTCCTCCAAGAAAGCCAGTGTTGAATATAATTAATCACCCTTTTCTGGGGGTAGCCCTGGAAACTCCATGACACCCTCCTCCCTCCAGTCGGCGGTTTCATCAGACTTCGTACATGTACTGGAGGGATGGACAGTGACAGTGAACGGTGGAAGGGTAGACTGAGCCGACTACTCCCTCTCCCCCCCCCTGGGGGAGGGGGTTCCACTAACGAGCTGAAGTACTAGTTTTCTTGCAGAGTTGCTAGTTTTGGTTTGTTTCTTTATTGAACGGGAGTTTCTTTGCACTTTTGGGCTGTAGGTCGCATTTTACCAGCTAGTTGCTTGTTTTGCTTCGCCTATCTTTCTGGGCTACTGCACCGGTCAATGGTGGAATATGACAATACTTTAAATGTAAATGGCTCATATGCCATTGCTCCACGCACCTCTCTGAGGGGACTACCCTGGAAACACAAACCGAAACTGTCTCTACTTTCCGCTTGTTACAACTTGAAATAAAGTTGTTATATCTTGGCTTAACGTGTTCATGACGTATTAAAACGTTGTTACAACTTGCTATATTGGTTGTTATAACTGGTTAGGTGTTAAAACTTGTTCGAACGTTATTCCAACGTCGTAGTTTCAGTGTGTGTTTGGCGGGTAGGTTCTGGCTCCTGGTCCCCGGTAGACTCAGAACTAAAGTGCCTGATGACCCCAAACTAATAAAGTGCACATCAGTTCGGTTAGCTTCAGGAAGCCTCCTGGGCTATCCCCAGAAAAGCAAGATGTTATTGCCCCATAGTTACTGATAAGTAGGCAACGATAAGTAAAAACAGACAAACCAGGATAGGTACACAAATTTTATATGTATTTTATTTTTCCTATTCAGTTAAGCAACAAAATCTTTAAAGGAAATTTGTTGGTGTTTACTATTATAACTTAAAAATTAGTTATTAGTCTTTTATTAGGTGTAGTAGTGGTGGTTCCCCACCCCCCTCCCTCTTTTTTTTTTTTTTTACAAAAAAATAGTGTGGAATTGCTATGAGGGACAATGTCTAAGGGTTTTTAAGTTATGATAAGCTTACAGTATTTTGAATGGGCATCAAAAATTTTTATCCCCATTTTGATGCAGGATTTTGAATGGGCATCTTTTTTAGCCAATTAAGTTAAAAATTAGAATGGAATCTTGATTTTCTAAGTAAATCATTATCAATTTTCATTTGTTTGGATGCAAAGCAAGGACAAGAAGATTTGCAGTGAAAAGAGGGGAGAAATGGGTAGTATTTACAGGTCTCTAATATCCGTAAAGATTTTCCATAGGCTTTTAATAAAGGTATAGTAGTTCGGTTTATACTTCAAATAATCTGGAGCCAGATTCATGAAGCAGTTACGCCAGCACTTACAAACCTGTACATCTTTTCTCAATCTTTGGCAGCTTTGTTTACAATTATTAAACAGTTAATGAACCCCAAAGCACCAGGAGGCTGTTTAAAACAATAACAACAGTTGATTGGGAAGTTTTCATGCTTGTAAACTGTTTAATAAATGTAACCAAAGCTGTCAAAGATTGAGGAAAGATGTACACGTTCCTAAGTACTTGCGTAACTGCTTCATGAATCTGGCCCCAGAGCAACACAAAAGGGATTTTTTCTGATGTGGAATTCCAAATTACATACTATACCAACATTATTCAAAATTGGCATATTTTCTTTAATTGTAAATTTAAGGCTAAAATACACACGTTAACAAGTTCATGTACAGAAGTAGGCATACCTGAATATTGTACTCTGAAATGAAGAGAGGGTCTCCTTCACTAAGAATTTTAATAAATATCTTCATAGCATGTTCAAGAAATGACGGATACTGCGGGGAAGCTACAATTGCCTGTGAACAAAAGAAAAAACATCTTAGGATACAATTTCTACACATTATAACAAAATAACTGAAAAATTCTGAAGTTGTTGTCTAAAGTAATCACAATAAAAAAAAAAAAACATTCAATGTAATGAAACTTCTCTTTCTGGTAGAGCCCAGGTGGCTCCCTGAAGCTACCTCGCTGAGACTGCCCCTATCTACTACTACATCACCTCAGTCATAGGAGTTCTGTTTTGCCTAATAGGGACCAGAGTCAAAACCTGGCCCCCCTCACAGAGAAGAGCATGAATCACATTCCCCACCATTTCCTTTAGAAGGGGGGGGGGGTGGAAGGATATTCCTTCTACTATTTTAGAAGTAACTAGTCCTGTTAAAATATTAAAAAAATATATATCTGCACACAGAAATAACACCACATGAGACCAGAAGGCATGGCAGGATGTGCAAAATAACCCCACTGAGGAGCAGAGGTGTAATAGGCATGACGAGAGAGAGAACTTGATTAACATCAATGGTTCAAGATTTTTCAACACTCTTCCCATACACATACGGGGCATAACTGGCCAACCTCTCGCAGTGTTCAAAAGAGAACTCAACAAGCACTTTCAAAAGATACCTGATCAACTAGGATGTGACTCACATCAAGCTGTAAGTAACTGCATCAAACAGCCTGGTGGATCAGACAAGCAATGAGGAGGTCTGGTCAGAGACCAGGCCACGGGGACATTGATCCCCAGAACCTTCAACAGGTAGTCAACAGATAGACTCCACCGGGAAAATAACAAGAAAGTCAATAAAGTACTGTATTACAAACCTTTGCATAGATCACAAGAACTGGAAACTTAAAAACTGCCAAACATCAAATAAATCATTCATAACTAGCTCGAACCTGCTTTCAACACCGTGTGGGACAGGTGTTTGGGAGCCAGAGGTGCGTGTGCCACAAATGGTTGCTCAAGCAGTACTAACCCAGCCAGCAGCCATAAGTCTTTCATATTTTTTATAGCAAAAGGTTTATTCAGTGTTTGTCAGGTAGGCTGCTCCATTATGACAATCTTTCTTTGTTTCAAATGTGTTCCATTTGTTTTGTATTTGTCACTTACGTCTCAATAATGGAGTGGCCTACCCGACAAACACTGAATAAACCTTTATGGCATTTATCCATTTTTCAAATTGTTTCAACTATTTTTTTATTTTTCGTTTTTTTATTTAACAAACATGGAGCAGCCTACTTGTAGACCACCGAACGAACCTTTTTGACATTTGTTCTGGCTTTCAAAATTCTTCATTTTTTTTATTTACGTTTTTTTATGTAAGAAACATGGAGCAGCCTACTTACTGATCACCAAACGAACCTTTTGCAATAAGACAAATTAAAAATAAATATTGAACACATTTAAAGAAAGGAAAAATGTCAAAGGTTTGTTCAGTGTATGTAAGGTAGGCAGCTCCATTATTGAGACGTAAATGACAAATACAAAACAAATGGAACACATTTGAAACAAAGAAAGATTGTTATAATGGAGCAGCCTACCTGCTGAACACCGAATGAACCTTTTTGACATTTGTTGCATTGCAAAAAATGTCACTTCTTTTTCTACAAAAACGTCAATGCTTTGCAACATCTCAGCAGTCACCCCTTTATATCCCAGCATCATTAGCATCTTTAAACAAGAACAACATAATTTATGTGCATCGTCGGAGGCGTCTAAGAATGTGCAAGAAGCAGCGTGACCCCACCATGTGGTGTTGATGTTACACAAACGAGCATTTGCCATACGGGACGATTTGATGCCGATCGGGATGTTCGTTACCCAAAATATTTGCCTTTTGGGGCGATCGTTATGCGAGGTTCTACTGTATAACAACATATTATACATGTAATGAGTTTATGCAACATACCAGAAATTTTAGTTCATTACTATCTATTAAACCTTTTAAAGCAAATCATATTTGATATGAATCCAAAGAGATACTGTAAATGCTTTGTGCTAATCTGATAAGGATCATCCAGAATTAGTACAATGGTTTATTTATAATTCCCTTAATGGACACTGAAAATCAAACACTGGAATTTATTCTAATAGCTATAGTATTACACTGACCTCAAGATCTTCACTTAGGGCCTGTGCCGCCTTCAGCTTGTTTTCATCTTTGGAGCCTGGATCTGCAAGCATAGACACGTACGAACGAAAGGTATTCATTTGGGCGACAGGGTCTTGGGACACATGGTGTCCAACAGTAGCTCCACCAGGTCCCATTGCAGAGCTGCTTTACAGTTTTCTAATTAAAGACACTGACATATTCACATTTCACATCTGAAAGAAAAATACTCATTTAAATTTTACACATACAACACACACACATTTCTACCATGAAACATATAGAAATACTGTATCTGTAAATTAATGAATATTCAGTAAATATTAAAATTTATATCTTGTTATGAAGAACAAATATTTGTCATAAATTCACAAAAGGCATTTTGATGGTGATGACAAAATGTTTCATGATATTTCGCCCAATTTCCAGCTGCCTCCTAATCTAACATTCCGGAAAGAAAGTAACTGGCTGGAAAGCGCAAGCATTGTACACTCGATCTTGATTCCACAGTACAATGTGCAAAGGAATCTTCAGATAACCCATCCAAAAATTTGGATTTGTTTGAGAAAAATATAAATCAAGTAGGATGGCTGTGGTGAAAACAGTATCATTTGATTATCCTGCTAAGTAATTTCCATCAGATTGTACATTTTTCCTATTCTTGCTCTTTTAATAATGAATATCATTTGAAATATGCATTTTTATTTTCTAAATATTTTACTGTATTAACCCTTAAGCTGCTCAGCATAAGGAGGGCATAATTCGAAAAATATTCAAATTACGTAAAAATTACTTAAAAATGTTAAACAAATCTCCAACTTATTGGCTTCAGCATCGTGGAACTTTCATAAAAATATTTTCAGAAATTGATTTTAGACGAACATTTAAAAAAAAAAAAAGCGTTGAATTTTTCAAAGCTATTTTCTGGGTGAAGCCTGGAGGCTTCTTGGAGCTGTACTGGGCTGATGTGTATATATTAGACCGTGGCAACAGTCAATCGAAGGAGTTCTAGGCCTACCGGGGACCAGAGTCAGAACCTGGCCCCCCTCAAGAAGAGGCATGAGGAGCAATGGCCTAAAGAAACCCCCTGCGTAATTGGAAGCAGTCATTGTCTGCCATCTACCAGGTCAGGCACCCAGAAAGGTAGGAATTCCAAAACAAACTACTGCTGGTCAAAAATTGCAAACCGAAAGCCGAACTAGCAAACAGAATTCCCCCAATCAAAAACAAGGAAACAAACATGACACCACCACAACCACCACGCATCCATCTGCACAACTTCCCCCTCCCAAGGAGGGGAACAGGGGGTCCTAGACCACCACGCCGGCTATTCTCCCCAGTTCAGAGGCTGAATAACAAAAACGCGAAAAAAAATGCAGACCGGAGGGAGAGAGGGATGCCGGGAGCTAACGGGTCTCACCTAGAAAATGGCGTTTCTTTACATTCAATGCTGGTTTTCTGTGGAGAGCCCCTTCGGCTCCCCGAAGCTACCTAACCAACGAAAAAGAGGAAGAGGGATTTACCTGGGAGGCGGCCGTTAATCGCTCCTCCACTCGAAGTCAAAACAACTGGCTGCAACCTGCGACCCAAGGCTACACACACCCAAGAAGGACCAGGAACATTAACAAGATACCGTGCGGCCAGGACTCTGTTTGACCTCCAAAAGCCCTGTGCCCGAATGTCAGCCCAGGACATATTACCAAAAACAGCAGCCAAATCCGCGAACTTACGAACGTCATGGGCAATAGATCGCAAGCTGGCAGGACCGAATAATCCTGCGGACAACCTGGGAGACCCGCGCCCTGGAACAGGGAAGAAGGGAAACCGGGTCCACCCATAGCGCACCCCCTGTCAAGGAGGTCGTGGAGCGCAAATAACGGCGAAGAGCTGCAACCGGACACAAAACATGATGCACCCCCTGCCGAACCAATCAAGCATCAACAACCCAAGGACCCCTTCAGAAAGCAGCAGACTCATTCTTCGCCAGAAAAGAAGAAGACAGTTGCAAATGAACGAAATGACCACCAGGACCGAAAGAGCAGAAACCCCTGCGCCAGAGGAGAGCATGAAGCTCCCCAATCCGAACAAAGAGACAAATGCCAACAAGAAAAGAGCCTTAGAAACACAGTCCTAAACCGAGGGGGGCCACCACATACCGAGGAGAAAAGAGGAAAGACAGCACCCGGTCCAATGACCAGGACAGCTCAGGCGGCGCATGAGCAGGTCGGAGGTGAAACAACACCCAAGAAAGCTTGCGGAATGGAGCAGAAGTAATATCCACACCAAATGCAAGCTGCAACGGCTCCGCCAGCACCACACGATACGAGGCAACAATATTTAGCATAAGATGACGGTCCTGAAACAACCAAGAGAGAAAGGACAAAACAACCCGATCAGAAATCGAAGACAACCTATGAAGAGATAAAAAATGACGATAGGACCACCAGGAAATTTCATACTGCCGTCGAGACAAAATTCTCAGGTCGGACACCATCAACAAAGCCACCTGATCACCATACAAGTGGTGATAAACCCTGCATCAAAATGACCAGACGTGAAGAGTGGAGGAGATCAAACCAGCCACGTACCAGACTGAACCGATCTGCTGAATGCGGCGGAGCCGCGAGAAGACCCTCGGGTTCGGACATAGAGCAAGAAGCTGCTGAAACCAGGGCTGGGCTAGCCACCAATGAGCCAACAGGACTACTCTCCCCTGGTAAGTCTCCAACCGAGCCAGGACCCGGAGCAACAACCGAACTGGTGGGAAAAGTTACAAGTAACCCCACCTTAACCAGTCCAGCCGAAAGGCATCGACCCCGACGGCCTCGCAGTCTGGGAATGGCGCCACATACACTAGAAGACGCCTCGACTACGCCGATGCGAAGAGGTCCACCTCCAGGCGCCCATATGTCCAGCAGAGCCAACTGAACGAGTCAGCGTTGACTGTCCATTCCGTGGATAGGGAAATGAACCGAGACAGGCCATCCGCCAAGACGTTTGACACCCGCCTCCCCTGAACGTGAACCGCCAGGAGAGCCAAACCCCGAGAATTCAACAGACGAGTCACCCAAAGTGACCAGCCCCAAAGAGCCAAGGAACGCATCGAACCCCCACAGTTCAGGCAATGAACCATAGGGGAGCAGTCTGAATGGAGCTGGATTGTTGCTCCGTGAGTGACACGAATCCTCTGAAGCGAATGCCACACCCCCACAAACTCCCGTGCCATGCTGTGAGCCCAACGTAAGGACAGACCCCACCAACCCTGGTCGGCTTGGTGAGCACTGGTCACAAAGCACCAGCCAAGAGACGAGGCATCCGTGAACACATCGAGCGAGAGCTCGGGGAGGCACCACAGCACAGAACCCCGAAAAACCTGCAGAGGAAGCCGGCGACGCAGCAGCCGACACAAGGCTCCCGGAATCCAAACCCAACAAGCAAGAGCGGCGGAAGGAATGTCCCCGAAGAAATCAGAATAGCCAGATCAGACCCGACAGGTAGACCCGCACAGCGAAGTTCAGGCTCCCTCACAGCCACTCGAACAACCGACGTGACCCGGGTGCCCTCCAAAAACAGTCGTATGCTGGACAGCAGCAGCAACAGCGTCGCAGGAGGGAGAGACAAGGAAGCGGTCCAAGAGTCCTACACGAGACCCAGCCAAGTCTGAACTTGAGAGGGAAACCAAATGGAACTTCTCCAGTTCACCAAGAATCTGAACCTGGTGAACTGGGAAAGAACCAAATCCCTGGCGAGCAGACACACGGACTGGCTGGGATCCCACACCAGTCAGTTGATGAGGTAAGCCAGAACCCAAACCCCTAACAGACGCAAACGGGTCACCACGACCCGGGTAAGGCACGTGAACACGCAATATGCCAGAGTCAAACTGAATGGAAGGTAATGAAAGCAGTAAGCCTGTCGCCCCACGACAAAACCGAGCCAGTCCCTGAACCTCGGATGAATCGGGACGTGCTAATACGTGTTCCGGAGGTCCAGAGATACCATCCAAGCCCCCCCCCCCCCGGCACTAAAAGCAGCCGGACCTAAGACAGAATGGTCATCCGAAAGGAAGGGCAAAAGACCTAGGGATTCAGACAAGTCCAATATAAATCACAGATCCACAGTCCCGTTTCGGAATTGAAAACAGGCAGGAAACCCACCTGATGGTTTCGACCACGCCCAAGCGAACCCACTACCGGATGACCTGAAGGGCCTCCAAACCCTCTGCCTCTGGAGAAAAAGCAGTCTGCCGGAAAAGTCGGGTTGAAGGAGGGCCCGCTGGCATGGCCCAAAGGCACCGGCAGGAGAAACAGGCTCGAGTGCCTCTGCCGCTGATCTGGATGGGGCAATCCCCGAAGCTGCCGAGACTCACAACTAGGGCAAACCCTGCCCCGAGTCCAAAACCCTCAGACGTCTACATCCTGGAGAGTGTATACCCGTCCCTAACTACTGTATATGAAGATAGAATGAAATTGGTCAACAAATAATTAAATCACAAGTGGCAGAACTTGGGATTTGTGAATTTTTGGGGGCTGATTTTTTCACAGATTTAAAACTCTATTTTCTTTGTCTCTTTAGGTTGTTTTGATGATTAGGAGCCAGATCAGGGCTTTATCACTTATATAAAGTATACATACATATCCCCTAAATCATTATAATTATCCCTATATTTGTTTTTTTGGGGGGTTACTTTCTCTCGACTTCATTTGAACACATATTGACCTACAACTTTTACATATTCGATTATGAATGCCAAACAATGTTCATTAAAACATACAAGTACAGTAAATTGATTAATTAGTACTACCTTATTCATTTTCAATAACCTCAACTTCAATTATCTCTAAAACTAGAGTTTCAACTTAAGAGCAGCATAAAAAAATTAGCTTCTGACCAATTCTCACAATTTTTACATATAGTGTGCACAGCTGTCTGTTCTACAATCCCTCTAGAATGGATTTTTTATAAACCCTAAACGTTTGGCGTTAAAAAAAAATTGACTAAATTTGGCACATATTTCAAATACCATATAGACAATTTTTTTTTTACAGTAAACTATACTGAAAACCTATATTCTAAATCTGTGAAAATGAAAATCATATGCTATTCTGAGAGCATTATAGCACTAAATGAACAATTGGTGATATATTATATTTTTGATGCTGATTTCAAAATCTGAAGTTTTCAATATTCAATTTTAGAATTATTTTTGATTCTCTGGTTTTTCAATTTAGTTGGTGATCATTTAGACAAAGTTGTAGCATTTGCTAGTAGATTATGCACAAAACTTTTGAAGCATTTGAGAAAGTTTGAGAAACCTATGGCCTTACCATACATGTATATATGGCCTAACTCTTAGGCCATATATACATGTATGTATCGTGCCCTAAAAGGTTTAAGGACCTGCCCAAACCGCTATGCTTGGAAGTGACTCTCAAAGAATGTAATAATTAAACACCATTGTTCAGTAGTCTCACAACCTATTGTACCTTCTTGTATTTAAATAAATAAAATAAAATAAAATAAAAATTTAATTACTGTACTTTGAGGTGGAAGGTAGAGCGACGGTCTCACTTCATGCAGATCAGCGTTATATCCACGACCGTCCAAGTGGTTGGGCACCATTCTTTCCCCCTGTCCCATCCCAAATCCTTATCCTGATCCCTTCCCAGTGCTATATAGTCGTAATGACTTGGTGCTGTCCCTTGATAATTCCCTTCCTTCCCTACATAGAAGTAAAACTTTTTTGAAAAGTAAAAAATAAATATAAAAATATAAATATGAATAAAAAGTAACACATTCAATTCAATCGTATAAATCTCTGGTGTCCCTCCATTTGGATTGCTGTATCTAAGCATGGAGACCTTATCGTTAGAAGGACATAACTGCTCCGGATAAAGTGCAACACTGGGCAACAAAAATAATTCCAGAGCTAACTCAACTCGCATATCAGGAACTGTTGAGGCTAACAATACCTGCCTGCAAACCAGGCATGGCAGGGCAGATCTTATTGAAACCTTGAAAATACTAAACAATTTGAAGGATGTCGATCCAGAAAATTTCTAGAAAACGTTATATATATAACACAAACAAGGAGCAACGGTTTTAAGTTGTTGTTGTTGTTATAGATTCAGCTATTCGGAACAAGTTCCAAGTAGCACAGGCGATGGTGAGCCCGTAACTTACCTGGCACAGGAGCGGAGCAAGTAGCACAGGCTATGGTGAGCCCGTAGTGGACTTACCTGGCACAGGAGCGGTGCCGTCGCGGTTTCAAGCTCAACAAGACACAATATAGGACTGAGAACAGGAGATGCTTTTTCACACATAGGGTTATAAACCCACGGAACAGCCTACCCGCCAAGGCCGTAAATGCCAAAAGTCTGCTACTTTTTGAAGTGCAAATGGAAGAGATGATCAATGCAAATGGGGGGGACCTTCGACAAGCCGCCGGCTTCCTCTCCTCGTCGAGGCCACTAGTGTTAGTGGTTCACAGGTAAATTCAGGTAACAGGTCTGACGGATCGTGTTCTGTGCAAAACCCGGCGTGGAATTATCTAACCGGCTCCAGTACCTAGCCCAAGGCATAAATCTCAACACTATATACTCACAGGTGACACACTATAGAGACTATCTCTCCGCAAGTGACCAAATAATTAGGAAAATATAACTTGTTGTTAGGTTTTGTTTACTTACGACAGCCGCAGCGCCCCTACACAACTAACCTAATGGTTCTAAATTCTTATACAACATATTTTGTATTAAAAATTGTTCTCCATATTAGAAACACTGTCTCTATGAAAATCCTCCAAGTAATGACTAGGAAAAAATATTCTTTATTCGATCAAATGTAATAATTTTATTGATAAACGTTAGTTTTTTTAGTTTAGTTCATTTATTATGCACCCCATACCCGTCTTGTCGGCGGAGGTGGAAAGGGTTACAGAGGCACATAATGGGCTCAGGGACTGAACTCTACAATTCATTTAGCTAAGCAAATTACAATCATGATGAGCTACTAACAAAATTCAATACACATCGTCACATCATCAATATATTCGAGATCGATCACAAGTACAGTTTCTAAATTAAGCAATGACATATGTGGAGGGTAAAATAAATTTTATTCAGGAAAGTACATACATAGTTAATTTACAAACATAACGTTGGATTTAAAAATAGAGCTAGTACAAACAATACCTAAAGCCACTAGTACGCATAGCGTTTTGGGCACTACTACTGGTCTACTACCCCTCCCACGATCGTCATCACTACTTTTGCACTCCCACCATCACCACTACTACAACTCCCACCATCATCACCACTACTACTACACTCACACCATCATCACCACTACTACTACACTCCCACCATCGTCACCACCACTACTACACTCTCCCATCGTCACCACTACTACTACACTCTCACAATCGTCACCACTACTACTACACTCCCACCATCGTCACCACTACTACTACACTCTCACAATCGTCACCACCACTACTACACTCCCACCATCGTCACCACTACTACACTCCCACCATCGTCACCACCACTACTACACTCTCCCATTGTCACCACCACTAACTACTACACTCCCACCATCGTCACCACTACTACTACACTCCCACCATCGTCACCACTACTACACTCCCACCATCGTCACCACTACTACACTCCCACCATCGTCACCACCACTAACTACTACACTCCCACCATCGTCACCACTACTACTACACTCCCACCATCGTCACCACTACTACACTCCCACCATCGTCACCACTACTACACTCCCACCATCGTCACCACTACTGCTACACTCCCACCATCGTCACCACCACTACTACACTCTCCCATCGTCACCACCACTAACTACTACACTCCCACCATCGTCACCACTACTACTACACTCCCACCATCGTCACCACTACAACACTCCCACCATCGTCACCACTACTACACTCCCACCATCGTCACCACCACTACTACACTCCCACCATCGTCACCACTACTACACTCCCACCATCGTCACCACTACTACTACACTCCCACCATCGTCACCACTACTACTACACTCCCACCATCGTCACCACTACTACACTCCCACCATCGTCACCACTACTACACTCCCACCATCGTCACCACTACTACTACACTCTCACAATCGTCACCACTACTACTACACTCCCACCATCGTCACCACTACTACTACACTCTCACAATCGTCACCACCACTGCTACACTCCCACCATCGTCACCACCACTACTACACTCTCCCATCGTCACCACTACTACTATACTCCCACCATCGTCACCACCACTACTACACTCCCACCATCGTCACCACTACTACTACACTCCCACCATCGTCACCACTACTACAACACTCCCACCATCGTCACCACTACTACTACATTCCCACCATCGTCACCACTACTACTACATTCCCACCATCGTCACCACTACTACAACACTCCCACCATCGTCACCACTACTACTACATTCCCACCATCGTCACCACTAACTACTACACTCCCACCATCGTCACCACTACAACTACACTCCCACCATCGTCACCACTACTACACTCCCACCATCGTCACCACTACTACACTCCCACCATCGTCACCACCACTACTACACTCACACCATCGTCACCACTACTACACTCCCACCATCGTCACCACTACTACTACACTCCCACCATCGTCACCACTACTACTACACTCCCACCATCGTCACCACTACTACACTCCCACCATCATCACCACTACTACACTCCCACCATCGTCACCACTACTACTACACTCTCACAATCGTCACCACTACTACTACACTCCCACCATCGTCACCACTACTACTACACTCTCACAATCGTCACCACCACTGCTACACTCCCACCATCGTCACCACCACTACTACACTCTCCCATCGTCACCACTACTACTACACTCCCACCATCGTCACCACCACTACTACACTCCCACCATCGTCACCACTACTACACTCCCACCATCGTCACCACCACTACTACACTCCCACCATCGTCACCACTACTACTACACTCCCACCATCGTCACCACTACTACAACACTCCCACCATCGTCACCACTACTACTACATTCCCACCATCGTCACCACTACTACACTCCCACCATCGTCACCACTACTACTACACTCTCACAATCGTCACCACTACTACTACACTCCCACCATCGTCACCACTACTACTACACTCTCACAATCGTCACCACCACTGCTACACTCCCACCATCGTCACCACCACTACTACACTCCCACCATCGTCACCACTACTACTACACTCCCACCATCGTCACCACTACTACTACACTCCCACCATCGTCACCACTACTACTACATTCCCACCATCGTCACCACTACTACTACATTCCCACCATCGTCACCACCACTACTACACTCCCACCATCGTCACCACCACTACTACACTCCCACCATCGTCACCACCACTACTACACTCCCACCATCATCACCACCACTACTACACTCCCACCATCGTCACCACTACTACTACACTCCCACCATCGTCACCACCACTACTACACTCCCACCATCGTCACCACTACTACTACACTCCCACCATCGTCACCACTACTACTACACACCCACCATCGTCACCACTACTACAACACTCCCACCATCGTCACCACTACTACTACATTCCCACCATCGTCACCACTACTACTACACTCCCACCATCGTCACCACTATTACTACACACCCACCATCGTCACCACTACTACTACACACCCACCATCGTCCCCACTACTACTACACACCCACCATCGTTCCCACTACTACTACAATCCCACCATCGTCACCACTACTACTACACTCTCACCATCGTCCCCACTACTACTACACTCCCACCATCGTCACCAGTACTACTGCACACCCACCATCGTCCCCACTACTACTACACACCCACCATCGTCACCACTAGAACTACACTCCCACCATCGTCACCACTACTACTACACACCCATCATCGTCACGACTACTACTACACACCCATCATCGTCACCACTACTACTACACACCCACCATCGTCCCCACTACTACTACACTCCCACCATAGTCACCACTAGAACTACACTCCCACCATCGTCACCACTACTACTACACACCCATCATCGTCACCACTACTACTACACACCCACCATCGTCACCACTACTACTATCCTCCCTCAATCTTCACCACTAATAAAACTTACTCCCTCTATTGCCAACACACTTATCACTTGCTGTAAAAGCTTCTGCTAACCTCACTAATTTGTTTATATCTGTGATACAGTATTAATGTTTCCTGTCATATGGCAGAACCTTACAAACAAAAACTCATATAGACGAATTCTTCTTCTAAGTTCCAAAGAGTCATCCATCCTCCAAGTAATAATGAAGCCAACAATGACATCGTTTGATAATGATGACCAACGGCGGCCCGTCAAAAGAAAACTAGAAAATAGCCACCTACAGGAGGAACCGAGATGTAAACGACGCAGAATTGAAGTGATAAATCTGGCAGCATCAGCAAGTGATGTCAATAAACGACGGCCCGTCAAAAGATAGCTAGAAAATGGCCGCTTGCAGGAGGAACCTGCATGCAAACGACGTAGAATTAACGTAATAAATAAGGAAGGAAAACATCAGGAACTCGAACATTATAAGCAAAGATTTAGGGAGCTGCAAGAGCAGATATGTGAGCAAAAACGCCAGCTGGCCAAAACTATGAAAAAAGTTTCACAAAATAAGGAAAAGATATGAGATTAGTGTGGGAAGTTACAGAAACCTGGTCGGTATAGCCATGGTCGGTATAGCCACGGACTTTATTTTTACTTCATTGGTAATATTGAAGGTATATATTACCTCGCTACACAAATTCTCTATAACAAACAAACAAAATTGTATTAAAAATAAATTATTAAATAAATAAATGTCCTATTTCCCTATATTATCAATAGTGTAGTTACCTAGTGACTGATCATTTTTGTACCAAGAAATACTTATACTAAAGTTTGTAGAGTTACAGCTGTAGGTTGGATTACCTGCAGAGATACATAGTGTTCTAGGGCTGATAGTGCCATATGTGTTTTATAAGATTTAACTCACTTTGGTGAGATTGGTACAAGTGGCAAGCAGGAAGTGGGCTACCACTTAGTATACGCAACTGATAGTCCCAATGGTAGTGGTTAGCAACCAAGTTGTAATATCATAGTGTTGCAGTTTATATAATTATATATTGTGTTTATATTGTGTTTGTCAGACAAAGTCTCTTATTTAAACTACGTGGAATCTGCAAAAGATCCCCTGCTATTAAACATTGTTTTGTGCGTGATAGTAAAATAATAGCTAGGAAGACTGACTCTGGAAAAACTTATGTCATAACCACTGAGGCACACCTCACTTCTTTCCTGGATGACTGTGGGATATCAGCTGAATAACCAGAACATAATTTGTAGTCTCACATACAACCAAAGTGTACTTAAGCTCTGCCTTTCCTTTCCAAAGGTTTTTTTATTTTTAATTTTATTTTTTGTTTGTCATCTTTGCCTGTTGTTTACTCTTAATTATTTGGTCTTAGTTAATCCCCTTGTCACTAAACCTCGGGCTTTTTATTACCCTGTTATATTTAAAGTAACTTGGTATTTGTTTCTTGTAATCATTTATTGGAATTAATTAATAGTATAATTGTTTATATAAGCATCTACCTCAGTATCATAGTAAAATCTTCCACATGAATATACTCTCACCCTGTTTATTTTTACGCTTAGACTTATATTAGAGTAAATTTCAAGATTTAATTAGATTTACATGTCATCTTTTTTTCTCTCTCGGAATTATCTATTTGAGCTCACTTTGTTTTCTTAGGTTCATACCAATTATAGGATTTTAATTAACCATTACTAAGCTAATTTTCTTCAAGATCATTTTACTTTATGATTATTATTTTCTTATTATTTTTTATTTTACATTTATATTGTCAGTCTCTACTGATTTTTTGTTTTTTTATTTTATGTAACTTCTGTGTCCTTCCTGGCTATCTATTGGATCTTTATTTTACTTCTAAATTGTTACTATTTTATTGTATTTGCTTTTATTCTTGTGTTTTGCTTTATCGTGTATCTTGTATCGTGATCTCTCTGCATCTCTATGCACACTGATATTGATCCTGATCAAAATCTTCTGTCTCATATCTACACCAACCAGCACATTGATCATCATTATTGCAAGTATTTCACAGCACACCAGGCTAAAAACAAACTCCAAAATAGCACCTGTTTATCAGTTTACAACCAAAATGTTAGATCACTTGGTAAACATTTTGACGATTTAAATGCATTACTCACAGCACTAGGTACTAACTTATCGTTCATTATTTTAACAGAAACTTGGCTAAATAAAGACTATACCCAACTCTACAACTTAGCTGGTTATAAAGCCATTCATAACTGTAGGCCTAATAAAAAAGGTGGTGGCACAGCTATATATTACCGAGATACATTTATCTGCAACAGTGTTATTAGTGACAGAGATGACTACTGTGAATATGCTTTTGCTCAGTTTACAATTAAATCCCTTAAATCCTCTTTGACTATTGGAGCCATCTATAGATTTCCCAATACTAACATAGCTTCTTTCTCAGACAACCTAAGGAATCTTATTATAAACAACAATCTCAACAAAAATCAAATCATTCTGGGAGGAGACTTTAATATTGACCTGGTCAACAAAATTGCTCTCAAGTTGACTATTTCCTTAACAGCATGAACTCCTGTATGTTAATCCTCACAATCACCAAACCTACCCGAGTCACTCAAACATCAGCCACTACCTTGGACCACATATGGACAAACATAACAGCTCCCCTTGTATCTGGTATAATCTACGACAGAACAACTGACCACTATCCTACCTTTCTCATAGCGAACATGGACATAACACCACCAAAAAGCAAGAAACTTTCATTTAGGCTACACAATGAATCAGCTTTAGATAATCTTACAGAGGCACTTTACAATATTAACTGGGATTCTGAATTCAATAATACCCATGATATAAATTCATTAGCTAACCTCTTCATCTCCAAAACTCTAAGCCTCTACAACCTTCATTGTCCCCTTCTTACCAAGCAAGTAACTGACAAAAGATTAAACAATCCATGGCTCACAAGTGTCATTCTCAACTCAATCAACAAGAAACATGAATATGAAAAGAAACTTAGGATTGGCCTAGTTTCAAAGGAAGTAGCTAAAATAATAATAATAATAATAATCTTTATTTAGGTAAGGTACATACATAAAGAGATTTACAAAGTTTGTTGGCTTTATAGATAGAGCTAGTACATACAATGCCTAAAGCCACTATTACGCAAAGCGTTTCGGGCAGGAAAAACATTAATGACTACAGCTTAAAACTAATGGGTAAAAAGAAAAGATGTGATGAGTACATATAAAAAATAGAGGTAAAAGAGGGGGGAACATTGTTGAAAAAGCAGCACAAATACAATTACAAATTATTACAGAAAATTACATTCAAACAGCGTTGATTTGAAAAACAAAAAAAACAAAAAATATACATGGGTTGACAACAGGGGGGTAAGGTGGGTTACATGGAATTTATTAGGTATAGCTTCGTTTTTAACTTAAACTGGTTGAGAGAGGTACAGTCTTTAACATGGTTGGGAAGGTCATTCCACATTCTGGGCCCCTTGATTTGTAGAGCATTTCTGGTTTGATTTAGTCGTACTCTAGGAATATCAAAACTGTATTTATTTCTGGTGTGGTGCTCATGGGTTCTGTTACAACCTTCTATGAAGCTTTTGAGATCAGGATTGGCATTATAGTTTAGCGTTTTATATATGTATAATACACATGAGAGAATGTGCAGTGACTTAATGTCTAACATATTCAGAGATTTGAGTAGGGGTACCGAGTGATGTCTGGGGCCAGAATTGGATATTGTCCTAATAGCAGCTTTGTGTTGAGTAATTAGAGGACGTAAGTGATTTTGGGTAGTAGAGCCCCAAGCACAAATACCATAGTTGAGATATGGATAGATAAGGGAGTAATAGAGAGTCACCAGGGCAGGGCGTGGTACATAATATCTGATCTTAGAAAGAATGCCCACAGTTTTTGAAACTTTTTTTGATATGTTTAGAATGTGTCCCTGGAAATTCAGCTTGTGGTCAATGAGAATGCCAAGGAATTTGCCATCTAATTTGTTACAAATTTGGGTATTGTTTATTTTGAGATTTATTTGATTAGAGGATTTATTGCCAAACAGAATATAGAAAGTTTTGTCAATGTTAAGGGTGAGTTTGTTGGCAGTTAGCCACAGATGGACTTTATTAAGCTCAGTATTTACTGTGGCATTTAGAGCAAGGGGATCAGGACTGGAGTAAATGAAGGTTGTGTCATCAGCAAATAGAATTGGTTTGAGGTGTTGGGAGGCATTTGGAAGGTCATTAATGTAGATGAGAAAGAGGAGAGGGCCAAGTATGCTGCCCTGGGGAACACCAATGTTGATGGGTAGTGTGGGAGAAATTGTATTATTCACAGAAACACATTGGAGCCTGTCAGTAAGGTAGGATTTGAGGTATTGTAGGGAGTGTCCTCTGACACCATAATGATGTAATTTAAGAAGAAGGTTTTGGTGGTTGACAGTATCGAAAGCTTTACGCAGGTCCACAAATAACCCAACAGGGAACTCATTTTGATCAAGAGCTGTATGAATCGAGTTAAGCATACTAATAAGTGCATCGTTAGTGCTTTTTTTGGGCCTGAAGCCATATTGGCAAGGGCTAAGTATATTGAGTTTGGCTAGATATGAGTAAAGCTGCTTATAGATTAGTTTTTCAAAATTTTTTGACAAGTTTGGCAGGATTGATATAGGTCTGTAGTTGTTAACATCTGTGAGATCACCACATTTGTGGACAGGCGTTACTCTCGCTTTTTTTTAGAATATCTGGAAAGGTTTGGAGTTCAAGTGACTTGTTGAAGAGCAAAGCAATAGCAGGGGCTAAAGATCTGGAGGCTTTTTTGTAGATTAAAGTTGGTATCTCCTCAAGGGCACCAGACTTGGTTTTAAGGGAAAGGATTATCTCATTGACGTCAGTGGAATTAATAGGCTTTAGGTACAGAGACTGTGGATAATAATAATAAAAGGTACTCATCAATGCTTACCAGTATCATAAGAAAGGCAAAACTTTCATATTATGTGAATAGATTCAATGAAGCAAAAGGCAAGATGAAAAGCACTTGTAAAACAATCTCTAGTATCCTAGGAACTAAACAACACTCACATAACCAAATAAAACTCTACAAGGATGGGGATATACCGTCAACTGATTTAGAAATGGCAAATGAATTTAATAGTTTCTTTTCATCGGTTGGTGCTAATCTTGCCAGTAAAATCCCACAGGCTCAGACACATATTAACACATATCTCTCAGGCAGCTATCCAAACTCTCTTCTTCTTTCACCAATCAGCCCGGCAGATGTTGTGTCCATCATACACTCTCTAAAAACCAAGGCAGGGAACACCAGTGAAATTCCGTCCATTGTATACAAGAGAGCCTCCCATGCCCTTGCCCCACCCATAGCCCTGCTGTTCAACAAATCTATAGAGTGTCACACCTTCCCTGATATCCTCAAAAAAGCAAGAGTAACGCCAGTCCATAAAGGAGGCAATCCGGCGGACATAAACAATTATAGACCAATATCAAATCTACCCATTCTATCAAAAATATTTGAAAAAATTATTTACAAACAGCTCTATTCCTACCTCGTAAAATTCGACATACTCAGCCCTTGCCAGTTTGGCTTCCGGTCCCAAAAGAGCACCAACGATGCAATCATTAGTCTCCTTGACGTAATCTACTCAGCCCTTAAGAAAAATGAGTTTCCGATTGGACTCTTCATTGACCTAAGAAAAGCCTTTGATACTGTTAATCACAACTACCTCTTACTTAAACTCCAGCATTATGGAATCCGAGGCCTTGCCCTTGACAACACCCGATCCTATCTTAATGACAGACACCAATATGTAACCATCAATGATACAACTTCTTCCACTCTACCAATTACCGTTGGAGTGCCACAGGGCAGTATCTTAGGACCTCTTCTATTTCTTATATATATATAAACGATCTGCCTAATGTCTCTAATATTCTCAAACTTGTATTGTTTGCTGACGATACTACCCTTATCTATTCAGACCTCAACCCACATACACTAAATAATGTTGTGAATAATGAATTAAAAAGGTCCAATTATGGATGTCAACGAACAAACTAACATTAAACATCGAAAAGACTTACTACATCTTATTTGGAAGCAAATCATCAAATGCAATTCAGCTACAGATAGACAACATTAATATCAGTAATAAAAATGATGGCAAGTTTCTTGGCCTATTCCTAGACAAGAGACTCAACTTCATCACCCACATTCAACACATAACTAAGAAAATTCTCTAAGACAGTTGGTATACTCTCCAAAATCAGATATTATGTTCCTAACTCTGCTCTCCTCTCACTATATTATGCACTAATCTACCCCTATCTTAATTATGGTATCTGTGCATGGGGGTCTACCACTGCAAACCACCTTAAGCCCATCATCACGCAGCAAAAATCTGCTTGCAGTATAATAACTAATTCTGCTTTCAGACAACACTCAGCTCCCTTGTTTAAATCCCTAAACTTGCTAAATATTAACTCCTTCCACACATTCTCTTGTGTCAACTACATTTACAAAACCCTGTTCTTAAATGCAAACCATGCTCTGAAACTCTTCCTGGACAGATGTAATAGGACCCATTATCACCACACCAGAAATAAATATCTCTTTGATATCCCCAGGGTCAAACTTAATCTGTGTAAACACTCTATGCAAATTAAGGGACCTAGTCTATGGAACTCACTCTCTAGTGAATTGAAAAACTGTAAAACTTTTGCTTTATTTAAAAGCAAAACCAAAAAGTACCTAATTTCATCTTCTTAGTTTCCTACATTGAGCTTTAAATTTGCTCTGTACCTACCTTGAGGTTACCTTGAGGTGCTTCCGGGGCTTAGCGTCCTCGCGGCCCGGTCGTCGACCAGGCCTCCTGGTTGCTGGACTGATCAACCAGGCTGTTGGACGCGGCTGCTCGCAGCCTGACGTATGAGTCACAGCCTGGTTGATCAGGTATCCTTTGGAGGTGCTTATCCAGTGCTCTCTTGAACACTGTGAGGGGATTGTCAGTTATGCCCCTTATGTGTAGCGGAAGCGTGTTGAACGGTCTCGGGCCTCTGATGTTGATAGAGTTCTCTCTCAGAGTACCTGTTGCACCTCCGCTTTCCAACGGGGGTATTCTGCACATCCTGCCATGTCTTCTGGTCTCATGTGATGTTATTTCTGTGTGCAGGTTTGGGACCAGCCCCTCTAATATTTTCCACGTGTAAATTATTATGTATCTCTCCTGCCTGCGCTCAAGGGAGTACAGATTTAGGCTCTTTAGTCGGTCCCAATAGTTTAGATGTTTTACTGAGTGGATTCTAGCAGTAAAGGATCTCTGCACGCTCTCCAGGTCAGCAATTTCTCCAGCTTTGAAAGTGGCTGTCATTGTGCAGCAGTACTCCACTCTAGAGAGCTCAAGCGTTTTGAAAAGTATCATCATCGGTATAGCATCTCTAGTGTAAAAAGTTCTTGTTATCAACCCTGTCATTTTTTTTGCAGTTGTGACGGCTACTTTATTGTGTTCTTTAAAGGTAAGGTCTTCCGACATGAGTACACCCAGATCCTTTACATTGCCTTTTCATTCTATGTTATGATTTGCCTGAGTTTTGTACGTGGTTTCCGTTTTTATATTTTCATTTTTTCCATAGCGCATGAGCTGGAACTTATCTTCGTTAAACACCATATTATTTTCTGCAGCCCATAGAAAGATCTGATCTACATCTGACTGGAGGTTTGCCGTGTCCTCTATGTGGCCTACTCTCATGAGGATCCTAGTGTCATCTGCAAAGGATGATACAGTGCTATAGGTTGTGTTCTTGTCTATGTCCGATATGAGGAGGAGAAAAAGTACTGGAGCAAGCACAGTACCCTGGGGGACTGAGCTCTTCACGGTTGATGGCCTGGATTTTATTTTGTTGACTGTTACACATTGGGTTCTGTTGGTCAGGAAATTGTAGATCCATCTGCCTATTTTTCCGGTAATTCCTTTTGAACGCATTTTATGGGCAATAACGCCATGGTCACATTTATCAAAAGCTTTTGCGAAATCTGTGTAAATTACATCAGCGTTTTGTTTGTCTTCCATAGCATCTAATGCCATATCATAGTGGTCCAGCAACTGCGACAGGCAAGAACGCCCTGTTCTGAAACCATGTTGTCCGGGGTTATGGAGATGCTGTGATTCCATGTATTTTGTGATCTTACTTCTTAGCACTCTCAAAATTTTTTATGATGTGCGATGTTAGTGCTATCGGTCTGTAATTTTTTGCCTCTGCCTTATTTCCTCCTTTATGAAATGGTGCTATCTCTGCTGTTTTTAGTATATCAGGAATAACGCCAGTATCTAGGCTTTGTCTCCCCAGAATGTGGAGGGCCTGCGACAGTGTTTTTTTACAGTTCTTGATAAATATGGAGCTCCAAGAATCCGGGCCTGGTGCAGAGTGCATAGGCATACTGTTTATGACTTCTTCAAAATCCAGTGGGGATAGGGTGACGTCTAATATATGATTTGATGTTGGTATCATATCCATGAAAAAATCATTTGGGTTACCAATCTTTAGTGCGTTTAATGGCTCGCTGAAAACAGAGTCGTACTGCTTCCTCAGTAGCTCGCTCATTTCTTTGTTCTCATCGGTGAAAGTTCCATCTCCCTTTCTCAGGGGCCCGATACTAGATGTGGTTTTTGATCTCGATTTTGCATAGGAGAAAAAATATTTCGGATTTCTCTCTATTTCACTGATGGCCTTTTGCTCTCTTTGCCTCTCCTGGGTTTTGTATGATTCTTGTAGCTTGCGTTCAATTGTTTCTATTTCTCTACCTAACCTTCTTCGCCGTTCTTGAGATAGGGTGCGACTCTCAAGTTATTCCGCGATTCGTTTTCTTCGCCTATATAGGGAACGACGTTCCCGTTCCAACTGCATCTCTTCCTCTTTTTTCTTAGGGGTATGCGGGTTGAACATATTTCTAGTGCTACTGAGCTTATTTTTTCCAGGCACGGGTTCAGGTTTGCATTTACCTAGTAACCTAGTGTTACCCAATGTAACCTAGTGTTACCCAATCTCCTAATTTTTATGTATTTAACCCAAATAACCTTATTGTGTTCATTGCTGTCTTCTTTTATGTGCTAGCCATATGCTGTACTGTGCCTACCAATTTTTATCAACTACCATTCAAGCTGTCATTGCAATCAATCTTAGCTACATATGTGCTTTAATATACTGTACCTACAATTTTCTCTCATCTTTTTTTTCTTGCCATGTAACTGTTATCATTTTTTTTTATAAATTTTGCAAGTATTTACCTACTTAAAATTTTCTTAGATTAAGGACCTGCCCGAAACGCTGCGCGTACTAGTGGCTTTACAAGATTGTAATTACCATATTATGTATCCTCACATTCCCAATGTACCTTCTTGTATATGCATAAATAAATAAGTAAATGAATAAATAAATTGAATGTGCATGTTTATGTATATGTTCTGTGTTATTAAATGTGTGTAATGAACAGGTGTTTGTCCGTGTCCTAGTGAGGCTTCCCATGAAATAAAAGAGAGAACGCACCGCAGCAGTGGACAGGGTATAGGTTATCTTGAGTTGATTTCGGGGCTTTTTAGTGTCCCCGCGGCCCGGGGACACTAAAAAACACTCGACCAGGCCTCCACCCCCAGGAAGCAGCCCGTGACAGCTGACTAACTCCCAGGTAATTATTTACTGCTAGGTAACAGGGGCATAGGGTGAAAGAAACTCTGCCCATCGTTTCTCGCCGGCGCCCGGGATCGAACCCGGGACCACAGGATCACGTGTCCAGCGTGCTGTCCGCTCGGCCCCCTTAGTAGGGTAGTACAGAATAGTAAGAGAAAGGGGATTTGAGGAGATCATACCAACCAAGGAAAGAGTGGGTAGTCACAGCGGCTCGAGTGGGTATGTGCACATGACAACGAGGTTAGTGATGGAGCCGCATCCCCCGAATATGTAACGCTGAGCCCTTCTCCAAAAGCAAGGAGCGTGCAGGGTGTTCTGAGTAAAGTATAAGCACTCTACAGAGTGTTTGGGGTTTTGGTTGGTTTGTCCATAAGGGACGGATAACCGATTAAAACAAACATAATATTACGTATATCAGAAACAGGATAGATCCGAGTACAGAGCCCTGTGGGACTCCACTGGTGACTTCACGCCAATCTTATGGGGGGTACTCTGTCCAAGGCTTTCTGACAGTCCAAAAAAATGCAGTCTAAAATTGTGTGTGTGTGTGTGTGTATTCACCTAGTTGTGCTTGAGGGGTTGAGCTCTGTTTTTTTTCGGCCCGCCTCTCAACTGTCAATCATCTGATACCAACTACTCCCCCCCCCCACACACACAAACACCCTAGGATGCAGCCCGTAGTAGCTGTCTAATTCCCAGGTACCTATTTACTGATTGGTAACAAGGGCATCAGGGTGAATGAAACTGCCCATTTCTTCAGCACCCACATTCAACACATAACTAAGAAAGTCTCTAAAACAGTTGGTATACTCTCTAAAATAATATATTATGTTCCTAACTCTGCTCTCCTCTCACTATATTATGCACTAATCTATCTCTATCTTAACTATAGTATCTGTGCATGGGGGTCTACCACTGCAAACCACCTTAAGCCCATCATCACCCAGCAAAAATCTGCTATCAGAATAATAACAAACTCTGCTTTCAGACAACACTCAGCTCCCTTGTTTAAATCCCTAAACTTGCTAAATATTAACTCCCTCCACAATTCTCTTGTGTCAACTACGTTTACAAAACCCTGTTCTTAAATGCAAACCATGCTCTGAAACTCTCCCTGGACAGATGTAATTGGACTCATTATCACCACACCAGAAATAAATATCTCTTTGATATCCCCAGGGTCAAACTTAATATGTGTAAACACTCTGTGCAAATTAAGGGACCTAGTCTATGGAACTCACTCCCTAGTGAATTGAAAAGCTGTCAAACTTTTGCCTCAATTAAAAACAAAAACAAAAAGAACCTAATTTCATCTTCTTAGTTTCCTACAGTGAGCTTTAAATTTGCTCTGTATCTAGTGTTACCCAATCTCCCAATCGTTATGTACTTAACCCAAACAACTTTATCATTGTGTTCATTGCTGTCTTCTTTTATGTGCTAGCCATATGGCTGTATTGTGCCTACTAATTTTTGTTAAACTACCATTCGAGCTGTCATTGCAATCAATCTGAGCTTCCTATGTGCTTTAATATACCTTCAAATTTCTCTCATCTTTTATTTTTTTATTGCTATGTACCTGTTATCATTTTTATAAATTTTGCAAGCATTTACCTACTTAAAATTTTCTTAGATTCAGAACCTACCCGAAACGCTGCGCTTACTAGTGACTTTACAAGAATGTAATTACTGTGCTATATATCCTCACAATCCCATTGTACCTTCTTGTATATAAATAAATAAATAAATAAATAAATAAATAAATAAATAAATAAATCAATTTGTTTTTCCGGCTGTGCCGGGGAATCGAACTCCCAGTCCCTAGGTCCACGAGTCTCGAGTGCTGTCTGCTCAGTCACCGCTCACCCTATTTGTACTCACCTAGTTGTGTTTGCCGGGGGTTGAGCTCTGGCTCTTTGGTCCCGCCTCTCAACCGTCAATCAACAGGTGTACAGGTTCCTGAGCCTATCGGGCTCTGTCATATCTACACTTGAAACTGTGTATGGAGTGAGCCTCCACCACATCACCCCCTAATGCATTCCATTTGTCAACCACTCTGACACTAAAAAAGTTCTTTCTAATATCTCTGTGGCTCATTTGGGCACTCAGTTTCCACCTGTGTCCCCTTGTGCGTGTTCCCCTTGTGTTAAATAGACTGTCTTTATCTACCCTATCAATCCCCTTCAGAATCTTGAATGTGGTGATCATGTCCCCCCTAACTCTTCTGTCTTCCAGCGAAGTGAGGTTTAATTCCCGTAGTCTCTCCTCGTAGCTCATACCTCTCAGCTCGGGTACTAGTCTGGTGGCAAACCTTTGAACCTTTTCCAGTTTAGTCTTATCCTTGACTAGATATGGACTCCATGCTGGGGCTGCATACTCCAGGATTGGCCTGACATATGTGGTATACAAAGTTCTGAATGATTCTTTACACAAGTTTCTGAATGCCGTTCGTATGTTGGCCAGCCTGGCATATGCCGCTGATGTTATCCGCTTGATATGTGCTGCAGGAGACAGGTCTGGCGTGATATCAACCCCCAAGTCTTTTTCCTTCTCTGACTCCTGAAGAATTTCCTCTCCCAGATGATACCTTGTATCTGGCCTCCTGCTCCCTACACCTATCTTCATTACATTACATTTGGTTGGGTTAAACTCTAACAACCATTTGTTCGACCATTCCTTCAGCTTGTCTAGGTCTTCTTGAAGCCTCAAACAGTCCTCTTCTGTTTTAATCCTTCTCATAATTTTAGCATCGTCCGCAAACATTGAGAGAAATGAATCGATACCCTCCGGGAGATCATTTACATATATCAGAAACAAGATAGGACCGAGTACAGAGCCCTGTGGGACTCCACTGGTGACTTCACGCCAATCGGAGGTCTCATCCCTCACCGTAACTCTCTGCTTCCTATTGCTTAGATACTCCCTTATCCACTGGAGCACCTTACCAGCTACACCTGCCTGTCTCTCCAGCTTATGTACCAGCCTCTTATGCGGTACTGTGTCAAAGGCTTTCCGACAATCCAAGAAAATGCAGTCCGCCCAGCCCTCTCTTTCTTGCTTAATCTGTGTCACCTGATCGTAGAATTCTATCAAGCCTGTAAGGCAAGATTTACCCTCCCTGAATCCATGTTGGCGATTTGTCACGAAGTCCCTTCTCTCCAGATGTGTTACCAGGTTTTTTCTCACGATCTTCTCCATCACCTTGCATGGTATACAAGTCAAGGACACTGGCCTGTAGTTCAGTGCCTCTTGTCTGTCGCCCTTTTTGTATATTGGGACCACATTCGCCGTCTTCCATATTTCTGGTAGGTCTCCCGTCTCTAGTGATTTACTATACACTCTGGAGAGTGGCAAGCAAAGTGCCTCTGCACACTCTTTCAGTACCCATGGTGAGATCCCATCTGGACCAACCGCCTTTCTAACATCCAGATCCAGCAGGTGTCTCTTGACCTCCTCTCTCGTAATTTCGAACTCCTCCAAGGCCGCCTGGTTTACCTCCCTTTCTCCTAGCACAGTGACCTCACCCTGTTCTATTGTGAAGACCTCCTGGAACAACAAATTGGAACAACAATTTGTGTGTGTGTGTGTGTGTGTGTGTGTGTGTAAGTGTGTATTCACCAAGTTGTATTCACCTAGTTGTGCTTGCGGGGGTTGAGCTCTGCTCTTTCGGCCCGCCTCTCAACTGTCAATCGACTGTTTCTACTACTACTATATTCCCCCCCCCCCCACACACACACACCAGGAAGCAGCCCGTGACAGCTGACTAACTTCTAGGTACCTATTTACTGCTAGGTAACAGGGGCATAGGGTGAAAGAAACTCTGCCCATCTCGAAACAAACTCGC
This sequence comes from Procambarus clarkii, assembly GCF_040958095.1. Taxonomy (NCBI): domain Eukaryota; kingdom Metazoa; phylum Arthropoda; class Malacostraca; order Decapoda; family Cambaridae; genus Procambarus; species Procambarus clarkii. The sequence continues at coordinate 19,634,639 of NC_091204.1, forward strand.
TGGCGCCTGGGATCGAACCCAGGACCACAGGATCACGTGTCCAGCGTGCTGTCCACTCGGCCGGCCGGTCCCTTGGTACTCACCTAGTTGTACTCACCTAGTTGTGCTTGCGGGGGTTGAGCTCTGGCTCTTTGGTCCCGCCTTTCAACCGTCAATCAACAGGTGTACAGGTTCCTGAGCCTATTGGGCTCTATCATATCTACACTTGAAACTGTGTATGGAGTCAGCCTCCACCACATTGCTTCCTAATGCATTCCATTTGTCAACCACTCTGACACTGAAAAAGTTCTTTCTAATATCTCTGTGGCTCATTTGGGCACTCAGTTTCCACCTGTGTCCCCTAGTGCGTGTGCCCCTTGTGTTAAATAGCCTATCTTTATCAACCCTGTCGATTCCCTTGAGAATCTTGAATGTGGTGATCATGTCCCCCCTAACTCTTCTGTCTTCCAACGAAGTGAGGTTCAATTCCCGTAGTCTCTCCTCGTAGCTCATACCTCTCAGCTCGGGTACTAGTCTGGTGGCAAACCTTTGAACTTTTTCCAGTTTAGTCTTATCCTTGACTAGATATGGACTCCATGCTGGAGCCGCATACTTCAGGATTGGTCTGACATATGTGGTATATAATGTTCTGAAAGATTCCTTACACAAGTTTCTAAAGGCCGTTCTTATGTTAGCCAACCTGGCATATGCTGCTGATGTTATCCTCTTGATATGAGCTTCAGGGGACAGGTCTGGCGTGATATCAACCCCCAGGTCTTTCTCTCTCTCTGACTCTTGAAGTATTTCATCTCCCAAGTGATACCTTGTATCTGGTCTCCTGCTTCCTACCCCTATCTTCATTACATTACATTTGCTTGGGTTAAACTCTAACATCTATTTGTTCGACCATTCCTGCAGCTTGTCCAGGTCTTCTTGAAGCCTCAAGCTGTCCTCCTCTGTTTTAATCTTTCTCATAATTTTGGCGTCGTCAGCAAACATTGAGAGGAATGAGTCTATACCCTCTGGGAGATCATTTACGTATATCAGAAAAAGGATAGGTCCAAGCACAGAGCCCTGTGGGACTCCACTGGTGACTTCACGCCATTCTGAGGTCTCACCCCTCACTATAACTCTCTGCTTCCTATTGCTTAGGTACTCCCTTATCCACTGGAGCGCCCTACCAGTTACTCCTGCCTGTTTCTCCAGCTTATGCATCAACCTTTTATGGGGTACTGTGTCAAAGGCTTTCCGACAGTCCAAAAAAAATGCAGTCTGCCCACCCTTCTCTTTCTTGTTTAATCTTTGTCACCTGATCGTAGAATTCTATCAATCCTGTAAGGCAAGATTTACCCTCCCTGAACCCATGTTGATGGGTTGTCACGAAGTCTCTTCTCTCCAGATGTGTTACTAGGTTTTTTCTCACAATCTTCTCCATCACCTTGCATGGTATACAAGTTAAGGACACTGGCCTGTAGTTCAGTGCCTCTTGTCTGTCACCCTTTTTGTATATTGGTACTACATTAGCAGTCTTCCATATTTCTGGTAGGTCCCCCGTTTCCAGTGACCTACTATACACTATGGAGAGTGGTAGGCAAAGTGCTCCTGCACACTCTTTCAATACCCATGGCGAGATTCCATCCGGCCCAACAGCTTTTCTCACATCCAGCTCCAATAGGTGCTTCTTGACCTCATCTCTTGTAATTTCGAACCTATCCAAGGTCACCTGGTTTGCTGCCACCTCTTCTAGCGCCGCGACATCTCCCTGTTCTATTGTAAAGACCTCCTGGAACCTTTTGTTGAGTTCTTCACACACCTCTTTGTCATTCTCTGTGTACCTGTACTCGCCCACCCTAAGTTTCATCACCTGTTCCTTCACTGTTGTCTTCCTCCTGATGTGACTGTGTAGTAGCTTGGGTTCGGTCTTGGCTTTATTAGCTATATCATTTTCATACCTTTTCTCAGCTGCTCTTCTCACACTGACATACTCGTTCCTGGTTCTCTGGTATCTCTCTACTTTCTGGTGTTCTGTTATTACGGAAGTTCCTCCATGCCCTTTTGTTTTGCTCCTTTGCTTTCATACATTCCTTATTAAACCACGGATTCTTCCTTTGATTCTCTGTTTTTTCCTGTCGGGCTGGGACAAACCTGCTTACAGCCTCCTGACACTTTTGGGTGACATAGTCCATCATGTCTTGTACGGACTTGGTTCCGAGTTCTGTGTCCCAATGTATATCCCATAGAAATTTATTCATTTCCTCATAGTTTCCCTTTCGGTACGCCAGCCTTTTGGTTCCCAGTTCTTTTTTGGGGGTGATAATTCCCAGCTCAACCAGGTACTCAAAGCTCAATACACTGTGATCACTCATTCCCAAGGGGGCTTCCAGCTTAACTTCCCTTATATCCGACTCATTTAGGGTAAATATCAGATCAAGCAAGGCTGGTTCATCCCCTCCTCTCATTCTTGTCGGTCCCTTGACGTGTTGACTTAGAAAGTTTCTTGTTGCCACATCCAGCAGCTTAGCTCTCCATGTGTCTGGGCCTCCATGTGGGTCTCTGTTCCCCCAATCTATCTTCCCATGGTTGAAGTCTCCCATGATTAGAAGTCTGGATCCGTTCCTGCTAGCCACAGAAGCTGCTCTCTCTATTATATTGATTGTGGCCAAGTTGTTTCTATCATATTCCTGTCTGGGTCTTCTGTCATTTGGTGGGGGGTTATATATGACTACTATTATAATTTTCTGTCCTCCAGTTGCTATGGTGCCTGAAATGTAGTCACTGAAACCTTCACAGTTCTGAATTACCATCTCTTCGAAACTCCAACCTTCTCTTAGTAGCAAAGCTACACCACCTCCTCCTCTCCCTTCTCTTTCTTTCCTCACTACATAGTAGCCCTGTGGAAACACTGCGTTTGTTATGATTTTCGTTAACTTTGTTTCTGTGAGTGCTATTATGTCTGGGTTTTCTTCTAGTGCCCATTCTCCAAGTTCACTTGTTTTATTTGAAATCCCATCTATGTTAGTGTACATCGCCTTGAAGCTCACTTTCTTCTGTTCATTTTCATGTCCCTTTCTTGGCAAGCATTCTGCTGGTGTGGGAAGCTGTTCCGTGGGTGAGAGGATCTGTGAGGTGGTTTGCAGGGTCTCAGAGGATTTTGGGGTGGGGGGTGGGGGTTTGAGGGAAGGGGGGACAGGTAGGGTGTGGGTTAAGGAGGTAGGGGGGACATGGAGGATACACAGTGAGGGGGAAGGAGGGATAGGGAGGGTCTGGGATGAAGGGGGAGGGGGGACAGAGGGAAAAAGGTGGGAGGGGGGACATGATGGGAATGGGGAAGGGGTGTCAGGGTCAGAATGGGGTGGGGTGGGAGGGAGGGTTGGGTGGGGGCAGGTAGGGTGAGGGGAAGGGAGGGTTTCTATGCAGAGGGGGGTGGTGGTGTGGCCCCCCCCCCTCTGGTGTTGTTGGGATGCTGGTTTTGGGTTCTCCTCTTGTCTCTGGGACTGTTGTGTTGAGGGCTGTGATTTCCTTGTTTGCTCCTCTCTCCCTGCGCTTCCTCCTTGCCTATGCTGCCCAGGCTCTCTCCTCCTTCGTCCTGTCCTTCTGCAGGAATACTTTTTTGTATCCCTCCATATGCTGCAGACGACTCTTCCTTTCGAGAATGTCCTCCTTCGTGGTTTCGTTTGTAAACACCACCTTTACAAGTCGGTTTCTGTCCTTGTTGTACCAGCCCAACCTGAAAACCTTCTCTATGTTATGTACAGCCCCTTCCATCTGTAACCCCTTCAGTAGCCCATGTACTGCCTCTCTATCCTTGCCATTCCATTCTTGCCTGTTGGATCCTTCCTGTTCTTTGATGCCTACAACTACCACTGATCTTTTCCTCTCCAGCAGTTGAGTGGTGCACCTTGCTGCTTCCTGTGACATAGCTGCTTGCATCGCTACCTCCGACTGTGTGTGTGTGTGTGTGTGTGTGTGTGTGTGTGTGTGTGTGTGTGTGTGTGTGTGTGTGTGTGTGTGTGACTGCTTACCTTAATGTACTAACCTATTTGTGCTTACCTGCTCGAACAATAGTTTGCAACCTCCGCCTTTCCATTTTTTGATCGGTTTATTCAATGTCTTTTTCCACCCTTGTGTTTCTGGTCGTGTTTACTACGGGCGGAAGCAGCTAATTAACAACAAATCACAATAATGCAACTAAAAAATTAGCCCAGTTCAGAACGAGCCGAATCATCGTGATTCCCAACCCAACAAACTCCCACCTCAGCTTGCACCTTAACAAACTGCCTTCAACAAACACCTAATGAACGAGTAACCTGATAATTACAGACATTTTCTCCGTCGGGATAATTATGATAATCGCGTTTGAGACAGTCTCGACGTCTCCACTTCACCTGCCGCTAATTATTGGGCGGATTACTGTAATCTTAATGATAATTTCTTCTGAATAGCAGGACAATCAAGAGATAATTTCTGATCGGATTTCCTGACTGGCGGTGAGTAAGTGGTAGGAATTATATTGAATCTAACATACATTATGCAGAATACAACATGAGTCAGTCTGTATATTTTATGGTGTGTTATCTTCTGTGTTTATTGCACTTAATCCCTTATTCCATTTTTATAATGTCTCTTTCTCTCTCTCTCCTCCTACTCTCTCGTATAAATTAGTAATGAATAATGAACTTGAATATTTAAAACCTAGCCAATTATAAATGTACAACCAGTCATGCTTATCATTAATTATTTATATTTAATAATGTGAATAGTGTACCTATGTGTGGCTATATATGTGTGTGGCCACGAATGTGTGGCCGCGAATGTGTGGCCAGAAGCTCAGTAAAGATGAGGAGTAAAGATTAGAGTCATGGATCAAAATCCTATATTTACAAAAGGCTATATTTACAAAATCCTATATTTACAAAAGGCTATATTTACAAAATCCTATATTTACAAAATCTTGTATTTACAATCGTATATTTACAAAGATTAGTCAGGTGTATTGGGCATGATGTTTTAAGCAGTGACGTGATTGTTGGTATCTTCACGTTCTGGTCTTGTCCTCACTCACATGGTGGGTAGAGTGTTCTCACTCTCATGGTGGGTAGAGTGTTCTCACTCTCATGGTGGGTAGAGTGTTCTCACTCTCATGGTGGGTAGAGTGCTCTCACTCTCATGGTGGGTAGTGTGTTTTCACTCTCATGGTGGGTAGAGTGTAGAGGATTTCTATTTCATTCCGTTCTATCTCTTCTTATTTGCCATATCTCCCTCTCAAGCTTTGGTAAGTTGCATATTGTTACTGATCTCTCTCTCTCCAACTCCTGTCTTGAACATTTTATGACGAGTAACTTTTTCAGCCACTAACACTGTTTTCTGAATTATTTTTTTCCCCTTAGAGCCCTTTAACTCCTCGGCAAAAGGTTTTTATCTGGTCTTAACTCCCAAGTTCTGTTTACATTCTCTGTTTAATTCTTTCTTCTGTTTTATTACTTCCTTTGTTGCCTTCCCTTCCTCTTCCACTCTTCCACCGTTTATAGTGAATATATATATATATATATATATATATATATATATATATATATATATATATATATATATATATATATATATATATGTGTGTGTGTGTGTGTACTAACTTAAAAGCTTTCTTCCTCAGAAGAATTCTCTCAAAATAAAATAATGCTAATTTTCCCAACATATTACAACTGAAAATATGATTAATATTAATCATATTTTTATAACTTAAATATGTACATATTTAGTGTCGGGGTTCACCTCCAATGAGAGGGGAAAGGGGCGAGTAACAGTATACTCAAGGTCACTCACCGTAGCCCTGCGGGTTGTCAGGTGGGGGTGGGTGGTCCGGGGCTCTGCTAACACTCGGCTGCTAGGGGCTCAAAGGCCCAAATACTCAGCCCCTCCGACTCCCTGGATTCACCGGAGTCTCCTTGGTCACACAAGAGAGGACCAACAATGCCCACCTCCGCAGGTCTTTGCTTCCACCACAAAGGGGTGCCACTGATTCACCCTGGAAGCCCTTCAGTCAAACACGGGGAAACTGCTGTTAACAGTTCCGGCCTAGACCCGTGGGGGAGTGAAGGAAGACTCAGGCTTACCTATAACCATGACCTCCCTGAGTCTTGCCTGCCAGACAAAAAAAAGGTTGCAGGAACTCCTTTCCCGCCTGTCTTCTCTATCTTCCTCTTAGCAAGGTCGCCAGCTGGGTTATTATATCTGCGCCCCAGCAACGCAGTTCAGTGGGTGTATTATATATTGTTGGTAGCCAGAAATGTATGCTCATAGAGAAATATCATAAATGGAGGCACACTCAAACACAGTGATAAAATGTGTGGATTTACTGATGCAAATTACATGAACACACACACACAATCACAAGTAATACATGAATACGGAAATATGGATAATGAGTCTGGAGATCGTCAGCCTCTTCTTCCACGACCTCCAACCCTCCTTCAACTGGGCAGAAAGACAGGAGTCTCACACTCTCACAGGAGGGCCTCTTCACCACGTCGGCGCCTCTTCTTCACTGTCCTGCCATCCATACACACTGTCCTCTTTGACAGTCCTGGACACAAGCTGCTTTGCAGCCTATTCTACTATTAAAGTAATAAAGTCTTGCTGCCACATACACAAGTAAATATTGTGGCCTAACTAGCCTACTCATACAAGGGGTAATGGGAGGGAAAATGATCTACCTTACATTCCTGGCTCACGGCGCCTGTCCCTCGATGGTGTGAGGTTCCCACGCTTCCTTGGGTCGATCCTTGACGATCCAGGACGTTCCACAGGTCCTCAGGTGTCGTGGAGCCTTCGCGTCGTCGCCGTTCCAATCCCTGAGATTCAGCTGCCCCAATCCTGGTTCATCGATGGGCGCTGAGCTAATCACTATTTTCCCCACACTCGCCTCTCCCACAAGGCGTTGCTCCTTGTCCTAGGCACGGTGTCGTCCTTCCAAGATTCTCAGTGGATGTGACCCCAGTCACAGCTAGGCCTGCCCGCCCACCTTCCAGACCTCAACGTCCAGCCAGCGGCGCTGCCCAGCGTCATCGCCGACTATTTTCCAAGTTTGGCACTTCTCTGCTCACTGAACTTGGTTCCTCTTTTGCTTCCCAGAAGCGCAGGGTCTCCAATAACTATGATGGGCTGCGATGGCCAGCTCAATCCACTGAACAAGGCTTGCAGAGCCTCCAATCCTTGAGAGCAGACCGAGGCGCGTCCTGTCGCTTCCAAGGTCAGAACAACTCTGACGTTGGCGCCGCCCAGGGCACTCGGTGACGTCATGGCGGGCCCTGATTGGTCGCCCGCGACCCACGTCGGCCAATCCGCGATCGGCTAATGTCCCTTCCAAAAGGTCATATCTGCCGTAGGGGATACTGTTTCATTTTATAACAGGGCGCCAATTTTCCTTTATTTACAACTTATAATATAACTTCCTTCCTTTTACTGGCAGCCGGTCTGGTCGCCACATATGTCAATAGACTCCCTGAACCTCAGAGAATCAGTAGGGAGAGCTGATATGACTCTTTAAGCCGGCAAACGAAAGAAATAGGAGAGGGCACCGTAACATACCCCTCCCCTTAAAATAAGAGTCATATCGGAAGAGCGGCACTCAAGAGGGCAACCTACACTCTTGCTCCCTCCGTTCCTGAAGTGTCACTCCTCCAGTTGGTGACGTGGCTCGTACCACCTTGCCAGTCACTTGCCTCATTGTATCTCCACCTCGCATAGGAACGGGTGTGATGGGTGTTCCCTGAACACCTACTAGAAATCCTCTCTCCGTGGCCACGAGTGTACTCCCACCGCTCGTTACCACTGTAAGATTCAGTGCATGCAGCGCCTCCACCGCGTCGTGCACTCCGAGATAGTCTTGCACTTCCACTGTGTCCTACAGGTACTCCATGTTTCCTCTCATAATCTCCTCTTCGCCAATCTTCTCTCTTCTCGGTTCCTCTTCTCCCATAGGTGCGTTGTCTCCTCACAGTGGCACTTGTAACCTGTACTCCATCCAGCAGCTTCCTCTCTTCCACACTAGGCTTTTGCGATGGCCCAATGCCCCTCTGGTTAGGCTGGCGCCTACCCTGGGTGTACCTATTCCCTGCTTTCTTCGTATTGCCTTTCCTATACCATTCGCTCCTTCGTTCCCGACGAACATCTTCACTCCTCCATGAGATTCTCTTCCCTGCAGACGTCTTCTTCGGTTCGTGGTTGGGCTCATCCACCTCCCTGTGGCTCACCTCACCACGGTGGTTCATCTTGCACCTACCACTATTCATCTGGCCGGCATAGGGTGCCTTGCGTCGTGGCTCCTCCACTCTGCCCCTCACTGCCGTTCGCTCATCCACTGAGCTTACTTTATTCACACTTCTGTATGGAGGGAGTGCGGTCTGCAGCCTCTTCACCGCCCCAGGCGTTTGTACAGCTGCTCCTCGCCACTCCTCCACACGCATCATCAGGCTTAGTCGGAGGTCCCCGTCGGGGTTTTCTACAACCTCCGACGACCTCTCTGCACTCTCGCCCTCGTGGTCGTCGTCTCTGGCGACGTTTCCCTTGGCGAAGTCGGCCTCCTCACTATCGTCTGGAACGACCGATACCTCACCCGGCAGGGTTGTACCGCTGCTTGCAACATAGGCACTCCTGGCCCAATCGGGTTGTATCCTGCCTCCTCCGAGGTCATTACCCAGCACCATCTGTACATGCTCTAGGGGTAACTTAGGGGCTACAGCTACTATAGCTTTCTCGACTCCGCAGTCGGCAATCAGCTGTACTTCGTGAAGTGGCAACCTGTATTCCTCCCCCACACTGCGTATCCTCACCACTCCCACAGGTGAATCATTAAATTCCTTGGGGATAATACTCCTGGTCACCATACTTATGTCAGCACCCGTATCTCGAAGAACGGCCACCTCCACTGGGTCTGACTTTCCAAACTTCACGTTGGCCTCGAAAACGAAGGGATGTTCACCCAACTTCATTTCCCAACCATTCACGTTGGGTCCACTATAATATGGGGTGTGAACAAACACTCTCTCCTCTTCCAACATTAATCCTACATTCCTTTGGTGCTCCTCACACTCGCGGGCATAATGTCCTCTCACACCACAGTTGTAGCATCGGCCACCTCCCCTGGGCGGCCACTCGCTAGTCACTCTGGCGGTACCACTTGCAGACGTCCCCTGGGTCCTCCTTGGACTCCCTGTCGTCGTGTCCGGGACTGCAGCACTCGCTCCCGAGTTAGGTCCACTGCTCACAGCTTGGGGCTTCCTCCCCGCGTCTCTTGAGCTCTTGAACCGCGTCACTTCATCGGGCACACTACTCATGGGAGAGTCCCCACTCGTCCTCGCTCCTCCTGAACTCCTAAAGTTCCCTCCCGACCTGGGGTAAGGCGAGTGTCTGGGCGGCCCCTCCCTCCTGATATGTAGCGCCTCCTCCAGCATGTCGGCTCGGTCCGCTGCAGCCTTCAGGTCCTTAATACCTGCTTCTCTCACCCTTACTCGCAACTCAGGATGGAGCACCGACATGAACTTCTCCATCACTATCAGTCGTTTGATATCATCCACCGACTCCGCTTCCTCCGCCTTCAACCATCGTAGGAATTTCCGTTCCATATCCCTGGCGGTCTCGGCGTAAGTCTTTCCCGACGCTCTTGTACACTCTCTGAACCGCTTCCGGTACATCTCCGGAGTCAGCCGGAATGAATGGAGAACCGCATTCTTAATCGCGTCATAACTAGTACACTCCTCTAGGTCCAGCATGTTATAGGCTTCCCGGGCCTCACCAGTCAACCTGCCCTGGACCAGAGCAGCCCAATCATCTTCCGGCCACTCCTTCAGAGTCGCTATCCGTTCAAAGTGTTCGAAGAACGCCTCAGCTTCTTGTGGTTCGAACGTAGGTAAGTCACGTTCCCTTACCTTGAGGTCATTCCGCCGTGCAGGTAGTGAGGGCAGACCAAGTTCAACGCGACGCAATTCGACTTCTTTCTTTGCCTTTATCTCCTCCAGTCGCAGTTGTCTCTCTCCTTCTTCTCGCTGCAGCCGAGCTTCTCGCTCCTCTCGCTGCATTTGCGCTTCTCTCTCCTCTCGCTGCATTTGCGCTTCTCTCTCCTCTCGTCGCAGCTGGGCTTCCAGTTGCATCTTCATTATTTCCAGTTGCAGGCTCCTCTTACTACAGCCGGACCTCCCACTGCTCCCATGTTCACTGTGAATTCTCTCCACACTGGTAGGCGCTTGGGGAGGCCCTAGTCGGGACGGTTCACCTTGCGACGGCTCTCCTCGGGACGGCTCCTCTTGAGATGGCTCCTCTCCCGTCGCTTCCTCTCGAGCTGTGAGCTGTGCCATGATCTCTATCCTTCGCTCCGCTACCTTAGTCGTCCTCAACCTGATCCCAAAGTGGTTTGCCACTTGTTGGAGCTGGGCCTTGGTACACTCTTAAAAAATTCTCTCGTCCCTTGTGTCAATAAATTTCTTTACTTTGTCCTCCTCCATCTCTATATCATTGAGCCTACACGACAGCACAGACAAGTTAGTAGGCACTAATTTCACCGTTTCAGTCCCTTAGCTGGTTGAGTAACAGTACTACTGAATTCACTGGCCACACTGTATTAGTACCCTGGCAACACTTGTCTTGGAATTTGGGCCACACTGTAGCTTGATCCACGCTTCCTGGCGAAGTTCCCAGTTCTTGGCTACCGGGGTTCGAATCCTGGCAAGGTCGCCAGTTCTCTTGTCATGTGGGGGTGGGTGGTCCGGGGCTCTGCTAACACTCGGCTGCTAGGGGCTCAAAGGCCCAAATACTCAGCCCCTCCGACTCCCTGGATTCACCGGAGTCTCCTTGGTCACACAAGAGAGGACCAACAATGCCCACCTCCGCAGGTCTTTGCTTCCACCACAAAGGGGTGCCACTGATTCACCCTGGAAGCCCTTCAGTCAAACACGGGGAAACTGCTGTTAACAGTTCCGGCCTAGACCCGTGGGGGAGTGAAGGAAGACTCAGGCTTACCTATAACCATGACCTCCCTGAGTCTTGCCTGCCAGACAAAAAAAAGGTTGCAGGAACTCCTTTCCCGCCTGTCTTCTCTATCTTCCTCTTAGCAAGGTCGCCAGCTGGGTTATTATATCTGCGCCCCAGCAACGCAGTTCAGTGGGTGTATTATATATTGTTGGTAGCCAGAAATGTATGCTCATAGAGAAATATCATAAATGGAGGCACACTCAAACACAGTGATAAAATGTGTGGATTTACTGATGCAAATTACATGAACACACACACACAATCACAAGTAATACATGAATACGGAAATATGGATAATGAGTCTGGAGATCGTCAGCCTCTTCTTCCACGACCTCCAACCCTCCTTCAACTGGGCAGAAAGACAGGAGTCTCACACTCTCACAGGAGGGCCTCTTCACCACGTCGGCGCCTCTTCTTCACTGTCCTGCCATCCATACACACTGTCCTCTTTGACAGTCCTGGACACAAGCTGCTTTGCAGCCTATTCTACTATTAAAGTAATAAAGTCTTGCTGCCACATACACAAGTAAATATTGTGGCCTAACTAGCCTACTCATACAAGGGGTAATGGGAGGGAAAATGATCTACCTTACATTCCTGGCTCACGGCGCCTGTCCCTCGATGGTGTGAGGTTCCCACGCTTCCTTGGGTCGATCCTTGACGATCCAGGACGTTCCACAGGTCCTCAGGTGTCGTGGAGCCTTCGCGTCGTCGCCGTTCCAATCCCTGAGATTCAGCTGCCCCAATCCTGGTTCATCGATGGGCGCTGAGCTAATCACTATTTTCCCCACACTCGCCTCTCCCACAAGGCGTTGCTCCTTGTCCTAGGCACGGTGTCGTCCTTCCAAGATTCTCAGTGGATGTGACCCCAGTCACAGCTAGGCCTGCCCGCCCACCTTCCAGACCTCAACGTCCAGCCAGCGGCGCTGCCCAGCGTCATCGCCGACTATTTTCCAAGTTTGGCACTTCTCTGCTCACTGAACTTGGTTCCTCTTTTGCTTCCCAGAAGCGCAGGGTCTCCAATAACTATGATGGGCTGCGATGGCCAGCTCAATCCACTGAACAAGGCTTGCAGAGCCTCCAATCCTTGAGAGCAGACCGAGGCGCGTCCTGTCGCTTCCAAGGTCAGAACAACTCTGACGTTGGCGCCGCCCAGGGCACTCGGTGACGTCATGGCGGGCCCTGATTGGTCGCCCGCGACCCACGTCGGCCAATCCGCGATCGGCTAATGTCCCTTCCAAAAGGTCATATCTGCCGTAGGGGATACTGTTTCATTTTATAACAGGGCGCCAATTTTCCTTTATTTACAACTTATAATATAACTTCCTTCCTTTTACTGGCAGCCGGTCTGGTCGCCACATATGTCAATAGACTCCCTGAACCTCAGAGAATCAGTAGGGAGAGCTGATATGACTCTTTAAGCCGGCAAACGAAAGAAATAGGAGAGGGCACCGTAACATACCCCTCCCCTTAAAATAAGAGTCATATCGGAAGAGCGGCACTCAAGAGGGCAACCTACACTCTTGCTCCCTCCGTTCCTGAAGTGTCACTCCTCCAGTTGGTGACGTGGCTCGTACCATTTTGCCAGTCACTTGCCTCATTGTATCTCCACCTCGCATAGGAACGGGTGTGATGGGTGTTCCCTGAACACCTACTAGAAATCCTCTCTCCGTGGCCACGAGTGTACTCCCACCGCTCGTTACCACTGTAAGATTCAGTGCATGCAGCGCCTCCACCGCGTCGTGCACTCCGAGATAGTCTTGCACTTCCACTGTGTCCTACAGGTACTCCATGTTTCCTCTCATAATCTCCTCTTCGCCAATCTTCTCTCTTCTCGGTTCCTCTTCTCCCATAGGTGCGTTGTCTCCTCACAGTGGCACTTGTAACCTGTACTCCATCCAGCAGCTTCCTCTCTTCCACACTAGGCTTTTGCGATGGCCCAATGCCCCTCTGGTTAGGCTGGCGCCTACCCTGGGTGTACCTATTCCCTGCTTTCTTCGTATTGCCTTTCCTATACCATTCGCTCCTTCGTTCCCGACGAACATCTTCACTCCTCCATGAGATTCTCTTCCCTGCAGACGTCTTCTTCGGTTCGTGGTTGGGCTCATCCACCTCCCTGTGGCTCACCTCACCACGGTGGTTCATCTTGCACCTACCACTATTCATCTGGCCGGCATAGGGTGCCTTGCGTCGTGGCTCCTCCACTCTGCCCCTCACTGCCGTTCGCTCATCCACTGAGCTTACTTTATTCACACTTCTGTATGGAGGGAGTGCGGTCTGCAGCCTCTTCACCGCCCCAGGCGTTTGTACAGCTGCTCCTCGCCACTCCTCCACACGCATCATCAGGCTTAGTCGGAGGTCCCCGTCGGGGTTTTCTACAACCTCCGACGACCTCTCTGCACTCTCGCCCTCGTGGTCGTCGTCTCTGGCGACGTTTCCCTTGGCGAAGTCGGCCTCCTCACTATCGTCTGGAACGACCGATACCTCACCCGGCAGGGTTGTACCGCTGCTTGCAACATAGGCACTCCTGGCCCAATCGGGTTGTATCCTGCCTCCTCCGAGGTCATTACCCAGCACCATCTGTACATGCTCTAGGGGTAACTTAGGGGCTACAGCTACTATAGCTTTCTCGACTCCGCAGTCGGCAATCAGCTGTACTTCGTGAAGTGGCAACCTGTATTCCTCCCCCACACTGCGTATCCTCACCACTCCCACAGGTGAATCATTAAATTCCTTGGGGATAATACTCCTGGTCACCATACTTATGTCAGCACCCGTATCTCGAAGAACGGCCACCTCCACTGGGTCTGACTTTCCAAACTTCACGTTGGCCTCGAAAACGAAGGGATGTTCACCCAACTTCATTTCCCAACCATTCACGTTGGGTCCACTATAATATGGGGTGTGAACAAACACTCTCTCCTCTTCCAACATTAATCCTACATTCCTTTGGTGCTCCTCACACTCGCGGGCATAATGTCCTCTCACACCACAGTTGTAGCATCGGCCACCTCCCCTGGGCGGCCACTCGCTAGTCACTCTGGCGGTACCACTTGCAGACGTCCCCTGGGTCCTCCTTGGACTCCCTGTCGTCGTGTCCGGGACTGCAGCACTCGCTCCCGAGTTAGGTCCACTGCTCACAGCTTGGGGCTTCCTCCCCGCGTCTCTTGAGCTCTTGAACCGCGTCACTTCATCGGGCACACTACTCATGGGAGAGTCCCCACTCGTCCTCGCTCCTCCTGAACTCCTAAAGTTCCCTCCCGACCTGGGGTAAGGCGAGTGTCTGGGCGGCCCCTCCCTCCTGATATGTAGCGCCTCCTCCAGCATGTCGGCTCGGTCCGCTGCAGCCTTCAGGTCCTTAATACCTGCTTCTCTCACCCTTACTCGCAACTCAGGATGGAGCACCGACATGAACTTCTCCATCACTATCAGTCGTTTGATATCATCCACCGACTCCGCTTCCTCCGCCTTCAACCATCGTAGGAATTTCCGTTCCATATCCCTGGCGGTCTCGGCGTAAGTCTTTCCCGACGCTCTTGTACACTCTCTGAACCGCTTCCGGTACATCTCCGGAGTCAGCCGGAATGAATGGAGAACCGCATTCTTAATCGCGTCATAACTAGTACACTCCTCTAGGTCCAGCATGTTATAGGCTTCCCGGGCCTCACCAGTCAACCTGCCCTGGACCAGAGCAGCCCAATCATCTTCCGGCCACTCCTTCAGAGTCGCTATCCGTTCAAAGTGTTCGAAGAACGCCTCAGCTTCTTGTGGTTCGAACGTAGGTAAGTCACGTTCCCTTACCTTGAGGTCATTCCGCCGTGCAGGTAGTGAGGGCAGACCAAGTTCAACGCGACGCAATTCGACTTCTTTCTTTGCCTTTATCTCCTCCAGTCGCAGTTGTCTCTCTCCTTCTTCTCGCTGCAGCCGAGCTTCTCGCTCCTCTCGCTGCATTTGCGCTTCTCTCTCCTCTCGCTGCATTTGCGCTTCTCTCTCCTCTCGTCGCAGCTGGGCTTCCAGTTGCATCTTCATTATTTCCAGTTGCAGGCTCCTCTTACTACAGCCGGACCTCCCACTGCTCCCATGTTCACTGTGAATTCTCTCCACACTGGTAGGCGCTTGGGGAGGCCCTAGTCGGGACGGTTCACCTTGCGACGGCTCTCCTCGGGACGGCTCCTCTTGAGATGGCTCCTCTCCCGTCGCTTCCTCTCGAGCTGTGAGCTGTGCCATGATCTCTATCCTTCGCTCCGCTACCTTAGTCGTCCTCAACCTGATCCCAAAGTGGTTTGCCACTTGTTGGAGCTGGGCCTTGGTACACTCTTAAAAAATTCTCTCGTCCCTTGTGTCAATAAATTTCTTTACTTTGTCCTCCTCCATCTCTATATCATTGAGCCTACACGACAGCACAGACAAGTTAGTAGGCACTAATTTCACCGTTTCAGTCCCTTAGCTGGTTGAGTAACAGTACTACTGAATTCACTGGCCACACTGTATTAGTACCCTGGCAACACTTGTCTTGGAATTTGGGCCACACTGTAGCTTGATCCACGCTTCCTGGCGAAGTTCCCAGTTCTTGGCTACCGGGGTTCGAATCCTGGCAAGGTCGCCAGTTCTCTTGTCATGTGGGGGTGGGTGGTCCGGGGCTCTGCTAACACTCGGCTGCTAGGGGCTCAAAGGCCCAAATACTCAGCCCCTCCGACTCCCTGGATTCACCGGAGTCTCCTTGGTCACACAAGAGAGGACCAACAATGCCCACCTCCGCAGGTCTTTGCTTCCACCACAAAGGGGTGCCACTGATTCACCCTGGAAGCCCTTCAGTCAAACACGGGGAAACTGCTGTTAACAGTTCCGGCCTAGACCCGTGGGGGAGTGAAGGAAGACTCAGGCTTACCTATAACCATGACCTCCCTGAGTCTTGCCTGCCAGACAAAAAAAAGGTTGCAGGAACTCCTTTCCCGCCTGTCTTCTCTATCTTCCTCTTAGCAAGGTCGCCAGCTGGGT
The DNA here is from genome assembly GCF_040958095.1 of Procambarus clarkii. Taxonomy (NCBI): domain Eukaryota; kingdom Metazoa; phylum Arthropoda; class Malacostraca; order Decapoda; family Cambaridae; genus Procambarus; species Procambarus clarkii. The sequence goes on from NC_091204.1 coordinate 19,650,635, forward strand.
TATTATATCTGCGCCCCAGCAACGCAGTTCAGTGGGTGTATTATATATTGTTGGTAGCCAGAAATGTATGCTCATAGAGAAATATCATAAATGGAGGCACACTCAAACACAGTGATAAAATGTGTGGATTTACTGATGCAAATTACATGAACACACACACACAATCACAAGTAATACATGAATACGGAAATATGGATAATGAGTCTGGAGATCGTCAGCCTCTTCTTCCACGACCTCCAACCCTCCTTCAACTGGGCAGAAAGACAGGAGTCTCACACTCTCACAGGAGGGCCTCTTCTTCACTGTCCTGCCATCCATACACACTGTCCTCTTTGACAGTCCTGGACTCAAGCTGCCTTGCAGCCTATTCTACTATTAAAGTAATAAAGTCTTGCTGCCACATACACAAGTAAATATTGTGGCCTAACTAGCCTACTCATACAAGGGGTAATGGGAGGGAAAATGATCTACCTTACATTCCTGGCTCACGGCGCCTGTCCCTCGATGGTGTGAGGTTCCCACGCTTCCTTGGGTCGATCCTTGACGATCCAGGACGTTCCACAGGTCCTCAGGTGTCGTGGAGCCTTCGCGTCGTCGCCGTTCCAATCCCTGAGATTCAGCTGCCCCAATCCTGGTTCATCGATGGGCGCTGAGCTAATCACTATTTTCCCCACACTCGCCTCTCCCACAAGGCGTTGCTCCTTGTCCTAGGCACGGTGTCGTCCTTCCAAGATTCTCAGTGGATGTGACCCCAGTCACAGCTAGGCCTGCCCGCCCACCTTCCAGACCTCAACGTCCAGCCAGCGGCGCTGCCCAGCGTCGTCGCCGACTATTTTCCAAGTTTGGCACTTCTCTGCTCACTGAACTTGGTTCCTCTTTTGCTTCCCAGAAGCGCAGGGTCTCCAATAACTATGATGGGCTGCGATGGCCAGCTCAATCCACTGAACAAGGCTTGCAGAGCCTCCAATCTTTGAGAGCAGACCGAGGCGCGTCCTGTCGCTTCCAAGGTCAGAACAACTCTGACGTTGGCGCCGCCCGGGGCACTCGGTGACGTCATGGCGGGCCCCTGATTGGTCGCCCGCGACCCACGTCGGCCATTCCGCGATCGGCTAATGTCCCTTCCAAAAGGTCATATCTGCCGTAGGGGATACTGTTTCATTTTATAACAGGGCGCCAATTTTCCTTTATTTACAACTTATAATATAACTTCCTTCCTTTTACTGGCAGCCGGTCTGGTCGCCACATATGTCAATAGACTCCCTGAACCTCAGAGAATCAGTAGAGAGAGCTGACTATGACTCTTTAAGCCGGCAAACGAAAGAAATAGGAGAGGGCACCGTAACAGGGTCTTCACTCTATCCTCGCGGCGCCACTGTACGCCAGGAGGGTATCCCAGTCAATCCCAACCGGCCTCTGATCGAGAAGGAGTGGGAACACAACTTGTTCACTTAACTGTTGTATGCCTGCCCCAACATAGGGCTCTACTACTAACCACAAGGTCGCCAACTGGTGTTTTCGGTGTCCAGTAACACGTCAGTGGTTTTGTTGAATTGTGGTAACAGTGGCAAGAACACACTCAATATGTCTGAATCAGGCAGGTATTTACTTCTATCGCTCTCTGCTTTCAGGTATTATATAGCCACAAGAAATATGGAGGGGAAGATATAAACACCAATGTACTTTGTATTTTACTTAAAACTCATTCAAAGACATCACAAGATTATATCAATAAGCAAACAGCTGTTTCACACGGGAGCCGCTCGTTCCCACACATAATATGAACTCGCCAAGCTGGCAATGCTCCCCCTCACGTCAATGTCAAAATCAGCCGGGCGACTACCCCTGCGCCAATGTCACTTTATCTGTTTGCTTTTGGCGTGACGCGCCAGTTTCTTTAAGTTCTCAAAGATCACTAGAAGTTCGAACACACAATTTTTGCGACAATAGCACGTAAACACTTCGCTACACTGATCTTGAGCTCAAACATTTCTATATTAAATGTGACAATAATTCACTGTCATAGAATTACACACTGCCCTTCATTTAATGATAACGTATGCACGTATATATTACTGGAGTCCTCAGTAATTCCTTTCGTGGGCGATAACACAATTAATCACTGCACACATGAATGATTATTCAATACACGAGCATAGACATATATATATATATATATAAATGGATGAGTCAGACATCAATAATGGTAATAACATAGTTACTGGGCACATAGCCTAACTCCAAACACTGGCATATTTATATATATATTCTCTCACTAAATGATCTTATTAAAGTCTCATGAAAGACGTTATCAACACAGTAAATTCAGTCAATTACTCCGGGTGCCTGTACACACCAATAATAATTATAAATATCGTGGGTACTCTATGTAGTCCCACTGCACACTTGTGCCTTACTGTAACATAGGTGAGCCTTGCTCACGACATACAAAATACTCTGGCTAAATAATATAGCTGACTAAAGGGGAATTGGGAGGGAAACTAGAATCACCTACTTCCACCTATCCTCCGGTGAGAGTTGAGTTGTAACTCCTGGTCCTGGCTCCTGCCTCGTGTAGGGAACGCCCCCACTGGAGAACACTGTCCTTTGTTCCTGATTGTGTTCCTGGAGAACACTGTCGTGTTCTCCAGGAACACAATCAACGTCCCACCATAAGCGCGTCGTCTCCGTGCCTTTTCACTGCAGGTCCGTGCTCCTCCTCGACTTCTTGTAGGGTTGGAGTCGGTCTCTCGGCCGTCAACTTTTCCTCCCAGCTACGGCTGCCTGCCTACGTCTCGGCTGCAGTCGTTCGGATTCCCAAATAGTTTTCTTCTTCCATTGCTTCCCGGTGGCTCGGTTCAGCCACTACGCCGTCACAAACGGGTGAACTGCCTCAGACGTCGCATACGTCACTGCACAGACTTCACTTCTTCTTGCACAGTACCTGTCCCGGAGCACTTGTTGCTCAATATCCCGTCGATTCCCTCTCTAGTCCAACACATGAACGAAGGAAGACCTCACAGAGTACTGGCAGACTTCGGGTGACGCGTAAAATCCACGGGAGCGGGAAACAACTGTCAAACTGACAGGACCAATCTTCGCACGTCCAACCACCTTGACGTGTCGTGTCAGACTGATTCCCTCCAGAGGATTGGCCGATCCACTACGTCATCACTGTGGAGCTATCGGCCATCGCATACGTCGCTGCCTAGACTCCACTCTTGCACAACACCTGTTCCTGGAGCACTTGTTGCTCAATATTCTGTCAATTCCTTCTCTGGTCCAACACATGAACGAAGGAAGACCCCACAGGTGATGGCAGACCACGGGTGATGCGTGAGTCCTCCGGAGACGGGGTAAACTGTCCAACTGACAGGACCCTCCAGCGCACGTCCGACCTCCTTGACGTGCTGTCTTAGACTGATGGCGCCAGCGCGGCGCGATGACCGGACCCCCCTTCCTTCGTGACGTCATATTCGCCACGGGAGGTTTTCATTGGCTCCCTGTGCCACGTCGCAGTCGGTGACCAATCTGGTGTCACTGACGTCACACAGTTTTGGCGGCGAAACAGAAGAGCCAGCGCCATATTGGCTTCCTAAAGGGCCTACAAAACAGGCCAAAATACTCTTCTTTTATGAATTTCTCGGCACTTCGAGAACACTCCACTCTCATACATATACCAAACTGATGCCTGTGACGTAGAGAACGCTCGGGTAAAGTGGACATGACTCTTACCGCAGGCGTGGGAGAAATATAAGGGGGGGGGGGGAAACACCGTCACATTAGCTATATGAGATTCATGTAACAGAGTATTTAATTATTATGAGGGCCGAGTGAGGGAGTGAGTAATGTGAGGGTGATCGATGGATGTTGTTGTTGTTATAGATTCAGTTACTCGGAAGAAGTTCCAAGTAGCACGGGCTATGGTGAGCCCAAAGAGGACTGGGTGACGTCCAATTTACCACGTAAATCACCGTAAGATTTCCGTCAAGGACGTGAATTGGTTGTTTCTTCCCCCCGTCTTTCTGTTCCAGTTTGAGTGAGTATGTCAAGCGTGTATGAGTGAGTGAGTCAGGTGTCTGTGTAAGCCAGGCATGTACTTGGGTATTTAGGAATGTTTGTGAGTATGTAGATGTGAGTGCAATTGATAGTGTGGATGGGTCTGTGACTCATGCATATTGCTTTTGAGTAATATGAGTGTTTTCATGGTGAATCATGAGTATAACTTTTGTTGATGCAATTAAGTGCTCCAAAGTGTGTGTAAGAGAGAGATAGAATTTAATTATCTGCCCTTAGAGTAATATAAGGTTTATATTGATGTGGCTCATCAACTAATCCTGGATTTATATTATTGCTCAACTTAAGCAATCTTTGTCATCTTGGTCGCTAGCCCTAAGCACAAAGCAATCTCATTAACGTGAAGAATCAACGAACAACTTTATATATCCATGTTTTTCATAGATAAAATAGGTATCGAATCTATGTTTTTCTTTACGTCTTGGGAGCATATTTTCCCTCTATCTCTACTTCTTAACCTAGGTGTTACTTTGCGTTGATTTCGGGGCTCAACGTCTCCGCGGCCCGGTCCCTGGCCCTGGCTTCCTACCAACCTGAAGAAACAAGATGTTGTTCAGTTTTCTCACCTCTTCTCATAACTATTTTGATTGTTGAACTTTTCTTCAATTATTTTAGCAAAATTCGGCAATTTGATTTTCATTTCATCATATAATGGTATTTTTTTCTTGTCTAGCTGTCTGGCAGTTCTCCCCTCTCAAGAACTTTGATTTACACTCTGATTTACTGACGTTCTTTCGTCTAGTTTCTTCAGATGATGATCACGAATATTGTTTATTTTTGGAATTGGTCTTCACCAATTAACGTACAGGTTCTAGAGCCTATAAGGCAGAGTATTAACAGCATTTAAGGCCGAGTCTTCCCCACATTTAAGGCTGCATAGGAAGTCTCCTCAGCCTCTTCCATTTCCTCACAATGATGATATTCATAAACTATTCATAATATGCATGATTTCGTGTGACTGAACAGAATGGTTCGTTCACACGTATATGACCCATCAAAGATCTTTACAGATATTTACAATTGACAACATAGTTAAGCTCGTTAGGGACTGTCATGAGCTGCCATCATGTCAAGTATACCATGACCCTACTGTCATTTACTCCATCAACAATATTTATATTAGCAATAATTCTATATTCCTATGTAAATTGGCGTTTTACCAGTGGTCATTGCGAAGAATTATTCATCAGAGTGGCAAGTTTTGATGTAGTGTGTGGGTGGGTGTTGATCCTGAGGCAAGATTGATGAGGTACTGTATTATAAAATACAGTAATTGTATTTACAGACACAGCTGAACAAGTCAGTGGTCCAGTGACTGGCGCCTGGGTGCATTACCAGATGTTGGAGGAGTCATGAGTCTGACTCATGACTCCTAAAGCTCACACAGCGCTTTGAGGGGCTCACACTGAGTTTTAATGGGCTCAGTGGACTCTCAAGGGCTCATACTGAGCTCTTAGGGGCTCACACTGCTGTGGCAAGTGGCTGCACTCCTCTGACAAGCCATTACACTGATTTGAAAGGTACTTTAACTATACCAACAAATATTCCTTATATACTGACTGCAGCATTACCTGTACTCATCCCTCAGTGCTCACTCAGTCTTAACCTAGTGGTCAGCCAACACCAGAAACCCACCGTTTTATATATATATATATATATATATATATATATATATATATATATATATATATATATATATATATATATATATATATATATATATATATATATATATATATATATACATACAACGAATTTTGCTTAATTTTCCAACGTGTGACTTTGATAATTTTTCACGTACAGACGAATAATTTGCCTCTCGTATGGGTCTGTATAATTTGTCATTTCCATGCTAAGCTATCGGCTCCATGGCCTGCACAGGAGTTATTATAAATATTATCATCATTATTATTAAATACTAATGTTTACAACCTAGAACAGAGAGAGGAGAGGAAGAACGTTATTTTCCACTGAGCAATGTATACGATGAATTGTATTTTTAGTATTGCAAATAAACTTTTTGAGTGGGGATTCATGTGAGATTTCTTTGTGATGCTCGACTCATGGTCGGGCAACGGTACAGGCATCATGGTCCCATATACTCTCTTTCCCAGCAAGATATGGTCCCATACACAACCATCATGAATTTATATTCCCATACCCTTCATTTCAGTCCAAATGCCTCATTACTAATCACCCATTTTGCATGGCATCCAATCAAATTATTTTGAAAATTTAAGAAGCGTTTAATTTTTAATGGTTTTGTACGCCCATTCGCGTGTGAGCCAAAACGACTCTATCGAGGCAAAAATGTTTATTGAACGGAAATGTGAACATATTAGGCCTATTAAAGTCTACGAAGGCCCTCTCGTTTAAGACGCGGCTCTCGGAAGCGTTCAAATTGTGTTGTAATAAAAGCTTCCTCTCCCATATCACACAGCACCGCTTCCCATGCCCTTCCATGCCCAGGAACAGAAGCAATACCTAGTGGGAAGGTGTGGTTTCCATCCCACTGCGTTAATTGTCGGGCGCCCGTCACAGGCTTCACACCACTCTTCCCTCAGACGACGCGCTCCCAAAGTTTCTCCTTCTCCACACCTTTTGAAATTTATTTTCAAACTTTTGGTGTCGCCTCGGAATAGGGGAGAAGAAAAGTTTGGAGAGAGAGAGAGAGAGAGAGAGAGAGAGAGAGAGAGAGAGAGAGAGAGAGAGAGAGAGAGAGAGAGAGAGAGAGAGAGAGAGAGAGAGAGAGAGAGAGAGACAGAGACAGAGACAGAGACAGAGACAGAGACAGAGAGAGAGAGAGAGAGAGAGAGAGAGAGAGAGAGAGAGAGAGAGAGAGAGAGAGAGACAGAGAGAGACAGAGTCAGAGAGAGAGAGAGAGAGAGAGAGAGAGAGAGAGAGAGAGAGAGAGAGAGAGAGAGAGACAGAGAGAGACAGAGTCAGAGAGAGAGAGAGAGAGAGAGAGAGAGAGAGAGAGAGAGAGAGAGAGAGAGAGAGAGAGAGAGAGAGAGAGAGAGACAGAGAGAGACAGAGACAGAGTCAGAGAGAGAGAGAGAGAGAGAGAGAGAGAGAGAGAGAGAGAGAGAGACAGAGACAGAGTCAGAGAGAGAGAGAGAGAGAGAGAGAGAGAGAGAGAGAGAGAGAGAGAGACAGAGAGAGACAGAGACAGAGTCAGAGAGAGAGAGAGAGAGAGAGAGAGAGAGAGAGAGAGAGAGAGACAGAGAGAGACAGAGACAGAGTCAGAGAGAGAGAGAGAGAGAGAGAGAGAGAGAGAGAGAGAGAGAGAGAGAGAGAGAGAGAGAGAGAGAGAGAGAGAGAGAGAGAGAGAGAGAGAGAGAGAGAGAGAGAGAGACAGAGAGAGACAGAGACAGAGTCAGAGAGAGAGAGAGAGAGAGACAGAGAGAGACAGAGACAGAGTCAGAGAGAGAGAGAGAGAGAGAGAGAGAGAGAGAGAGAGAGAGAGAGAGAGAGAGAGAGAGAGAGAGAGAGAGAGAGACAGAGAGAGACAGAGACAGAGTCAGAGAGAGAGAGAGAGAGAGAGAGAGAGAGAGAGAGAGAGAGAGAGAGAGAGAGAGAGAGAGAGAGAGAGAGAGAGAGAGACAGAGAGAGACAGAGACAGAGTCAGAGAGAGAGAGAGAGAGAGAGAGAGAGAGAGAGAGAGAGAGAGAGAGAGAGAGAGAGAGAGAGAGAGAGAGAGAGAGAGAGAGAGAGAGAGAGAGAGAGAGAGAGAGAGAGAGAGAGAGAGAGAGACAGAGAGAGACAGAGACAGAGTCAGAGAGAGAGAGAGAGAGAGAGAGAGAGAGAGAGAGAGAGAGAGAGAGAGAGAGAGAGAGAGAGAGAGAGAGAGAGAGAGAGAGAGAGAGAGAGAGAGAGAGAGACAGACAGAGACAGACATTGCTCTACCATTTTTAAAGAAACTAGTCTACACATTTTAGCCAAGTAAAAGATACTATTATGAAAACTTCTTCAAATAAGTGAGTTTAATATGTTTCCTTACCAAAGAGAACGTTTACAGCACCCCAAGCTCCAGCTCCTCAGCCCCCATCCTTCAAACTGTGGGTCGTTTAAAACAATGGATCCCGGATCACTTATCACACGTTACATCTGCCCCCCCCCTCCCTCCATCCCTAAGCGTTAAATACGAGAAAATCCTGGTTCGGGAAATTCCTGGTTCGAATCCCCAGGCAGGAAAGAAATGGCTAGGAGCGTTTCCTATCACCTAATGCCTCTGTCCACCGAGCGTTAAATAGGTGCTCAGGAGTTAGCGTGTTGTGGGGTTGCATCCTGGGGCAGGGACAGTAATTTGACCTTGTTAGGGGAGACATCGATGTAACCCTTGAACAACCTCGAACAAACATTCCTCCTCTCCACTTCCTTCCCATTCTCAGAAAATTAAGAAGCACTGAAACAACTGTATGAATCTCTCAAGAAATATATAACTTCGATTAATTAGAACTCTCGGGGAATCGCACCAAATATTTCACACCTGACTAGACATATACAGTTATTCCCTCTTATTGTTCAGATTGTACCTTGGGTATTGAAAGTGATTAATTCCAGAGTTCAATCTGATTTACTGTGGGTAGATTAATTCTTGTGATCAATAGTCGATTACCCTTCCTCCCTTTTTCCTGTTACAACTCATTGGCCAGGCCATTTATTTAACCCATGGCTCTCTGGGGCTAACCTTTCCCTTGTCTGCAATAATTAATTTTATGTCCTTACGTGGATTCTATTTCCAACTCACTAAACGTCCTTCTCACTCCATTGTTCTCTATGTCGCTAAATCGTGACTAAACGACAAGTGTATAGAAGCTAACTATAGTACTTCATATTACATTATACCACAATTCTCAAAATTCTACCCCAAACATTTGCTTCAACATCAAAATAAATCGATAGACAATAACAACAGGCCCTTATATATATATATATATGTATATATTGTGACGGTAACGCGTTGGTGTTCGGCTGTTTAAGGCTAGGGGTATGGCCTCGTCACATAGTTATAAAAAAAAATAGAAAAACTGGAACTTCGTCTGTGGTAAGGTAAGGAGAAGACACACCAAACACAAGTAAAACTTTAACAATGAAATTTTAATTACGTTAAATAAATCAAAACATGAAAATAATGCACAAACAAATATGTATAATAAAATCAATCAAAATAATAAGAATAATTAAATGACACAATGAAAAGTTACGTTAAGGTAAAATAACAAGAAGTGCAACACAAAAGTTAAGTGGGAGGTGCTGGAATATTGGCTTAAAGCCACCACCTCTCTCAGTACACGCTAGAGTCTAGCTGGGAGGTGTGATGGCCACGAAAGCACTGAACATTCTGAGGACTGATGTTGGGGCGACCCCAGACATCAGGTAGTATTGGGGGGGGGCGAGGCAGGTGCAGCCAGACCGGCGACCAATCAGCGGAGTCGTAGCGATCAACGGGTAGTTTGGTGATTTGGGTCCGAACAGGTGGCTGGCTGCATACGTTTTGCTCACCCTGGCAAGCCTTGCTGGTGTTGTTGTCGTTGTTGGACATTTCTTCCATAGTCGTATTATATAATTGTGACGACGTAATTATGAAGGGAAGAGCAGGCTCAATCTCTTGCAGGAGATTATCGTCACAATATATATATATATATATATATATATATATATATA